>NC_069797.1:39896994-40222494 GCF_027406575.1 Nycticebus coucang | reverse complement strand
TAAGACTACATTCTTCTCATTTAAAGTTTGACCTAGCAGTAGCATCACATCTTTCCAAGAGAGGTCAAAGCTCTATCCTAACCCTTGGAGAACATCTATATACTTATCTGGGTCATCAGAGAATTTTCCTAAGTCAACCTTCATTTGTTTTAAAATCAGCCAGAGAAAATGGAGTGAATACTTGCAAATTTCCCCTCTTACCAACCACAGTCTCGACCAGAGGTCACAAAGAAGGATACAGTTGCTTTTTGGGGGTCTCAATGGGACAAGAGGAAACTCCTAGAATAGTCTCCTTGGGTTTTTCTAGAGGCACTGAGGAAGCTATGGGAGGAGTGACTGGCAGGCCTGAATTAGGTGGTGACACGTCTCTCCCGGGAATCCCTGGCCATTTGGAGCAGCTACTGTGGCCAAGACAGTTGGATCTATCTTACAGGTTTTACACAGCTGGGGGTTGTCTCTGAGATAAAAGAAAGCTTGTACCATTTTCTCTCTTTTATAGCAAAGATCTAACCAAAAAATGGGGTGATAACTTAGGGTGCCCTTGAGTGACCATTATTCACCATTGGAGTTGATACTGAGGCCAGGCCTGGGTGTAGAAGAAAATCCTATGTTCTTTTCTCAGCATCCTGTGGTCAAATATACCCCAATGCTTCAGGATACAGCTCAGCAGGGCATTTTCTTGGTGAGACACTATGTTACCCATCGTGGGAAAGAACAGACGTCTAGCCTTAATGAGTCCCACCCTCTGTGTTCCTGGGTCATCAAAGTGAGCCCTTGACTAACCCAGGAAGCCTTCTGCCAAACAAAAGGAAACATCCTTCCAATGTCTGGGGAAAATTCCTAAAGAGCGTGGTTGTGTGGTCTCCCCAGCCCACACACTTGTCTGGATTCAACCACAAATTACCAGTGTAGTGCTCTGCACCCTTGGGCTCTTCTGTGCTTATTACAGCTGGCAGCATGGACTGCTAATCAGGTATGTGGGAGCCTTTGCTCAGAACCTGGAGTTGGTCCCACCTGATGAAAGTGCCGCCCCTTTCTGCACCTGCCATTGAGTATACACCTGTCAATCAAAGAGGACATAAGCCCTGCCTTGGAGATTACTTGAATATGATTGGGCTGGGTGCTCTTTTTTTTTTTTTTTTTAAAGCCTGTATTGTGCCTCTGGGTACATGTAATCTTTAAGCTTTAATTGACAATCTTTATAGGCTTTTTCAAAATTCCCAGTTACAAAGGAAGATAAACATTTTCTTTTCATCTTGGGCAGGTCTTAAGAGCTATGTTTTCTGTCCACCTGTCTTCCTGCAAGGTCAGCCAGGCAGCAATAGTCAAACTCAGTAAAAATCAGGGTGGAGAGAAATGGGTTTGAGAAACATTTAAAAATTTTTGCATTAGGGCGGTGCCTGTGGCTCGAGGAGTAGGGCACCAGTCCCATATGCCGGAGGTGGCGGGTTCAAACCCAGCCCTGGCCAAAAAAAAAACAAACAAAAGAAATTTTGCATTAGAATTAGTCACAACTAGCTGAAGTCTTAGAAAAGCCTGGCATGCCTTTGAACTATTCTGTGTACAAGACAAACAAATTATCATTATTATTTTTTGAGGCAAAGTCTCACAGCGTTGCCCTCGGTAGAGTGCCATGGCATCATAGCTTACAGAAAACTCAAACTCTTAGACTCAAGTCATTCTCTTGCCTCAGTTTTTCATTTTTAGTAGAGACAGGGTCTCGCTCTTGCTCAGGCTGGTCTCAAACTGGTGAGCTCAAGCAATCCTCCTGCCTCAGCCTCCCAGAATGGTAGGATTATAGATGTGAGCCACCTCTCCTGGCCTATGACAGACAAATGAAACTGGATAGAAGAACACCCAGGGTCATTTTCTTTGCCTTTCTTTATTCTTATTTTTTTTTAATTTTCTGTTTTATAAGAAGGGGCTTCAGTGTAACTTAGGGTTTAAGATGTGATGTTTATGGGAACAGCTTCTCCGGGTATTGCCCACTGAGCTGGTTCCACCATCTTTTGTATCCCAGCTTCTCTCTCTGGAAATCTAAAACTTCTGAGAGGGCTCAGAACACTGAGTGATTAGCTTTTATATGTGTTTCCAGGATGAGCATCTTTTAATTAATTTGTGGGGTTATTACCTACAGGTTCACTCCTGCCTCAGGCAGTTTCCCCAGGCTACCCCATGCAGGGTCCTGGTCCCCACGGAAGCCTTGTGGGGGAGTCATTTGCCCTTTGTCTTCAGATCTGATTCTTCTTTTTTTTTTTTTTTTTTTTTTCAATTTTTGGCCAGAGCCAGGTTTGAACCCACCACCTCCGGTATATGGTGCCAGCCCCTACCCCTTGAGCCACAGATGCTGCCCTAGATCTAAGTTTGTTTTTTTTTTTTTTTTTGTAGAGACAGAGTTTCACTTTATTGCCCTTGGTAGAGTGCCGTGGCGTCACACAGCTCACAGCAACCTCCAACTCCTGGGCTTAGGCGATTCTCCTGCCTCAGCCTCCCGAGCAGCTGGGACTACAGGCGCCCGCCACAACACCCGGCTATTTTTTTGTTGCAGTTTGGCCGGGGCTGGGTTTGAACCTACCACCCTCCGTATATGGGGCCGGCACCCTGCTCACTGAGCCACAGGAGCTGCCCTAGATCTAAGTTTTTAAGTCTCTCATTTTTCTAACCATAAGACAGTTCAGCTTCTTTTGCAAACACCCAGAAAAGCCAATTGAATTTAACTTGGGAAGAAAAGGCAACAAAAAGGACCCCTTAAAACACATTTATAGCATCTGAAAAACATTATAAAGAGCCAGTACAAACTTAACCAAATACACAAAGTGGTCTCTTACTGACACTACTGACATGCAGTCATTACCAGATGAAGCATATAAACCACAAGGAGAGAGTAGAGGTCTCTAGAGATAAGCAGAAGAGGTTTATAGGCCGGCAGTAAAGGAGCTGGGAGTACACAATTAGAGGAATTTTTCCAGAGGGCTCTCCAGTGCCATAGGGTCACAACCATTGCTGGAGATGCCAGGACCACTCCATACTGCTTCTGCTTACTCTTTGGCTCTCAACCAGAGAAAGACAGTGGAAAGAGAATGGGTTCAGAAGCCTTCCAACATTCCCTCGAGCTTCTCTGCCTGCTCCCTTCACAGAGAGAGCTTCAACCTTCCCAGGAGTTGTACTCCCTGTTGGAGCCAAGGGGGAATTCAAAGGTTCCTCTCCCAGTAGCCTGTGACCTGTGACCTAAAGCTCAGCAGCTGCTGTAAGAGCTTTAGGGGCTGATGGATGCGAAAATTTTAAGTCTCCATTATCATGACTATGGAAAAAAACAGGATAGAGTTAAGCAGTGGTAGGTACCATCGCTTACCACAGATCTCCAATCCTGGACGAGCACCCCAAAACTATGTTGGCAGAATTTCTTTCTGCAGCCAGTCATTGATCTTGGAGATTATCAAAGCATGAATCCACGGACCCCACACAGATCAGTGATAGGACAGGATTTATTAGACAGAAATGAATATAGAGAGAATGAAAGGTGACGGGGTGGGGTGGGGGGGGAGACCCAAGTGGGAAGTCCTAAGTGAGTTTTTATCTAGGGGGTTATATGCTGTTTGTAAACAGGGCATCTTGGGAGTAAAAACCACATCTGGACAGGAGCTGGCAGACAAAAAACATCTTCCCAGTGTAGATTAGTGAATAAGCATACTAACAAACGGAGGCAGCTCTTCTAGCTCCAGGCAAAGCAGCAGGGGGTGAGCTTCCCACCTCAGGAGGGACCTGCCTACGTGAAACACTGACCAACTGCTTTTCTCCTAAATTTCTTGTATTCAGAGAGTACAGTTTGGAAAAAAAAAAAACAACACCTGGGCAGTGCCTGTGGCTCAGTGAGCAGGGCGCCGGCCTCATATGCCGAGGGTGACGGGTTCAAACTCAGCCCTGGCCAAACTGCAACAAAAAAATAGCCGGGCGTTGTGGCGGGCACCTGTAGTCCCAGCTGCTCGGGAGGCTGAGGCAAGAGAATCGCGTAAGCCCAAGAGTTAGAGGTTGCTGTGAGCCGTGTGACGCCACGGCACTCTACTCAAGGGCGGTACAGTGAGACTCTGTCTCTACAAAAAAAAAAAAAAAAAAAACACCTGCTTACTCAGGCCTAGAAAATGGGGGTCCCTGTTTGGCTCTTAACAGGGTAACCCTGTACCACTATGACTGGCATAGAGAAGGCCAATTTTTCAATCATCTTTTGTTGAAGCGACTATCGAATTACCTTGGCTTCTTTGTTGAAAAGAATTGACCATACAGGTGAGAGTCTACTTCTGTGTTCCACTCTGTTTCATTTTTCTATTATGTCTATTCATACAACAATAAAATGCTGTCTTAGGCCAGGTGTGGTGGCTCATGCCAGTAATTGTAGCACTCTAGGAGGCCAAGGCTGGTGGATGGCTTGAACTCAGGAGTCTGAGTCCAACCTAAGTAAGAGTGAGACCCTGTCTCTACTAAAAATGAAAAACTGAGGCATAGAGGGTCACTTGAGCCCAGTAGTTTGAGATTGCTGTGAGCTATAACACTAGGGCACTCTACCAAGGGTGACAAAGTGAGACTCCATCTCAAAAAAAAAGAAATACTATCTTATTCATTTTACTCTATTGAAAGTCTTGAGAGCTGGGAGTAGTGGCTTACTCCTATAATCCGAGCACTCTGGGAGGCTGAGGCGAGTGGCTTGCTTGAGCTTGGTAGTTCAAGACCAGCCTAAGCAAGAGCGAGAGCAAGAGCCCATCTCTACTAAAGAAATAGAAAGCATAGCTGGGCATGGTGGCAGGCACCTATAGTCCCAGTTACTGGGGAAGCTAAGGCAGGAGGATCACTTGAGCCCAGGAATTTGAAGTTTCTGTGAGCTAGGATGCCAGGGGACTGACTTACTCTGTGGCAACAGGATAAGACTCTGTGGAAAGTAGGAAGGGAGGGAGGGAAGGGGGAGGAAGGGGAAGGGAAGGAAGGCAAGGCAGGAAAGAAGAGAGAGAGAGAAAGATTGATTCTTGAAATCAGATAGTGTTAATTCTCCAGCTTTCCCTTAAAAAAATTTTTTTTATTATTCTAGAAACTTTGCATTTCCTTTAAATTTTATAGTCATCTGGCCAGTTTCAACAGAGAAGCTTTCTGGGAATTTGATATGGATTGCATTTTTCTATGTGTCAATTTGGACAAAACAGACATCTTAATACTGAATCGTTTGATCCATATTCCTTCTTCGTCTTTCTCCTCTCCTCTCCTCACTTTCTTCTTCATCAGCCTGGCTAGAGATTCCTCAACTTTACTGATTTTTTTTCCCCAAAGAATTCGTTTTTGGTTTTATTTATTTTCTGTATTTTCTGTTTCATTGATTTCTGCTTTCGGTTGTATTTTTTTCTCCCTTTGGCTTACTTTGCGTTTAATTTGTTTTTGTTTTGCCAGTCTCTTAATGAGGAAGCTTAAATCATTTATGTGAGATTTAAAATTTTTTTCTGTCAATAATTTAGCATGTTTCTCAACATCAGCACTGTTGATCCTTGAGGCTAGACAGTTCTTTGCTGTGGAGGCTGTTGTTTGTATTATAGGCTGTCTACCAGCATCCCTGGGCTGTAACCATTAGATATCAGTGGTGACAACCCCTGTGACAACCCAAACTGACTTCAGACAGTGCCAAATGTCTTGGGGTGGGCTTGTTCCTGGTCGAGAACAACTGCTATGTTAGGCACTTAATGCTATAAACTTCATCTGTGTCCCACAAATTTTGACATTTTTCTCAGTTAAATAGTATTTTTTAAATTTCCTTTGCAATTTCCTCCTTGGTCTATACTTTATTTATTTATTTATTTTGAGACAGAGTCTCATTATGTCACCCTGGGTAGAGTGCCATGGTGTCACAGCTTTCATCAACCTCAAATTCTTGGGCTTAAGCAATTCTCTTGCCTCAGCCTCCCAAGTAGCTGGGACTACAAGGCATCCGCCACAACGCCCGGCTATTTTTTGGTTGCAGCTGTCATTGTTGATTTTAGCTGGCCTGGGCTGGGTTTGAACCCGCCAGCCTTGGTGTATGTGGCTGATGCCCTACCCACTGAGCTATGGGTGCTGCCATTATTATTATTTTTTTGAGATAGAGTCTTAAGCTATCACCCTTAGTAGAGTGCTATGGCATCATAGCTCACAGCAACCTCAAACTCTTGGGCTCAAGTGATCCTCTTGCCTCAGATTTTCTATTTTTAGTAGAGATTAGGTCTCACTTTTGCTCAGGCTGGTCTCAAACTCATGAGCTCAAGCAATCCACCCACCTCAGACTCCCAGAGTGCTAGGATTACAGGCATGAGCCACCATGCCCAGCCTTATTTTATTGTTTTTAATTTTTATTTTGTTGCTTTTTTAAAAGATAGGGTCTCATTATATTGCCCAGCTTGGCCTCAGATTCTTGGGCTCAAGCAATCCTCACTTCAATCTCCACAGTAGCTTGGATTACAGGTGTGCACCATCATGCCTTGCTGAGCCTATCTATTTTTTTTTTTTTTTTTTTTGGAGACAGAGCCTCAAGCTGTCGCCCTGAGTAGAGTGCCTTGGCATCACAGCTCACAGCAACCTCCAACTCCTGGGCTCAAGTGATTCTCCTGCCTCCACCTCCCAAGTAGCTGGGACTACAGGCGCCCACCACAACGCCTGGCTATTTTTTGGTTGAAGCCATCATTGTAGTTTGGCGGGCCTGGGCTGGATTCGAACCCGTCAGCTCAGGTGTATATGGCTGGCACCTTAGCTGCTTGAGCCACAGGCGCCGAGCTGAGCCTATCTATTTTTTGAAGCATATTTTTTCAAGTATTTGGGTATTTCCAGAACTATTTCTTACATTGATTTCTAATTTAATTTTTTGTATGTAAAGAATATACTCTGTATGGTTTCAATCTTTGTTGAAATTTTGTTATGTTTTATGGTCCTATTTATAGTCTATTTGGGGGAATGTTCAGCATGTACTTGAAAATAATGTATTTCCTCATATTCTTGGGTGGAGTTGTCTATAAATGTTAACTGGTTCACATGAGTTGATTTATGACATGAGTCATTTATGTTCTTATTCATTTTCCCTCTACCATTTCCCTCAAGTACTGAGAGAGGAATCTCCAACCATAATTGTGGATTTATCTATCCCTCCCTTTAGGTCTACCTGTTTTATGTGTTTTAAAATTGTTACTGACACCTACATATTTGGGATAGTTATGCTTACTTGATGAACTGATACTTTTATCTTTACAAATTGTTCCTCTTCATCTTCATAATGTTCCTTGTTTTGAAATCTTTTGTCTTCGGGTAATGTAACTACTCCAGCTTTCTTTTGATTATCATTTGCCTGGTATATATTTTCCCATATTTTAACTTTTAACCTGCCTATTTCTTTATTCTTAACATGGATTTCTTGCATATAGAAGCTGGTTTTCTTGCTTTTTCATACAATATGACAATACCTATCTTTTAATTAGGTGTTTAGAAACCATTTACATTTAATTTGTTGATATAGATGAGTTTAAGTGTATCATCTTGCTATTTCTTTTCATTTATCTCCTTTTCTTGTTCTTTCCCCCTCTTTTCCTGTCTTCTTTGGGCGCGAGTATCTTCTGACACCATTTTACCTTCATTATCATTATTATTATTATTTTTGAAACAGAGTCTCACTTTGTCACTCTTGGTAGAGTGCCATGGCGTCATAGCTCACAGCAACCTCAAACTCTTGGGCCTAAGGGATTCTCTTGCCTCAGCCTCCCAAGTAGTTGGGACTACAGGCACCTGCCACAACGCCTGGCTGTTTTTAGAGACAAAGTCTCACTCTGGCTCAGGCTGGTCTCGAACCTGTGAGCTCACTCAATCCACCCACCTCAGCCCTCCAGAGTGTTAGGATTACAGGCATGAGCCACCACATGCCTGCCTTCCACTATTATTATTGTTTTCTTTTTTTTTTGAAACAGAGTTTCACTTTGTCACCTTTGGTAGAGTACCATGGCTTAGTAGCTCACAGAAACCTCAAACTCTTTTCAAGTGATTCTCTGCCTCGGTCTCCTGAGTAGCTGGGACTACAGGCACCCACCACAATGCCTGGCTAATTTTAGAGATGGGATCTTGCTCTTGCTCAGGCTGGTCTCCAACTCCTGACCTCAAGGATTCCACCTGCCTCAGCCTCCCAGAGTACTGGGATTACAACGATGAGCCACTGCACCCAGCCTTATTATTTTCATATGTACTACAAACCCCACGATGTACTGTTATGTTTGCTTTAAACAATTATCACTTAAAGAGATTGAAAAATGGAATTTTTTTTCCTAATTTGCCTATGCGATCATAATTTCCGGTGCTCTTTTGTGTAGATGCAAATTTCCATCTCATATCATTTTCCTTTTGTCTTAACAACTTTCTTTAACATTCCTTGTAGTATATAGATCTGATAGTGAAGAATTCTCATGGTTTTTGCTTGTCTAAAAAGTCTTTATTTTGTCTTCATTTTTAAGGGATAGCAAAGTAAAAAGTTGGGCAGAGCAGAGTTCCTATAGGTCTTTGCCTTGTGGGAGGTGGAGATGAATTAAGAGGTTTGTGAAAAGCCTACTTGGCTCATTGGGGATCATTAGCGGCTTCTTGGAGAATCTAAAAGGCAGTCTGATGCCTTTGATTTCTGTGTGCCCTGGGGAATGTGAGGTGGAAAGTCTGTGTGGGTTTGCAAGCAGGAGAGGGTGTGAGAAAAACAAAACTGTGGGGTTGTGGGTGGTGGGGTGTGTTCAGAAAACAGTGATGACTCTATTGTCTGTGCTCTCCCAACATTTCTGGGACTGTGGAGAATGCAATCACTCTCTACACCTTTTATAGTTTAGAAGTTCTTCCTGACTGTAGATCATACTGTCATTGTCTAGAGTTGGCAGATGGATATAATTTCACGACTATCAAATAAACTGCAGAGAGTTGAAAACTTGGAACCTTAGGCCTCCTTCCTTTGACTACCACTTGCAACCTCACTTTAACATTTGAACTATTCTCTCTTAGACACCAGAGGGGGAATGGAGGCAAGCTGGTGAAAACGTGGCAGTAGTCCCCTAAAGAGCCCATCGTGGCCATTTAACTTCTTCCATTGCTGGCCCTGGCTCCCTCATGACCTGGGGAGGAATCAAGGCGTTAAGCTTCAGAAAGAAGCTGAGATATAGCAGGGCTCAACCTTATCCATCCCAGGCCTGATGAGGGCAACAGGTGGCGCGTGTGGGGGTATTACATTGATTTGCTCGCTCCATCACAGCAGGAGAGGAAGGTACGAGGAAGTGGATCTTGCCCAAGTTTGTAACCCAAAAGCTCTCGAAGTAGAGTTAAACTTTCATCAAGCTGCAGGTGACCAGCTTCCAGCGGGAACTCCACCCTCCCAGGGCGGTAGCATTTGGAGCCCCCGGTAGGTACCCATCCAGCCGCCCATTGCGCCCTCCCACTCAACACGCTCTTTTCCATCACCTGGGGATGTCCGAGATGCCGGCCAGTGCCTGTACTTGCCCTTCCTCTCCGGGACGGACAGCTTAGCCTCTGGTGCAAGGTGGGCTGTGGGCTGGGCTGGAATCCAGCCACAGTGCGCGCCGCACCGGGGCCGGTCTCGATCTGGAGCGCCCTCTGGCGGCGCTGGGCGCAGCCCTGGGACTCGGGCACGTCTCTAGACGCGGCTCGGCTAGACTCAAATGCGCTGGACAGCGCCTGCCAGGGTTACTTCCTCAACTCTATCCAGGTCCCGCACTGCGCCTCAGGATGACGATGAGAAGGCGCGAGGCAGCCCTAGGTGGCTGCTAGGAAGGGTCTCGTCGGAGTCCAGAGAGACCCAAAGTTCTGCTAAGGGCGGCCGCATGAGTGTGGACATCTAGTTGCTGGGCTTGGAGTCCTATCCATCTTTCTATTCTGCCAGGAGGCGTAAGCTTCCTAAAAAAACATGACTTTGTGTATACCTAAAGTCTGTGGTGGCGTTCAAGGCCAGTAATAGGACATCTATCCAATCTCAACTGCCCAGTGCCCCTGTCTTTGGACCAGAGGTCACTCTTCTGCTTCCCGGTCGATCTACTCCTCCAGGTCTGGGACTAGAGGGAGGCAAGCAAGAAGCCTAGAGGGCAAAATTTAAGGAGCACTCACCCTGAGGGTCCTGCAAGTGCAGGCCAGCACCAGCTCCACCCTAAGAGCAAATTTCCTGCCTCCCCAGTTCCTTTTCTTGTCTTCACTCTAAGCCGTAGGCTCCCAGAGGAGGAGACCAAGTCTACTATTCTATGGGGACCTGGGCACTACAGGGTTCTCAGTTGCAGTTCAACAAACATTTGTCGATGGTCAAGCCTCGTCCTTCTTTCCTCTATGAAAAATGGCCGAGGCTGTTAGTCAGGTGTGGTGGCGCGTGCCTGTAGCCCCAGCTACTCTGGAGGATGAGGAAGAGGATCGCTTGCCCCCAGGTGGTTGAGGCTGCAGTACGCTATGATCGCACCTGTGAATAGTCACTGCACTCCAGCCTGGCGACACAGAAAGACTCCCTCTCTTAAAAAAAAAAAAAAAAGAAAAGAAAAGTCTAGTCTGGGAAGGGCAGGGTCCTGTGTGCCACGTGAGCCAGCAGGTTCTGCTTGGGCCAGTGTCCGGACTTCTCATTTAACAGAGGTAAGCAGATGAGAAGTTCATGCAAGATTCAGAAACTCAGAGCTGGAAAGTAATGTAGCCTCACACATTCTTTTTACACGGGAGGCAACATACATGGGGAGTGGTGATAACCTTCCCCAAGTCACACAGTCAGGTAAAGGTAGGGACAAGTTTACATAACAAGTTTTATAAAGACATGACCAAGGCAGCGAAGGACGCAGGTAACTGATGCTCATCGAGTGAATCGACGCTCTTCTTATGAGGACTGGAACAATGAACAGGATTAATCAATTGCTTTTGTCTGCCAGTAAGTGCTGAGCGCTGATTGGTCGTGGTTTAGGAAACGGAAATAGAACGTGCCTCCGGGCCCCGCGGCTAGAGGCGTGCTCTTGGGGGCGGGCTGGGGACCTGCCGGATGCGAGACATGGCTTCGCTCAATTGCTGCGCGGTAGTCTGCGTCATCTGCTTGGATAAGCCCAAATACCGTTGCCCAGCCTGCCGCGTGCCCTAGTGAGTGAGGAGGTTATGGAGGCTGGGGGAGCGCGAGTATCCGGGCTGGGGGGCCAGGCGGGAGCTGGAGGGCTGCAGGAGGGTCTGCTCGGCCTCGGGCTGACGCTGTCTGTTGTCTGTGTTGTTACAGTTGCTCAGTGACCTGCTTCCGGAAGCACAAAGGTAAGGCCCGGGCTTCTCTGCCTCAGCTCTCGGCCCCGTTTTAGCGCTGCCCGCACTCCTCGCTTGCTGTCTTGGGGTGTGGACACCTTAGGCTGCTGTTCCTCTGAGTCTTGTCGCACTCGACCAGTCCGAACCCCTCGTCCCTCTTGGCTTTCCTGTCACTCGTTCACCGGGAATCTTGTTTCCTGGTGCTTAGTCCCAGGTGTCCCAGACCTCTCCCTTTGCGCGCAACTTTTGCCTGTAAATGCCTCTCCGGATTTTGAACAATCAAAGGCCTTACTTGTTTGCCCTTCCTTTCCTTCTGCGTGCCCCTCTCGTTCTTTAAAAGTAGTCGACTGGGCCGGGCGCACGCAGTCTGTGACTCACCCCTGTAATCCCAGCACTTTCTGAGCCCTGGAGTTCAAGGTTATAATGAACTATGATCAAGTCACTAAACTACAGTTTAGGTGACAGAGCCGAGACCCTGTCTTGAAAAAAAAAAAAAAGAAAAGAAAAGAAACCTACTGCTTTCTCACAAAAGTTGACCTCAGTTGTTAATTCCTCTTAGCATTCTGGTATAGCCTTTCCTTGTTTGGCGGAAAGTGCGCTGGTTAAGGTGAACTAGAGCACTTTCTCTCTTAAATACTGTCTTGTTAGAAATAGGACTGTAGCTCTTTTTATAATAGAGAATTCCTTAATGTATTGAAATAAAAAAAGTAAGTTCTGTGTAAAAAGTAACTGCGTATATGTATCCTCAAATACATGGTTATATACACTTTCAAATCTTTAAGTACTGTTATCTTTAAGTGTGTAATTAAATTATGAAATATGTGCCCCCAGAAGATTCCGTTCTCTCTCTGCTTCTTTATATTTGGATGATTTTCTGTTTTTAACATTAATTATGCATATAATTTTTTTTACATATACCACAATTTATTGATCCATTCATGAGTTGATGGGTAATTATGTATATTTTTGAAGGTGAAATACGTTTCTGCATTTAATTTTTAGAAAGTCCCCGTCTTAGAGAGTAAAACTGATTAGAGAATTCTATCATCCAACAAAGTTTATGATTAAAAGTTTGATGTAGAATCTTTCACATTGTTTCCATTCTTCTACCAGTATATAGAATTAATTTTCTTTTCTTTTTTTTTTTTTTTTGGTCGAGACACAGTTCTACCCTATGCCCTGAGCAGAGGGCAATGGCGTCGTAGCTCACTGCAACCTCAGACTCCGGCTGTGGGCATCCTGCTGCCTCAGCCTCCGAAGCCGCTGGGATTACAGATGCTCGCTGCGGCGCCTGGAGCCGCATTTTTTTTCATGAGTTGGGGTCTCACTCTCGCTCAGACAAGCTTCGAACTCCTGAGCTCAAGCAATCCTCCCGCCTCAGCCTCCCACAGTGCTGGGATTACAGGCGTGAGCCACCGCGCCCGGCTAATTTTCTTTTCAGTTCTCAGAATCTCCGTAATGAAATTATACTCAACAACATCCTTATTTGATTTTATAGTGTAACTTGGTTACTTTTAAAAACCAGTGCCTCTGCGGGGTGTGGTGGCTCACAGCTGTAATCCTACCACTGGGAGGCTGAGGTTGGTGGATTGCTTGAGCTCATGGGTTTGAGACCAGCCAGAGCAAAAGCAAGACCTTGTCTCTACTGAAAATAGAAAAACTGAGGCAAGAGGATTGCTTCAGCTCATAGGTTGGAGGTTGCTGTGGGCTGTGACGCCACGCACTCTACCCAGGGCAGCAGCTTGAGACTCTGTCTGAAAATAAATAAATAAATAATACCAGTGCCTAATACAGTTCTAGACCATTTACTTAAAGAACTGTATGCTATTTCATTATATGGCTGTTATGACCATTATTTATATACTCTCATTGCTAAATCTTTTTAATTTTTAATTGATACATAATAATTATACACATTTATGGTTCACAGTGTGATATTTCAATATGTTTATGTAATGTATAATGGTCAAATTAGGATAATTAGTATACCCATCACTGCAAACAATTTATCATTTCTTGATATCATTTTTGAATGTTAGGAATGTTAAAAATCTTCTCCTAGCTATTGAAAGTATAAAATTATTGTTATCTGTAGTTACGCTATAGTGTGATAGAACACTAGAACTTATTTTTCCTATCTAAATGTAATTCTGTAGCTATTAACCAACCTCTCACCCATCTTTCCTAGTCTCTAGTTACCACTAGACTATTATCTACTTATAAAAGATCAGCTTACTTAGTTTCCACATATGAGTGAGGACATTTTTTTGTGCATACTTTATTTCACTTAACAAAATATCCTCCAGGTTTATCTGTGTTGCGCAAATGACTGGATTTCGTTCTTTTTCATGGCTGAATGCATAGTTTGCCATGGCATATACACCACATTTTGTTTTTCCATTCATCTCTTTTTTAAAAAATTTTATTTATATATTTTTTCGAGACAGAGTCTGACTTTGTCACCCATGGTAGAGTGTTGTGGCATCGTAGCTCACAGCAACCTCAAACTATTGAGCTGAAGCAATTCTCTTACCTTAGCCTCTCAGGTAGCTGGGACTACAGGTGCCCGCCACAATGCTTGGCTGTTTTTAGAGATGGAGGTCTTGCTCTTACTTAGGCTGGTCTCAAATCCGTGTGCTCAGGCAGTCCACCCACCTCAGCCTCCTAGAGTCCTAGGATTATAGGTGTAAGCCAGAGAGCCCTAACTGGCCTTTCCATTCATCTTTTGATGGACCCTTAGGTTGATTCTATATCTTGGCTACTGTGCTGCAGATATCTCTTTGATAATACTAATCTCCTTTCCTTTGGATATTTACTCAGTAGTGGAATTGTTGGATCACATGATAGTTCTATTTTTAGTTTTTTGAGGAACTTCCATACTATTTTTTGTATGGCTGTACTAATTTACATTCCCACCCAAAGTGTATAACAATTCCCTTCTTTTAATACTTGCCAGCCTGTTTTTTTTTGTTGTTCTTTTGATAATAGCCATTCTAACTAGGATGAGATGGTATCTCATTAATGTTTTGATTTGTATTTCCATGGTGATTAGTGATGTTGAACATTTTCATATACTTTTTGTCCGTTTGTGTGTCTTCTTTTGAGAATTGTCCATTCAGATCACTTGCGCAATTATTTTTGGGTGAGACTGTTGATTTGAGATCCTTGTATATTCTGGGTATTAATCCCTTGTCCTATGAATTTGTTTGCAGATATTTTCTCCCATTTTGTAGATTCTCTTCACTGTGCTGTTTCCTGTGCAGAAGCTCTTTTTTTAGTTTGATACAATCCCATTAGTGCTGTGGTTGTCTGTGCTTTTGAGATTTTATTCATAAAACTTTTGTCCAGACCAATGTCTGGAAGTGTTTCCCTTATGTATTCTTCTATTAGTTTCATAGTTTCGGACCTTAAACATTTATATCTTCAGTCCATTTTTCTTTTTTTAAAGAGCACTTCTTATTTATTTATTTATTTATTTATTTTTTGTGACAGAGTCTCACTATTTTTTTGTTGCAGTTGCCATTTGTTTAGCACCCCGGGCTGTCTGTGCATGTGGCTGGCGCCTTAACCACTGTGCTATGGATGCAGAGCCTTTGATAGGGATTTCATTAAATCTGTAGATCACTTTCGGTAGTATGGTCATTTTAACAATATTCCTGGGCAGCGCCTGCGGCTCAGTGAGTAGGGCGCTGGCCCCATATGCCGAGGGTGGCGGGTTCAAACCCAGTCCTGACCAAACTGCAACAAAAAAATAGCTGGGCGTTGTGGCGGGCGCCTGTAGTCCCAGCTACTCAGGAGGCTGAGGCAAGAGAATCGCGTAAGCCCAAGAATTAGAGGTTGCTGTGAGCCGTGTAACGCCACAGCACTCTACCTGAGGGCGGTACAGTGAGACTCTGTCTCTACAAAAAAAAAAAAACAATATCTATTCCTTTTTTTTTTTTTTTTTTTTGTCGCCCTGGGTGGGGTGCTGTGGCATCACAGCTCATAGCAACCTCTAATACTTGGGCTTAAGCGATTCTCTTGCCTCAGCCTCCCAAGTAGCTGGGACTACAGGCACCCGCCACAACACCTGGGGGCTATTTTTTGTTGTTGCAGTTGTCATTGTTGTTTTAGCAGGCCTGGGTTGGGTTCAAACCTGCCAGCCTTGATATATGTGGCCGGTGCTCTACCCACTGAGCTAAGGGCGCCACCCAACAATATTTATTCTTTTTTTTTTTTTCTTTTGAGACAGAGCCTCAAGATGTTGCCCTGGGTAGAGTGCTGTGGCATCACAGCTCACAGCAAAATCCAACTCCTGGGCTCAAGTGATTCTCCTGCCTCTGCCTCCTAAGTAGCTGGGACTACAGGCACCTGCCACAGTGCTTGGCTATTTTTTGGTTGCAGCCGTCATTGTTGTTTGGCGGGCCCAGGCTGGATTCAAATTCGCCAGCTTAGGTGTATGTGGCTGGTGCCTTAGCCACTTGAGCCACAGGGGCCGAGCCAACAATATTTATTCTTATGCCACGTATTTTAGTTTTGCTTTAGTTGCTGCAGTGTTGCAGTGGTATTTAATAAAGAATTGCTTTTATCAGGAATTTTTTTTTTTTTTGAGGCAGACTCTGACTCATTAGGATGCTGTGACATCATTAGTCACAGCAATCTCAAACTCTAGGGCTTGAACAATCCTCTTGCCTCAACTTCCCAGTAGCTGTAACTACAGGTGACTGCCACCATACCCATTTATTTCTACAGACGGGGTTTTGCTCTTGCTCAGACTGGTTTCTAACTCCTGAGCTCAGGTAATCCACTTGCCTCAGCCTCACAGAGTGCTGGGATTACAGGTGTGAGCCATTGCACCTGGCCATCAGGAATTTCTAATAGCCACATCTGTGGGACACTTTTCATTTGTCATCTTTCTTGATTCCTATGAATGTCTATTGTGCTTAACTTTTTTTTTTTTTTTTTGAGACAGTCTCACTCTTGCCCAGGTGAGTGCCCTGGCATCAACCTAGCTAACAGCAACCTCAAACTCTTGGGTTGAAGGGATACTCCTGGACTTAGCCTCCTGAGTAGGACAGTAGAGAGATGGGACTACAGGCGCCCGCCTCAACACCCAGCTAGTATTTCTCTTTTTAGTAGAGATGGGGTGTTGCTCTTATTCAGGCTGCTCTCAGAACTTCTCAGTTCAAGTGATTCGCCCACCTCAGCTCCCAAAGTGCTAGGGTTACAGGCATGAGACACAGCACCTGGCTTAATTGTTCCCTTCTTGATATTTTCCTCTGTTGATCCGGGAGATACTGCTGCCTGGGATGCTCTCCTCCCTTTCTCCCATCCAAGTACTAGCCAGCCCTGACCTTTAGCTTCTGAGATCAGATAAGATTTGGGGTGTTTGGTGTGGGATGGACAATGACTCTCTTCCCTTTGTGAATGGTGTTTCTCAGAATCTTTTGATGGATTCTCTCCCTTTACCTGCCTACTGAACTTGTTCTTGGAATGCTGTCCTTGATTGCATTCCTGGTTTATTTCTTTCACATCTTTTTTTTTTTTTATACAGAGTCTCACTGTGTCACCCTTGGTAGAGTGCTTTGGTGTCACAGCTCACAGCAACCTCCAACTCTTGGGCTTAAGCGATTCTCTTGCCTCAGCCTCCCAAGGAGCTGGGACTACAGGTGCCCGCCACAACGCCTGGCTTTTTTGTTGTTGTTGCTGTTGTTGTTGCAGTTGTCATTGTTTAGCAGGCCCAGGCCGGCTTCGAACCCACCTGCCTCAGTGTATGTGGCTGGCACCCTAACCGCTGAGTTACAGGCTCCAAGCCTCTTTCACATCTTTTAAGTCTTTTTTTTTCCTTTCTGACACCCAAATCTATAGCTCCAACCTCTTTTGGGGCCCCTAGAAACAAATGTTGCTGTTTTGTGCTCAAGTACAACTAACCCTGAAAATGCACCTCTCTTTTAGTCCCTTTTGCTATATTCTTTACATTTATAGCACAGTTTTAGAGGTAGACCTCAATTTAAATTCTCCCTCTGCCACTTACTAGCTATGGACCTTTGACAGATTTCTTTATTACAAGAAAACTTAATCCTTTCTGCTTTTCACCTGTTAAGTGGAATTAGGTGTCTCCATGTAGGCTAAGTGGAGTGGCTCACACCTGTAATCCTAGCACTCTGGGAGGCAGAGGTGAGTGGATAGCCTGAGCTCACACATTTGAGACCAGCCTGAGCAAGTGTGACAACCCCCCATCCCCCCAACCCATCTCTACTAAAGATAGAAAAACTAGCTGGGCGTTGCGGCAGGTGCCTGTAGTCCTAGCTGCTCAAAAGACTGAGGCAAGAGGATTGCCCAAGCCCAAAAGTTTGAGGTTGCTATGAGCTATGATGCTATAGCACTCTATCCAGGGCAACAGAGTGAGACTCCGTCTAAAAAAAAAAAAGTTTGAGGTTGCTGTGAGCTATGGCAACACCATAGCACTCTACCCAGAGCCACAGAGTGAGTCTCTGTCTCAAAAAAAAAAAAAAAGGTGGGGGAGAGTCTCCATGTCATGGGGCTTGCAGTGAGATTCTATATATCTCACTGTTTACCTGGCACAGAGAGAAATGGAATTGCCTTGCTAGAAGCAGGGTTAGGAATCTGGGGTTCTGAATACTTCCCTTTTACCCTGCAGCCCTGTTGGATCCCTCCAGGAACCATAGCAATTTTTCTGGAAAAGCAAATTGGAGCAATACACTCCCTAGTTGAAAATTTTATGGCTCTCTAGCATGAAGGACCAGTGTTCTTAACCTGGGTATTACTGTCCCTAGGGAGACAAATTGTCACTATGTGTTTGTTCTTATAGTAATTAAGGAGAGATAAGTTGTACAGGCACACCTCAGAGATATTTCGGGACCCCTGCAGTAAAGCGAATATTACAATAAAACTAGTCACACGCATTTTTGGTTTCCCAGTGCATATAAAAGTTATTTTTACACTATACTATAGCCTATTAAGTGAGCAATAGTATTATGTCTTTTTAAAAAAGTGCTTATGTAAAAATACTTTATTACACTGAATTCAGTGGCTCATGCCTGTAATTGTAGCACTCTAGGAGGCCAAGGCAGGTGGATTGCTTGAGTTCAGGAATTCAAGACCAGCCTGAGCAAGAGTGAGACACTGTCTCTACTAAAAATAGAAAAGAAAAAACTAGCCAGGCATGGTGATGAATGCCTGTAGTCTCAGCTATTAGAGAGGTTGAGGCAAGAGGATCACTTGAACTAGGAGTTTGAGGTTGTTAGGAGCTACAGTGACACCACGGCACTCTACCCAGGGTGGCAGAGTGTTTAAAAAAAAAACAAAAAACACCCAAACTTTATTGCTTAAAAAGTGCTGTCATCTGAGGGCAGCGCCCGTAGCTCGGTGGTTGGGTGCCAGCCACATACACCAAGGCTAGCGGGTTTGAACCCGACCCAGGCCAGCTAAAACAATAAAGACAACTGCAACAACAAAAAAATAGCCGGGCATTGTGGCAGGCACCTGTAGTCCCAGCTACTTGGGAGGCTGAGGGAGGAGAATCTCGTAAGCCCAAGAGTTTGAGGTTTCTGTGAGCTGTGATGCCGCAACATTCAAGAGGATTGCTCAAGGAGTGCCAGGGCAACAGCTTGAGATTCTGTCTCAAAAGAAAAAAAAAGTGCTATCATCTGAGCCTTCACCAAGTTGTAATCTTTTTGCGGGTAGAAGGTCTTGCCTCAGTGTTGATGGCTGCTGATTGATCAGGATGGTAGGTCCTGAAGGTTGTGTAGCTGTGACAATTTCTTAAAATAAGGTTATAGTGAAGTTTGCTGCATCATTTGACTCCTTTCGTGAAAGATTTTTTTTGTAGCATGCAGTGTTGTGTGGTAGCATTTTACCTACAGTAGAACTACTCTCAAAATTGGAGTCAATTTTCTAGAACCGTACTGCTGGCTTATCAACTAAGTTTATGTAATACTCTTCTTTATTTTTTTCAGACAGAGTCTTACTTTGTTACCCTTTATAGAATACCGTGGCATCATAGCTCACAGCAACCTCAAACTCTTGGACTCAAGCAATTCTCTTGCCTCAGCCTCCAAGTAGCTGAGAGTACAGGTGCCCACCACAACACCCATTTTTTAAATTAATTTTAATTTTAATTTTTATTTATTTATTTACTTTGAGACAGTCTCAAGCTGTCGCTCTGGATAGAGTGCTATGAGCTCCAATTCTTGGGCTTAAGCAATTCTCTTGCCTCAGCCTCCCAAGAAGCTAGGCCATTTTTTTTAGAGACCAAGTCTCACTCTGGCTCAGGCTGGTCTTGAAACTGTGAGCTCAGGCAGTCCACTCACCTTGGCCTCCCAAAGTGCTAGGATTACAGGCATGAGCCACCACGCCTGGACTATGTAATATTCTAAATCCTTTGTTATCTGTTCAATAACATTCACAGCATTTTCACCAGAAGTAGATTCCGTATCAAGAAAACACTTTTGCCTAGCTGTAGTGGCTCATACCTGCAATCCTAGCACTTTGGGAGGCTGGTGGGAGGATTGCTTGAGGCCAGGAGTTTTATTAAAAAAGTATAATCACAAAAATATAAAAAAAATTAAGCAAGTGCATCCTTGTCCCAGCTGCTTGGGAGGCCAAAGCAGGACTGCTTGAGCCCAGGACTTGGAGGCTGCAGTGAGCTCTGGTGATGCCACTGTACTCTAGCCCTGGTAACAGATCAAGACCCTGCCTTAAAAAAAGAAAAGAAACCATCTTTGCTCCTCCATAAGATTGCTGTGATGTCATAGCTCACAGCAACCTTAAATTCCTGGGCTTAAATAATCTTGGCTCAGCCTCCCTGAGTAGCTGAGACTCCACGTCTGGGTAGTTTTTCTACTTTTTAGTAGAGATGAGGTCTTGCTCTTGGTCAGGCTAGTCTCAACCTCCTTAGCTCAAGCTACCAGCCTCAGCCTCCCAGAGTGTGAGGATTATGGGCGTTGAGTCACCACTCCTGGCCATCTGTTCAAGTTTTGTCGTGAGATTGCAGCAAATTGGTCACATCTTCAGGCTCCGCTTCTACTTTTAGTTATCTTATGGTTTGCACAGTAAGATATCTGCAGTTACTTCCTCCAATGAAGTCTTCAACCCCTCAAAGTCACCCATGAGGACTAGAATCTACTTCTTTCAAACTATTGTTGACCTCCCCTCATGAATTATAAATGTTCTTTATGGTATCTGAAATGGTGAATCCTTGCCAGAAGGTTTTCAGTTTACTTTGCCCAGATCCATCAGAGGAATCACTATGTATGGCAGCTGTAGTCTTATTAAATATGTATTTCTTAAATATAATAATAAAATTTAAAAGTTGAAATTTCTAATTTTTTCCTTATTTTTAAGAGATAGGCTATTGCTCTGTTGCCCAGGCTGGAGAGCAGTGCCATGATCATAACTACTGGGCTTAAGCAATCTTCCCACCTTAACCTTCTGAGTAGCTTGGACTATAGGTGTGCATCACTGCACCCAACTAATTTTTTTTTTTTTTTTTTTGTAGAGACAGAGTCTCACTGTACCGCCCTCGGGTAGAGTGCCATGGCGTCACACGGCTCACAGCAACCTCCAACTCCTGGGCTTAAGCGATTCTCTTGACTCAGCCTCCAGAGTAGCTGGGACTACAGGCGCCCGCCACAACGCCCGGCTATTTTTTGGTTGCAGTTTGGCCGGGGCTGAGGTTTGAACCCGCCACCCTCGGCATATGGGGCCGGCGCCCTACTCACTGAGCCACAGGCGCTGCCCACCACCCAACTAATTTTTAAAATTATTTGTAGAAATGGGGGTCTCACTATATTGCTCCAGCTGGTCTTGAACTGTAGGCCTCAAGTTAGCCTCCCACCTTGGCCTCCCAATGTGCTGGGATTATAGGCAAGAGGAGCCAGTACACCCAGGCTGAAATTATTTCTTGGTCTGTGGGCTGTAGAATGTATGTTTTGTTAGTAGGCGTGAAAACACTGTTAATCTTGTACATCTCTATTAGAGGTTTTGAGGGACTAGCTGCATTGCCAATGAGCAATAATATTTTGAAAGGAATTGTTTTTTTCTGAGCAGTAGATATCAACAGAGGGCTTAAAATGTTCAGTAAACCATGCTGTAAACAGATGTACTGTCATTCAGACTTTGTTGTTCCATTTATAGAGCACAGGCAGAGTAGATTTGGCATAATTGTTAAGGGCCCTAGGATTTTAGGAATGGTAAATGCATGTTGGCTTCAACTTAAAGTCACCGGGTACATTAGCATCTAACAAGAGAGTCAGCTTGTCCACCAAGTATTCTGAAGCTTTGAATCCAGACACTGCTTTCTCCTGTTTAGCTAGGAAAGTCCTGGATGGCATTTTCTAGCAGTAGAAGGCTGTTTTCTCAGCCTGGAAAATATGTTTAGTGTAGTCCCTATATCAGTTGATTTTAGCTGGATCTTCTGGAAAACTTGCTGCACCTTCTACATCATCATTTGCTGCTTCAACTCCCATTTCTGTGTGATGCTAAGATGACTTCTTTTCTTAAACCTCATGAACCAGCTCTGCTAGCTTCCAGCTTTTCCTCAGCAGTTTCTTCACCTCTCTCAGCCTTCATGTAATTGAAGGATTAGGCTTTGGCTTAAGGAGTATTGTGTCTGGTTCTGTCTTCTTTCTGGACCACTAAAACGTTCCCCTTGTCAGTAATGAGGCTGTTTTGCTTTCTTTTCTTTCATGTGTTTATTGGAGTAGCACTTTTAATTTCTTTCAAGAACATTACCTTTGCATTTGCAGCCTGACTAACTGGCTCAGCTTTCCATATGCCTTCCTCACTTTCTAGCTTTGATCCAAAAAGAGAAACATATGACTCTTCCTTTCAGTAGGAACACTTAGAGGGCGTCATAGAGTTATTAATTGGCCTAATTTCAATCTTGTTTTGTCTCAGTAAATAGGGAGGCTTAAAGAGAGGGAGAGAGATGGGAAAACACAGTCAGTGGAACAGTCAGAACACATACATTTGTTTATATTTAGCTGTCTTACATGGGTGTGATTCATGGTACTCCAAAATAATGATAGTAACATCAAAAATCACTGATCACAGATCACCATGTAATAATAATGAAAATTTGTGAAATATTGCGAGAATCCTGAAAATGTGCTACAAAGTGAGCTTATGCTATTGGAACAGTGGTGCTGATAGACTTTCTTAATGCAGTGTTGCCACTGCATTTGTAAAAAACACAGTATTGGCTAAGGCGCCGGCCACATACACCAGAGCTGGCAGGTTCAAATCTGGCCCAGGCCTGCCAAACAGCAATGACAATTACAACCAAAAAATAGCCGGGCGTTGGGGCGGGCGCCTGTAGTCCCAGCTCCTTGGGAGGCTGAGGCAGGAGAATCACTTAAGCCCAAGAGTTGGAGGTTGCTGTGAGCTGTGGTGCCATCACACTCTACCCAGGGCGACAGCTTGAGGCTCTGTTCTAAAAAAAAAAAACAACAAGAAACGAAAAACACATATATCTGTGAAGTGTAGTAAAATAAAAAAAGTTCAGCTGGGCACAGTGGCTCTCGCCTGTAATCCCAGTACTTGGGAGGCTGAGGCGGGTGGATTGCCTGAGCTCACAGGTTTGAGACCACCCTGAGCCAAAGCAAGACCTCGTCTCTAAAAATAGCCAGGTATTGTGGCAGGTGTGCTATAGTCCCAGCTACTTGGGAGGCTGAGGCAAGAGAATCGCTTAAGCCTAGTAGTTTGAGGTTGCTGTGAGCTATGATGTCACAGCACTCTACCGAGGGTGACAAAGTGAGACTCTGTCTCAAAAACATAAAAACATTTCAATAAAATGTGGTATACCTGGTAATGGGTGCTGGGGTCAAATATACGTTCTGCAATGTGTAAGACTGTTTACACCACTGAAGGCTTTCCTGCCCTGAATACCAACAGTGAGTGCCCTTGTTGAAAGACATTGGTTTTTTTTGAGACTCTCATTATGTCACTCTCTGTAGAGTGCTGTAATGTCTCAGCTCACAGCAACCTCAAACTCTTGGACTTAAGTGATTCTCTTGCCTCAGATTCCCAAGTAGCTGGGACTACAAGTGCCCTCCCCAGTGCCTAGCTATTTTTTGGTTGCAGTTGTCATTGCTGATTTTAGCTGGTCCAGGCTGGGTTTGAACCCGCCAGCCTCGGTGTATGTGGCTGGCACCTACCCACTGAGCTATAGGCATTGCCTGAGACGCTGGTCTTAAGAAAAAAGATGAACCTCCTGGATTTGCCATTCTTTTGCTCTGGCTTTCTCTTGTGCCTCTGCCACCTGCCAGGCCTGCCCTACAGATCAACTGCAGTTGTTCAACATCATCTCCTTGAACCTGACCTTATTCGTTCAAGTATCCAGTCCAGGCATAGACCTTTCCTCCACCAGGAGTGCTTTTCCTTCCATCTGGCAAAGCCTCGTCCTCTGAGTCCTCTTGGTCTTGCCTCTTGCCCCTCTGGATAGACTTAGATCAGATCTTTCTTGCCTTATCCATATCTTTAGCAGTCATCCATTAGCCTAAACCATGGGTCCTCAAACTTTTCAAACAGAGGGCCAGTTCACTGTCCCTCAGACTGTTAGAGGGCCGGACTAGAGTTTAAAAAAAATCTATGAACCAATTCCTGTGCACAGTGCACATATCTTATTTTGAAGTATAAAAACAAAACGGGAACAAATACAATCACACCGCCACATGTGGCCCGTGGGCCATCGTTTGAGGACCCTGGAAGGTAGTCATGGTGACGTGCTTTTGTGCACAGTCATGCATTGCTTAATAGGGATATGGTCTGAGAAATGCATTGCTAGGAGATTTTTGTCCTGCAGACATTGTAGTGTGTTTATACAAGCTTAGATGTTACAGCGTACTACATGCCTAGACTGTTTGATATAGCCTATTTCTCCTAGGCTGCAAACTGTATTGAATACTGTAGGCAGTTGGAAAATATTAACAAGTATTTATATATCTAAACATAAAAAACATGCAGTGAAAGTACAGTGTTATACTCTTTTTTTTTTTTTTGCAGTTTTTGGCTGGGGCCGGGTTTGAACCCACCACCTCCGGTATACGGGGCCTGTGTCCTACTCCTTTGAGCCACAGGCACTGCCCTACATTGTTATACTCTTATATGACCGTGTCATATATGCTGTCTATGGTTGACTGAAATGTCATTATACAGCACATAACTGTATTCTCAGTGGCTTATAGTACATGCAAATTTGGTATCTGAAACTGCTGAGAAAATCATTTGTACCACTTAATCACAGTGAGAGTCCTATGGGATTAGGCAGGGCAGAGATGATGGAGACAGGCCCTTGGGGTACATGAGCCCTGCTTCCGCAACCCTTCTGCCAATCTCAGCCTGCTTGTGATTTTCCTTATACGGGTCCCTGATTTGATCTCTCACTTCTCCAAACCACCTCTACCTCATTCACTCCCTTACACCCCTATAGGCTTCTCTAGATGCTGGCTTGGTGGGGAGGTGTGTCCCTGTGACTGAGATACAGGAGATGGGGGTCTAAGATTTGTGTCTCTTTCAGAGCAGTGCAACCCTGAAACTCATCCTGCTGAGAGAAAAATAAGATCAGCTGTTCCTGCAAAAACTAGTAGGCCTGTGGAAAATAAAGGTGGGTTGATCGACTTCAAACAAAGCTAGAAGGTAGTGAACGATGCCCCATGATCATATCAATGTACACAGCTATGATTTAATAATAAAAAAAAAAAAACAAAGCTAGAGGAGTTTCAAATAAAGTCAAAAGGAAGGGAAAGGGGAGACTGGGCTGGGCAGGGAGTCCAGAATGATGCTTCATGGAGGAACAACAACAGCTTCCTGAGCCCTGATCTCTGGGAGTGGGGGTCCTGTCATCACAGGTGAAGTGAGAGGGCAGCCTGAGAACATTGTTTAGTAGAAAAATGGGCAGGAGGCAAGAGAAAGGCCATGGCCAAGAGTGGGGCATTGTGGTGGGCTCTACTGGCAGGAGCCATCTCTACTCACAGCTCTGGGCCTCCCTCCGTGGGTGTGGCTGGGCTGTCAGTTCACACTGAGCTTGGCCCAGGTAGGAGCTTCCTTGTCCTAGATCACCTACTGCTGCTGGGGGCCCCTCAGAGCTTACAGCAATAGCAAGTTGTCAGCCCATCCATCTATCCAGTTCTTTAATATCTCCTGGGTGTCCTGCACTGTGGCAGCTTCTGAAAGTACCACCAAAGGGTGTTGAATGTTCACAGCAAAGAGATGGCTCCTTTCTGCCCCTGGAGAAACTTCCAGGTTGGATTCAGCCAATACCAGCATTTTCTGTCCATGTGGAAAGGCGATTCTATTTGGAAGGTTCGAACAGAGAACCCAGTTTATTGACCCGTGATAGGGCTAGAGCCATGAAGAGGGGAGAAAGGGTAATAAGCATCACAAAACCAAGCTCTATCCCATAGACCACAAGGAAACATATAAAGTATGTGAACACTAGGATGCATTTGTTAACATTTCCAATTCTTCTTTCACTTACCTTCCTTTTTCTTAAAGAGGAGTGTTAATCACAAACTCCAGAGAAGAGAGAGGATTTTGGTTTGTCTATACCTGCATGTATACACCACCCACTGTCACAGATCTGTGCATGTACATAGTCTTGTCTGTTGGCGTAGTTGCTAAAGTCTGCCCAGGCCTCGAAGTTGACTGTACTATGTATCCCTAGATGATGATTCCTTGGTAGCTGATTTTCTCAATAGTGATGAGGAAGAAGACAGAGTTTCTTTGCGGCATTTAAAGAATTTAGGTAAGTCTTTGCTGTGCTTGTTCATCTCAGTAAAAACTGAGATGTTTTTACTGTTATATGGAATGTGATTTTTAAAAAGTTATTAAATCCTTCAGTGTGGCATGCAGGGCCCTTCTTCTCAACCAACTGATGCTGGAAACAGACAGGATTTGACACCTCCCAACATGCCCACAATTCTATTCCTTCTGCCTGGAATCCTACTGGTTGGCAAAATTCTGCTCCTACTTTAATGCTTGATTCAAGGTTTCTTTTCTCAGGTGTTTCTGGACCTTTTGGCTTTCAAAACTAGGTAGGTGCTTTTTGGCTTTGCAAATGCCTTGGACTTAATATACCACTCTCATTTTATGGTAGTTTGTCTCACATACCAATTTGTATGGCAGGGACCTGTATTTCTACAACCTTAGGGCTCAGTTAACAGTCCAGCCACTAATGCAGACTAGTAATCACACAGCTTGATTTTTTCTTTAGGGGGAAGTGGGTGTTGATAATGCCCAGCATTTTGTACCACTGCTTATTCAATCTTTATAATGGTTGTTACATATCTATAATGAATGGGCTAATGTAGTTCCTAGAGCATTGCATTATCTTCATTCTTCCATTTCATAGAATCAGGCTGAAAAGGCTGTGCTTTGTACTGAGTCCTATGCTTATGATTAGTTAGGCTGGGTTGGACTTGAGCCAGTAATAGGTGTGAAAAATTTTACAAAGTACCATACAGGTCTATGTGTTCACTGCCAGTTCTGGTGCACACTGGATCACCTGCTTGGACACTGTTCAGATTTGGTATAACTCTTCAGCACTGAGAACCTTCATGCTTATAAAGAAAGAAAGTACACCGACAACTTAATGCTATTATTCTATGTATTTGTGCCGATGAGGTATTCTTAGTTGAAATGGTATGAAGGTAATTACAAGATACCAACAGTAATCTGTTACTGTATTTAACTTGGAAATCATTTGATATGCTGATCCCCCTTTGTGTGTGAAGCTGTGAGACACTGGGGTTTCTCTGTAAGTTTAAAGGTTAAGGGGTGTAGTCTCTTCAAAGTTCTGTTTGAAACTTGGCTTTCCGCCATCTCCATGTGTTCTCACTTGACTAAGCCTGTTCTTTTTTTCTTGATTTTTAAGAGGAATCAGCAGCATTAAGAAGCTTATTGCTTAATCCACACCTCAGACAACTGATGGTCAGCCTTGATCAGGGGAACGACAAAGCAAAGCTCATGAGAGCCTACATGCAAGAGCCCTTGTTTATGGAGTTTGCAGACTGCTGTTTAGGAATTGTTGAGCCATCCCAGAATGAGGATTCTTAACATGGATTATTGTGCTGCTTGCTCAAGCTTGCCTCCCAGAGCTTACCCACTTCTCCTAGGAGACCGCTGGTGTGGGGGCCCTGAGGAGGAGAGGTGACTTCCAAGACATAGACTGGCTGATGGAAGTTATGCAGATCCTCCACCTCTGGGCTCATGTTTCAGGCCCATATCACAAACCTTGACATTCAGATGGTTGTTTTTAAATGTTTTATTTTTGGTATAGTTATGATAGACAATCATAAATGATACCAGTTTTATACCCATTTAAGTTAAAAACTTTATCAGTGTTAATGAAATGTGCTGATTCTCGTACGTTGCATTGTTCATCTTTGTTCATAATTTCGAAATTACATTAAATAAATAATTTACTAAATACTAAGGTTTCATCCCTTTAAAGAACTAAATGCAACCAAATTCCAGAGCCAGTTTTAGGGTTGGCCCAAAAGTGTTTATGGGGGAATCAGGGCCCCCACTGGAGTGACAGACAACACTTTAGGATGGACATTCACATCTGCTGCCAAGTTTGGAGTTCGGAGTCTAAAGGCAATAAAGTATGGCAAAGTTCTCTGTGGCCCTGATGGTTTTTAATCCTGGTTTAGTAACTACCAGCCTGATGTCCTGTCTGTGCCTGATGTAGACCAGAGTGCCCCAAGCCCACCGGTGGCCTGGACACACAGCCCTGGCTTGTAGGCTGTGAAACCACTGCTGTCACGTGTGTGGGGTCGCTGTGCTATGGTAATAGTTTGGCAGCTATATGTTTGTTAAATGTCTTTGGCAAGGCAGCTGGCAAGAAAAGGCCTTGTGAGGATCAAAGGCACCAAGGATCACCCAGCCAGATGAAAGCAGAGGGTGAGAAGAGGTCACACATGGGTCAACCTGTGTCTTTCCAGCAGAATCTGATTAAAACCAGTAACATTGTAGGGTGAAGATTCAGGGCAGATGTCGGCATAGCGCAGTGGAGACTTTCTGTAGTGAAACTTTATTGAGCCCTAGGGAAAAAGAGAGATGCAGTTTAGCCTCAGTTCTCAGGAGTCCCAGGGCCTAAAAGGTACCTTACAGAGTGCATGACAGAATTGTAAGGAGTTGTGGACAAGTATTGTTCTCCTTATTCTAAAATAGTGGCAAAAGCCCAGGAGTGGTGACTCACACCTGGAGTTCTAGCTATTCAGGAGGCTGGGGCAGGAGGATCACTTGAGCCCATGAGTTGGAGGCTGCAATGAACTATGATTGTGCCACTGCACACCAGCCTGGGCAACAAAGAGAGAGACTGTCAATCAAAATAAAAAATAGTGGCAAAGTCCAAGGCAATAAAACATAAAATTTCAGATCCATTCAGTGCAAGACAGATGAGGAAACACTTGTGTACCCAGCAAGGTTAGGGATGGACCTCATTTCAACCTCAGTCCTGCTTCCCCTGGGTACTCTAAGGCTTTGCTTCCTGCCTTCTACAGTGGGGCAGTGGAATATGAAGAACCCAAAGCCGTCATGAGACAGAACGGCCAACTGTCATATACAACCTACCTGAGGCAGTGCTCGGATAGATGTGACACCAGCCTGGTCTTGTTGTGCTGTCTGGATGGTGTAGTTACTGGAGCTATCCCTGGGAAGCTGAAGGCAAGCCCAGAATACCAGTTTCCTCTGAAAGCCATGTACTCCTGTAGCAGCATTGGCCAGGACCAGTCCCAGCGGCCAGAGGCGGATTATTGCCCTCAAGAGCCTAGTCTCTACCAGGGGCAAGGAGTTTGAGCAATGGGGAGCTTGAGGGAAGTCTTTTTCTTCTATACCGTCCAGTTCTTTAGAAGCAAGGAAGGCCATTCTGCTCTTAAAAATGGAAATTGAAACTATCTTTAATACATTAGATAAGTAAACATCTGGCTGCAAATAGATGATGCCCTATACTAAAATGTTTCCAAGTGGAAGAAGTCTGTACACCCTAGGCAACTGGGCCTATACCTTACATATGCTAGTTTATAACAAAATTAAGTCTTATTGAGATGAAACCAATGTGCCATAAAATTCACTCTTTCAAATAGACTACTTCATGATGGGTGTATTCCCGGAGTTGCTTCTTCTACTCTTTACCTTCACAACCTTGCTGCAGTGTAGACAGTGTCATGCCCATTGCATACATGAGGAACACAAGGCTCAGAGAGTCTGAACCACCTGCCTGTCCTTGGGGCCACCCTTACTCCACCCAGGTCTGTCAGGTTCCAGACTCTATCCATTGCCCACGCCGACTCCTTCGGGCACACTTACTCTCCACTTCTGCCATGCACGCTTGATGGCTGTGGCAGCAATGTGTAGCCTCTGGATGTGTTTCCGAGCTAACCAGGAACGAATGGCTAAGAGGTTTGTCCAAAAACAGGAAAGAGATAATAAAATGGTCATTAGAGCTATCAGTTGCCTTTCATTCTGTGGATGTAAATGAAAAATAGAAAAAGAAAATACAGCTTTCTGTAACATGGCTCTGCAGCAACACCAGAGTTGCTGTAAAAGTTTGAAATAGGCTGGGTGTGGTGACTCATGCCTGTAATCCTAACACTCTGGGAGTCTGAGGCAGGTGTTGCTTGAGCTCAGGAGTTCCAGACCAGCCTGAGAAAAGGTAAGACCTGGGAGGCTGAGCAGGTGGATTACTTGAGCTCAGTTCAGCCTGAGAAAAAATGAGACCCTGTTTCTACTAAAAATAGAACAAAAACAAAAACTGGGCACTGTACCAGATGCCTGTAGTCCCAGCTTCCTGGGAGACTGAAGTAAGAGGATTACTTAAACCCAAGAGTCTGAGGTTGCTGTGAGCTATGATGCCTTGGCACTCAACCAAGGGTGACAAAGTGAGACTTGTCTCAACAACAATACAAAGTTTGAAACTGTGTTTTTTTCAGAATGGCTATTTTGTGCTATGACATAAGTAAGGTTCTAAAGTCAATACATAAAGCAAAAGTTGGTTTTAAAGACATTCCTCAAATTGCCCCCACACTTGGAAATAGCTATACTTGGAAGGGCCGGTGAAAAGCTGGGACTGGCTGAGGCCCAGCAGTAACCTCCCATCTCAGGTGCAACTCAGGGAACAGGAGGGGGTCTGGATGGTCTGTACCTCTTAGAACTGTCTTTGATTTGAAAATCCTCAGACGAATTTGCTCACTTTATGAGTCTGTAATGTGACACTAATATGTAACCATTGATAAAATTATTGGATGGGGAGCTCGGTGCCTGCGGCTCAAGCGGCTACAGCGCCAGCCACATACACCTGAGCTGGCGGGTTCATATCCAGCCCGGGCCCGCCAAAACAATGACGGCTACAACCAAAAAATAGCTGGGTGTTGTGGTAGGCGCCTGTAGTGCCAGCTATTTGGGAGGCGGAGGCAGGAGAATTGCTAAAGCCCAAGAGTTGGAGGTTGCTGTGAGCTGTGACGCCATGGCACAGGGCAACTGCGATACTCTGTCTCAAAAAATAAAAATAAATAAATAAATTTATTGGATGGTAGGAATTTGTATTCTCTTAAAACCTTACTATATTCTGATTATGTTATAGTCATGTTCAGAAAAGTGATTATTCTATTAAACACTGCTTATACATTTTGATTCTAGAAAATTAAAAAATTTAGAAACAGGTTCAGTGCCTGTAGCTCAGTGGTTAGGGTGTCGGCCACATACACCGGGGCTGGCAGGTTCGAATCCAGCCTGGCTCTGCTGAACAACGACAACTACAAAAAAAGAAAAATAGCCAGGCATTGTGGTGGGCGCTTGTAGTCCCAGCTACTTGAGAGGCTGAGGCAAGAGAACAGCTTAAGCCCAAGAGTTTGAGGTTGCTGTGAGCTGTGATGCCATAGCACTCTACTGAGGGCAACATTGTGAGACTCTCAAAAAAAAAAAAAAAAAAAAACTCATAGATACATAAAAATCACCTGTTACATGAACCTGGATGGTTTTACAGTATTATAGAATTTTTTTAATCCCTATACCCATAGAAATACACCCTTGACATGTAGTTTGACGACCAGGTATGAACATACTGAAAGTTATTTTGTGTTAAATTCATAATGATTGTTAGAAAATACCTAGCTGCGTAATTTAGCCATGATTCCACTGCTATTAGATATCTGGATTGTTTCTAATATTTTTAGTTTTTAATAAGACTGCTGTGAACATGTTGGTTCATACATCTTTTCCTCTGATGAAATCCTGTTGGCTTTTATGTTACCCTTAAACTCATCACAAGCCCTAGAGACCAGCAGGTAATAATCTGAGTTGTAATAAAGGGAAAAGAAATCTTGGAATAAAAAAAAAAAAAAAGAAATCTTGGAATAAACAGCTATTTAGGTCTGAGAAACTCACAGCCTGCACTACCTACAGAGTCCCTATTTGTGGTGTGACTTGGTTTCCAATGAAATGGTGAGATATTATGGCTGAGGTGGACAAGAAGTTCTAATACTAGGGCACCACAAAGACCTGTAACTACCTCTTCAGGCTAGGACAGTCAGCGTCAATAGATGGGGACTCAATCTGTTGCAACTGCTGACAGTAGCCCTGCCCACCTACCTGCCTGGATGAGCACTGCGGCCCTCCTCTGCCTCTGTTGCTTTCTGCGCTGGTGTCGCCTCCAGCCACCCTGAATGCAACGGGCACACTGTTCCAGCACCTGGGCACGCCCACACTCCAGAAGCTCCAGCTGGGACAAAGGGCATCCACTGAGGTCCTCAGGCTCTCCTCCCCCTTCCCTGAGGAGGACCCAGTCCCTGTCCTGTTGAGGAAAATATACAGCTGGCTTCTATAATCTCATCCCCAAATCAGCTTACCACAGAGTCAGTCATGAACACCTTGGTCCTGCCACAGTGCACTTGGGCTGGCATGGCTGCATGTGAGTCACCAGGTGTAGCTGCTGCCCGAGTTAGAGCTGGCAGAGTATGGAGAATGTCCTGGAGAAGAGACTGAAGTGTGGCCTCCTCACTGTGTGGAGAATGTCCTGGGGGAGGAGAGACGGGCCTCATCAGTACCTGGTCATCTCTACATGCCTCTGTGGTCTTAAGAAACTGGCTTTGGCCTCCTTACCACTCTCTAGACCTCTTTTCTGTTCTTGGCTCTAGCCATTTCCTTCTCCTTCCCTTTTTGGGCAAGGCTACAGGTAGCCCCTCTATTGTCCCTCAGGGCCTTGGCTGTTCTGAGGGGTCCTGGAATCCCCACTTTCTGCTGTGCCATAGGGTGTCCTTCAGCCTCCATCACCATGAGTTCCTTTGGACAGGCTGGCGAAGGGTATCTAAAGCTACTCCTTTGGACCTGGAATCCAAGGCTGCTCAGCTAGCAGTAGTTTCCAAGGCCCCAAACATCCTGAAGGCCAAACAGGGCAGCCAGGCACTCCCAAAGCCTCTCACCCTTCATCCCACCAGGTATGGGAAAAGGGAGAACAAATCTCAGCCCTGTGACGGCCCAGCAGGTCCCACTGCCTGCCCTCCCACACCGTGCAGGGCTGACTCCTGCACAGGGAAGATTTACCTGACGGCTCTGACCACCTTTAGCTGCCCAGTGCCTCTGTGGAGAAAGAGGCTGCCAAAGGAGATGCCGAAGATGAGAAACAGCAGCAAAACAACCAAGGGCCAGAGGGGCTTTGGGGAAGAGACACGGAACAGAAGAGCAAACCGTGAAGAGAGGGGAAAGAAAGAAGAGCGAAAGGAAAGTGATAAAACTCTGCCCAAGAGGGGGAAAAACCAAAGCAGAACTGTCTCAACAGGGTCTTAGGAGCCTCGGCGTATGCTGGGTGGGACAAGGGGAACAGCTGCCTCTTCTCCCTCCACCTGTCCTTGGAGCCTCAGTTATTCCTACATGCCAATAACCCCCAATTGGGGCCACAGCCCAGACCCTCCCCTTAAGATTAAAGCTTGCACAGGTGCCTTACAGACGCCTCCAATGGACAACTCCAGGGACTTGGAGATTGTCAGCCATGGCAGGGCTTATCAGCTTTCCCAAACCTGCCTTCCTCTTGCCTTCCCACCCCACAACTACCCCTGAGCCAGGCCAAGTTAATTTTCTTCTTTCCTCCCCCTCTGTATCTAATCAAGTGCCTATCAAGGCTGACCAGTTTCTGCCTGGGCACAATGGTTCACATCTATAATTGAAAAGGTGGGAAGACTGCTTGAAGCCAGGAGTTTGAGACCAGCCTGGGCAATATAGCAAGACCTCATCTCTATAATAAATAAAACAATCCAAAAGGCTGACCAGTTTCTTCCAAATGTTTCCTACCCGTGCCCACATCTTTGGCTTCTCTCTACTGGGGCAACTTCCCGGCCTCATTCCTACAGCCCTCCATGGGTTTCCAATAAGCAGAAGGTGACTTGACAGAGTCACTTTCTCTCTCTCCTGCAGTGCCCCATTTGCACAGAGAATAAAGTCTGGCGTCTGAGAGTGGGCCCTACCTGTCACCCTAGCCTCACCGCCACCATTCTCTGCCCTAATGAGCCAGCAACACTGAATGGACAGGCTCCTCACCCACTCTGCTGTCTCAAGCCTCCAGGTCTCTGTTTAAATTACCTTAGTCATGTGGAACGTCCTTTTCCTGGCTGATCCAATTTATCCTAAGAAACTACTTCCTTCAGGAAGCCTTCCCCAATTCACACCTCACCAGCACCACCCATAGCATCCTCTTCATAGTTCTCCCTTTCCAATTTCCATGCTATTTTTCAGTCTGCTTTCTCTACTGAACCAGGACTGTAAGGGCAGAATTGTTTTATTCACCTCTGAACCCCCAGCCCCTTGGCCCTGAGGGTAGGTGCTCAGTAAACTATGATTGAACAAATGACTAATGAATGGGCCCCACTCACCAGAGCACCCTACAGCAGCATATGGACTATGGGGGCCAGAGGATGTGCGAGGATGGAGCCTTCTCAGTAACTCATATCTTCCCACAAAATTCTGGTGAGAGACCCTAGAAGCCAAAGCAGGTGGAGGAAGAGAATGACTTCATCTGTGGGCCAAGCACATCTGCTTAGCAATGCAGTAAGGTGCTACCCTGACTACCTCACTGAATAGATAAGGATGTGGTTCTAGAGGGATTACTAGAGTCCCTTTCTGGGAAGCCCACAGAGACCATTTTAAATTGGGTCTGCTCTTCCTGCTGCCTTGGTCTACCAAAACAAAGCACCTTATTCTTTTAATAGGGGATTTGCAGCCTGCCTTCTTCCAAAGGGGCTGACAGGCTCTCCCAGGCAACCAGGACATTCATGCTTGGCCATATCTCCCATCTGACCTCTGACTCCAAAGCCTCGGCTATATCCTCCTGATTTCTCTGCTGTCCTTCAAGGCAAATATTTCTCTAAACAGCTGCCGACACCTGCCACTTGCACTTCCTCCTCCCAGTTGCCTGTCAGCCCTCCCAAGAGTCTGGCTTCTGCCCCCAACACTATGCGAACATGGCTCTTATCACGGCATCAGCAAACCACCAAACCCAGAAGTCTGTATTCTACCTGGCCCTTGGGCAGCAGTGGCCCTCTCCCTTGTACAGCACTGTCTCTCAGCCTCCAGGACACCAAGACCTGGGCTTCCTCCTGCATCCACGACTCCTTCCAAGTTGTCCTTGCTGGCTTCTTGCCATCCACCATCTCTAAATGTGAGCATTCCTCAGAATGGCCTCAGACTCTCTCTTCCTTGCTCATGGTGCTTAAAACCCATTGAGGACAGACCCCATGTGCCCTTCCAATTATTATTATTATTTTTTTTAACCCTAGCCATTAGAATACCAGGGAGTCTGCTGAGCCCTGAGACTATCTCGCAGGCATCTCAAACCTGACAAGCCATAAGAATTCCTTCCCCACTGACCCTCCAACCTAGGCCTTGCCCAGAACAACCCATTTCAGTAAACTTGTCCCCTGATGCATCCACTTACCTTAGATAGAAACCTGCAAGTTCCTTCTGCAACCTGGAAGTTGACTGCTCTCCTGTCTAACACCCTGTAGTCAGTCACTGTCTGCTCTTTCTATTGTGAACCATACGCCAATTTAACCCACTTTTCTTCATTTTTTACGCTCTTTCATACGCCATTACTCTGTTCATAGGCCTGGGACAGCCTCCTCACTCCCTTTTATCCTGATCCTACATCCAATCTCCACACAGCAGCCAAAGGGATCTTCTTAGAATATGAAGGAGATGGCACCACTCCAACCTTGCATCATCCATTGCTCCCATTGCATTCAGGACAAGCTGCAAAGACCTCTAAGGCCCTGTTGAGCCCTCCTCTCTCCTACTCCAAGTTCTCTGTGCTTCAGTCCCTTTAGCATCTCTCAGTTCCTAACCTGGGAGCTTTATGCTTGCTGTTCCCTCAGTCTGGACTATTCTTCCCTCTTCCAGATCTCCCCACGCTGACCCTCGCCTTCCCCCAGGTCCGAGGTGCTTAGAGGGGCTCCTCCCTGACCAGCCCAAAAATCCCCTTCCCTATTAGTCTAAGAGCACTTTTTATTTCTTTCCTAGCACCAATAATAACTTTATACTAATTTATCTAAGGAATGTATACCCCTTCCAGGTTGCAGAAGGAACTTGCAGGTTTCTATCTATTCACTCCAAAGGTGTACAGATTCACCTTTCTTATTCACTGACATACTCCCACTGACACGTTGCTGGGTACAGAACAGTGCACGGTAAGTCAATGGGAGCTGCTCCTTGAGCTGCAGGTCGGTGCCTACAGACATGCCTCTTTCTCTTCATCTCTACATCCCACTCTGAGTTGGGCAGGCTCTTGTTTGGCTTGAGTCCTGAGCACTACCCTGGAAGTGGCCCTGCTCCCAGTAATGATCAGCCCCATTTACCGGATGGGAAAGCCAGCAGCACTGATATGGATGGTCTCCACGAGGCCACAGGCTTCAAGCTGGCTCAGGACCTGCAAGGTGGGGAGACATCTGTAACTCCGGGCCAGCAGGCCAGAAATGCCATTCCTTCTGTCTTTCTGAGGCCGTGGGCAGCATGGACCTGCAGGCTCTCCTGAGGCTCAGCTAATGGGGCTATCTCCTTGGGGTGGTTAGATATCACGGGACCTTGGAAAAAAAATCTCAGCTAGGCATGGTGACTCACGCCTGTAATCCTAGCACTGTGAGAGGACCAGCCTGAGCAAAAGCGAGACCCCCATCTCTACTAAAAATAGAAAAACTGAGGCAAAAGGATCACTTGAGCCAGAGTTGGAGGTTGCTGTGAGCTATGACACCACAGAACTCTATCCAGGGCAACAGCTTGAGACTGTCTCAAAAAACAAAATAAACAAAAAACTCTGCTAGAGGGGCGGCACCTGTGGCTCAAAGGAGTAGGGCGCTGGTCCCATAAGCTGGAGGTGGCAGGTTCAAACCTGGCCTTGGCCAAAAACTGCAAAAAAATAAAACAAACAAACAAAAAAACCTCTGCTAGAAAGGGCCCTGGAGGTCCCAAGTCCCCTTCAACTAATGTATGGCATGTGGTACAGCTAGGGCAAGGCATGGTCCTGGCTCTGTCTCATCACTTCACTCCATGTGGTAGGGATTCACTACTACACACTGCAGTCCAAGCACATTTCTAGACTTGTTTTAAAAATTTGCAGGCATTAGAGTGGTTCATAACAGAGGAGCAGGGGAGGTTATACTGTGAAAATTCTGTGACCTGAACTCAGGTCTTGACTGCACAGCCAAGTGGCCCTAGCAACAAACCCTAAGGCCACATCTAACATGTGACTGTGGGACACTCTCCATCACTGTCCAGCACTCATACCTCATACACATCCCTTAGAGCCTAATATCCCAAGAAAAAGGCAGCTGCTGGGCCAGAGTGCTTTTGTGCAATACCTCCAGTCAGAAAAGGCTGCAGTGTGCTTGGACTGTAAGGTGACACAGACTTTTGGCTAATCACAAAAGATCCCCATTCCTCTGGGTGGTTTCAGTCCGTCAGGGCACATGGCTTGGTGAGTGGAGAGCAAGATGCACTGGAGCCCCTACTTGCCTCCCTGACTAGGCCGCTGTGCATGGTCCACCCAACCACACGCGACTGCTCTGCCACAGTAGAGGAGATGAACCCTCCCTAATGTCAGGTGCAGAATGAGAGATCCTCTGAATATTCCCTTTGGAGTGATGTCCTGCCCTTCATCCCTCCAGGGTCTTGGCCAAATGGGGCTTGGTCAAAGCAGCTCTGGTCCAGTGTTAGTTACCTCTTCCCGGAAGAAGGTCTGTGCCTGGCCTTGGCTGTTGGGCTTGATGCAGCGAATGTAGTGGGGTGTGGTGCTGTGCAGGACCTGCAGGAGCTGCTCCAGGGAGGCCTGCAGATGGGAGAGACCACAGGGTCAGGCAGAGATAGGGGCTGCGAGAGCCTTCAGCTGGGCCCTGGCTAGTGACTATATCAAGCACCTCCGGCTGCCCTCCCCAGGATCCTGGACCATGGGTACTGGGGATGACTACTGGAGGCTTTGGCTTCACGGAGCCAAAGCATACCCCTCTCCTCCCCTTCCACCTATCCACCTCTGCCTCCTGGGAGCCTTTTGGAACTGTGACCCTCACTTAACTGGTCTCCCTCAATCTGATCCTCCCCTCCATCCCCAGAGCCATCTTCTTAGAAGAGAACAATCTCATAGCCATATGCCATTCATACAAGCAAAAGCTCTTGTTACAAAAGCCCATCCTGTGTGCTGGGGGCTGGGCAGGCAGTCTGCTGGGTCAGAGCTCGGTCTAATGGGCAACACACACACACTGATGGCTACCCTCAGTGGTGTGTCTGAGGCTGGGGCAGGAAAGTGGTAATTAAAGCTGGTTTCCCAGGGTGCCTTCTCAAGGAGATGATGTTAAGGCTGAAATCTGATGGGTGAGGAAGACTACTCTATGAGTCCTGGTGTAGAGGGTAGGAGAGAGATGGAGTTGCAGGGCCAGTGGCCAAGAGCATCCCAGGAAGGTGGAGCTAAGGGCTGAGGGATGGTAGGAGACAGATAATGGTGGACAACGTTGAGAGAAGTGAAAAATATGCTCCACCTGAGAACAGGGTTTGAGCAGGAAGCTAAAGTTGGGAATGGGCCAAGTCACAAAGGTTCCTGTAACTGCTGTTCTCCTGTGACGACCCTATCAGCACCCCACTGTGTCCCCACAGGCCCCTAGGCTTCCCATCATATCATTATTCCTGATAGTCGATTTGTCTGCTTCCTGTCTCTGTCTTCCACACTTAAATTCCATGGGGACTGGGACCACATCTACTTGACTTACCATTGCTCCCAGGCTAACGGCACCAATCCTGGGAGGTGCTCAATAAATATTTGGAACTAAGCACCTCAGTGAATGCTACCAGACCCACCTTGAACTTGGATACCACGGTTAACACAGGGACTCTGCTCTGGACAGAGGACTCCTCCTGGGTCTTCTCTTTGGGGTTAGTAGGAAAAAGCATCATGAGCAGGGGATCCTGGGATTGCTGCAGAAGCACTGTCAGCTCAGGGGGCACAGGGTCCTATTGGGAAAGGGCAAGGGCAGCAGGTGAGGCCATGTGGAGTGGCTGCACAGGCCTGCTTGTGGGCTGGCCTCCACTGCCCACCCCAGCTGCAGAAGAAAGGGAGAGGGCAAAACCTGAGTCCAAGAAAAGAGCTAGTCTACTGCATGACCAGAGACCTGGAGACCTAGCCTAATACAGGTCATTTTCAGGAAGGTCATGCTTGATTAGTGGAGACCACAGGCTGGTGGACCCAAGATGGTGATCCTGGATTCTGTGACATGTTCGGCCGAGAGCAGATGCGTGGTGAGAAACTACCATGTATTTGTGACAATGACTCAGCATATTTTTTCCCCAGACCCCCCACCCCCCCGACAGAGGTCCAGTCCTCACCTTGTTCTTCTCCACCAGGCCTGCTGTGTGGTACCGCACAGGCCCTGCGTAATGCACCACAATAAAGCTGGGCTCCCGGCTGAGCTTATTGTGGCCCAGGCATGGGCTGCCTGCCAGGGCACTCTCAATGCGTGTCTGGAGCTGGGCTGCACTGCTTGGCCGATTAAGGCGGCATTCCTGTGGGGGTGGGAGTGGGCAGTAAGCCACAAAAACAAGAGGGTCTCACCACAACCCTCACTGTCCTCACCTGTGGCCCCCCCTGGCAGCAGAGTTGTCATAGGCATCATAGTGACCCCAAGGGGAGGAGACAGAGAACTAGCAAACCCATTTAGCAGACTGGAAGAGAGGAGCAGAAGATGGCAGGTGAGTCATCAGGGCCCCAGAAAAACCAAAGACCAACTATGGTGCTCAGTTCACTAGCTAGACCCCCACCTCATTTATGAGGGCACAGATGCTGATGGGGTTCCCCTCGATGAGATCCAAACAGGACTGGTTGTCCTGATAGTTGACAAATGACCACTCCAGGCCTTCAACTGCATATTCCTCCTAGAGAACAAAGTGGGGGTAGGGTGGGAGAAGACAGATGTGGTCTGAGGTCTAGACGGGCCATCCAAAGCTGGCCATAATGCATTCCAGAATAGCATCAAAGAAGGAACAAAAGCATATCAAAACATTACACTCCGTACATACGGTTATTAGTCAATTAGAAATAAAATATAGGCTAGGTGGTGGATGTCTGTAATCCCAGCACTTTAGGAGGCTGAGCTGCAAAGATTGCTTGAGGCCTAGAGCTTGAGACCAGCCTGAGCAACATAGTAGACCCCACCTCTACCCTAAAACCCCTAAAACTTAGCCAGGTATGGTGGCACATGCCTATAGTCCCAGCTACTCTGGAGACTGAGGTGGGAGGATCACTTGAGATAGGAGTTCAAGATCACAGTGAGCTATGATTGTGCCACTGCACTCTAACCTGTGGCACAGTGAGACTCTGTCTCAAATAAACAGATCAAATAAGAAGTAACAAAAAAGCTTCTAATCAGAACCTAGGCTGGGGCTGCAGGGGTAAGAAGAGAAATTAGACCGAGAAGGACCACCCCACCCTACCCCATTCTCACCTGCTGCGCCTGTAGGTAGTGAGCCACAAAGTGCTGCTGCAGCTTCTCATTAGCGTAGTTGATGCACAATTGTTCCAGACTATTGTCAGGAAATGATTCAAATCCATATACATCCAGCAGGCCTGGAAGGATAGCAGAGGACCCACGGGGCTATTGCAGGGAACAGATAGGGCATGGGAACCACAGGAACCCAGAGTGGCTGGGGGCTGGGCCCCTGCTCATGCCTCGTACTTGGCAGCCTAGGATGAGGTTGAGTGAACATGACAGCCAGGAGTGAGCAGAACATACCTTCTCTGCCCCCTTACCCAGGGTATTTCTCTTCTCCTCCTACCCACTCAGAGCTCACAGCAGACAGAAAACCCAAATGAGGTGTAAGATATAGCCCAAAACATCAAACCTACTTTGAGTCTGAATTCTCTGGTCCTGACCAGGCCTCTCCTGTGAGGAAACCATATTCCAGGGAACATTTTCTGGGTCAAATCTAGTATGAAGGGCCTTGGTTTCACCAGCCTAGTTGGTGCCGAGAATTCCACCATCCCATAAACAAACTGCACTGGTGTTTTTAAGCTGTACTTCCTACCTTACCTGACTGTCCCATCCAGGATTACAATGATGTTGACCTTGGTCATGTTTTCCAGGACCCTTCTAATCTGGCTCTTTTCCCTATCCTCTACTACTCTCTTGTGATTGGAACTGGGTCTCTGAGGGAGAAAGGGACCTTTACAGACAACGCACTCTCTGAGTCTATCTGTAGAGCTATGGACAGGTCAGATGTGGGTACTGGAGAGCAGAGATCTTACCCAAACACTGGTGGACAGATGGGAGAGGAGACAGGAACAAAGACGGGCAAGGAGCTTTCCCCAGTCAGAGTGGACCTAGGGCTCTACTGTTCTTTTCTGGAGTGTTCCAAGCATGCTGGGCCCTTATTACCTATGAAAGTGGTCCATGAGCCTGGGTCTGCACAGATGCTGCTGTTGATCACTGATACCAGCCAGTCAAACAGCCTGTTGGGGAGAAGAGAGTGAACTCTGATGAGAGAGGGTCAGGCTGAGCCAGAGAGTAATAAAATTGCTCCCCAAGCAAGGGTGCTACACTGGAGGTCCCTGTATTCTGAGCGTGATGGGTTAAATGCTAAATCTTCTCTAGCTTCCCTGCCCATCTTGTCTTCCCCTACTACAGATGCAGGCTATGTGTACGCATATTCCCAAGTACACATAAACCTGGCCTATCCTCTGGGCAAGACTAAACACAGGACCAGCTCAGCTCCTGAGTGAGGCAAGAAAGGGGTCTACATCAGTCACATGGACTCTTGACTGTAAGGGGCTGAAAAGCAGGTCTGGATGTGGGTCAGAGTTCACTGATCTCTTTTGCAAAACCACTTGTGGAGCCCAGAGCTCAAGGCCCTGCTACATCCCTGACTCCATCCTGCACAGGGGGATCCCAAATCACCACAATGGCACCTTCCACTCTGGAACCACCCCCAACCCAGAGAAGATGATGTCACTACACAAGGTGGTGACATGTACACCACTCAGGAATTTCTTCCTTTCAATTCTTGTTAAATTGCTCTACAACTTTTTTCTATTTAGTAAATAAAATGACTCTCCTTTTGCCAAGGAGCTTCAAATGCCCATTTGAAGTACCAAAATGAATGACTTAGCCTTACAATGACTTGATGATTTCCATGTGTAAAATACTCTGTCACCCTTGGTAGAGTGCTATGGCATCATCATAGCTCAGAGCAACCTCAAACTCTTGGGCTCAAGTGATCCTCCTGCTCAGTCTCCCAAGTACCCGAGACTACAGGCACCTGCCATGATGTCCTGCTAGTTTTTCTATTTTTAGTAAAGACAGAGTCTCACTCTCAGGCTGGTCTTGAACTCCTGAGCTTAAGCAATCCACCCACCTTGGCCTCCCAGAGTGCTAGGATTATAGGCATGAGCCACTGCACCCAGCTTTCCATGTATAAAATGTTCTATGGGTAGAAACTGACCAACACTTTATCTACTTTTTGTTTGTTTGTTTGAGACAGAGTCTCACTTTATCACTCCTGGTAGAGTGCCATGGAGTCATAGCTCACAGCAACCTCTAACCCTTGGGCTCCAGCAATTCTCTTGCCTCAGCCTCCCAAGTAGCTGGGACTGCAGGCGCCCACCACATACCTGGCTATGTTTTTTTAGAGGCAACGTCTTGCTCTAGCTCAGGCTGATCTCGAACTCATAAGCTCAGGCGATCTGCTCACCCTGGACTCCCAAAGCGCTGGGATTACAGGTGTGAGCAAGATATGGCCCAGCCTTTATCTACTATTTTGTACTAACTTGTAGGCAAAGGACTTAAAAACCTTTGACCTGAAAAAAATTTTTTTTGTTTCTTTTTAGCCTTGAGTAGCTAACAATGATTTTTGTGTGTGTGTGTGATCAAAGAAGGCAAAGAGTTGGGCGGCGCCTGTGGCTCAAGGAGTAGGGCACCAGCCCCATATACTGGAGTGGTGGGTTCAAGCCTGGCCCCAACCAAAAAAAAAAGAAAGAAAGAAATTGCAAAGTAGGCAAAGAGCCAAGATTTTTTTAAAATTTCATGTAACTTCAAACTCCTGGGCTCAAGAAATCCTTCTGTTTCAGCCTCCCAAGTAGCTGGGACTATAGGTGTGTGCCACCATACCCAGCTTATTTTTCTAGTTTTTGTAGAAACAAGGTCTATGTTACTCAAGCTGGTCTTCAACTCCTGCCCTCAAGTGACCTTTCCACCTCAGTTTCCCAAAGTGCCAGGATTATACCCAATGCAATTAGCTTGACCTGAAATTCTGATCTGAAATTAACTTTGAGGCAGTGGTAACTAGTGTCTTGCTGAAATGGTTTCAGTGTGGGCCAGCTATCCTGGGCCATTTTCAACTCAGAGGATCTTGTTCACTCAGCAGTTTGAGAAGGTTATCAAAGCAGGGACGCTCTTCCTAGAAAGGTGCTCAAAGTCCCATATGTACATGCTTACACACACATTTTCATAGTTTGTCCCATAATTTCAGAGACTTCTGGGCTTTTTGAACCCTTACAAGGTCCCCTGAATATTCTTAGAACCTAACCACATGGCCAGAGGGCAAAGGTACCCATGTAACCCTAGCAGAAAAAGGGAGCCCCACCTTCACCACCATGCTGGGCTCCCACTTGCCACATGCTGTGTTACTCAAGACTGCCGGGTAAGCCTCTGGCTCTACCATCATCTATCACATTTCCCACGTTTCTACATAAGGCCTAAGTACCAGGGTACAGGAAGACAGAAGAGCCTATTCACCTAAAGGTCTGAAGCTGGAACTGCCAAGGCCCCAGATCCCTTTGGGGCTTGCCTTGCCAATGGAGAGCTGAGCAGGCTTTCCCTATCTAATGCCAAGGTCAAAGCAGGTACTTGTACTTTAATAATGAGCGGAATCATTGCCAAGAATGTGGCAACTTCCCCACTCAATACTCTGAAACAGAGGCTTAGGGAAAACCTGGGAGCCATGCCCTGCTGTCCCCAGGTGTCTGAGAAGCAGGGAGAGGAACCCCTTTGCTTCATCTGGCATCCCCCACCTTGGGCCTGTGCCTATGGCCTTATGGTATATGGCCCAACTCCAGACAGGGAAAGAACCTGTGGGTAGGGTAGAGTACCAGAGTAACTGCTCACCGTGCATAGACCAGTTTGGCTACACAGTCTCTGCGGGTGTCACACTCTGTTTGGGAGCAGGGCTTCCGGAATACCTGCTGCTGCCTGCCTGCCCTGATGGTTCTAATCTGCAGTGTCTCCAGCAGCATGTCCTCTGGGAGCTGCAGCAGTGAGGCCGAAGTCCTGACAGAGCCTGAGAGGGGCAAATCCTCCTTAAGCAAATCCCCCTCCTTTGAAACAGTCCTCTTCATGTGGCACTGTGAACTCATCACAGTGGACCCAGGACTTGCTCAACTGGACAGTGGAAACACAGGTTTTCATGGGCAAAGAGACTCACCAGATGAGTCTTAGTGGACTCCACTAAGTGGCAGAGTCAAGACTTGAACTCAGGTCTTCTATGTTCCAGTCCATACTGCCTGCCACATGTGTGACAAAAATCACTTTATAAACCCAGTGACTCTTGTGTTCTCATTAAGATGGGGCCCATACCATCTGCATCAGCAGAGATGGCCTGGGGGCATAAATCATCCAGGGCAGGGCCCTATAGTGGATGGCTTAATTAAGGCATCAGATTCAAAATCTCACCCTCTGGCCTCACATTAATCCTACCAGTGCAGCCTTCCAGGCTACTTCCCTGACAAGACCTGCCCTACTTCCCACCCCTGCCCCTCACACTTGGCACTGTCCATCAGTTGGCAGGGCTGGGCTTCATTCTCTGAGTCAGCGAACTGGATATCGCCAAGGTGCAGCAGCCCAGCTAGGACCTGAGGGGCAGAAAAGCTCAGTCAGGAACAGAGGGGGACACTAGAGGGCCTACTGTGGGAAGGGCCTCTCCTGCTGAATGTCATCATGGCAATGGAAGGATGAAAGCTCCTAAACATTGCCTAGTTGTGCCTACCTCTGCCAGGCACAATTCTTTACAAATTACATGCATCACCTCATTCAACTTTTTTGACAACCTGAGGTAGGTGGTATGATGACATCCATGACAAATGTGACCAGGAGAGGTTCACAAGTAAAGACACATTCTTTCTGAGGAGAGGTGCTTAGAACCCAGTCTGACTACAGACGCCTCCCAGGGCAGCCAGTGGGGCCCCCATCCCACCTACCATATGTCTCTCTGCCTCCCACTCTCTAAGAATAGACTGTGTGGGAACACCACTCCTCTGGTAGACGCCAGCCAGGGTTACTCCTGTGCATCTGCAAGGAACTTCACTCTGGCTCCCTTTAGCCCTTCTCAGCCCTGTTGGGATTCTGACAGCCCAGCCTGGGGGAGGAACTGTGTCATTGGTCTGTATACAGTAGGTGCCTTTTTGCCTTTTCTTTCAATGATCCACAGAGATAAACCCTCAGGGTCTATAGAAAAGAGACCTCTGGCTGGTCGCCCATAGCTCAATGGTTAGGGTGCCAGCTACATGCACCGGGGCTGGTGGGTTCTAAACTGGCCAGGGCCTGCTAAACAAACAAAAAAACATAGCCAGGCATTGTGGCGGGTACCTGTAGTCCCAGCTTCTAGGGATGCTGAGGCAAGAGATCACTTAAGCCCGAGAGTTTGAGGTTGCTGTGAGCTATGACGTTACGGCACCCTATAGAGGGTGACAAAGTGAGACTGTCTCAAAAAAAAAAAAGAGACCTCCCACCCTCAGGCCCAGCAACTCTGAAACCCTTGGGCCTGGGTGCTCAGGGAAAGAGTCATAAGTCTAGGGAAGGGCTTTATGAAAGGGGCTACCTATTGTCTTTGCCAAATATAAGTGGCAGAGCTTTTCTTCTGACCTTAAAGATGTTGTTCTGGGTGGGTATATCAACGCCCAAATGGAGCATGGCCTCTCTGGTCACCTCAAAACAATCCTCTGAAAAAGAATCCAAGTCACAGTCCAGGGTCAGGGCCAGAGGTCAGCAGAAGAGGTAAGGCAGGCTCTGTAGAGTGGGTGGATATGCTGGGCCAGCCAGGGAGTGGGAATCCCCCTACCTTCCAAGGTCCTCTCTGGGTTGGGTAGCCAGGAGAAGACAGCTCCCTTGGGGAGGTGCCACTGGAGCCTCTCATCCGCGCTGGCTCCTTTGCAGATCTGTAGGGAGACATGGGTGGTGGCTGAGTGAGGGTGTGGGGGAAGCCCTGGCCTGCATAGTCCTAGGAACAGGATGAGTGAGAAATGGTAGCAACACTACAAGGCTAAGAGGTCCCTGCAGAGTCCAGGGCAGGCAGGGGGCAAAAGAAGCCACACACCTCTGGATATCTCCAACTTGATGCAAAAAAACTCCCCTGTCTGGGAAAACCTGCAGCCTGATGAAGAAAGCACAGCTCCTGCCCAGGGAGCCTCTAGTCTTGACCTGGGAGACATACTCTTTACCTAAGTATGCTCCCAATCTGACAGCAAGGGAGCAAAGACTATCTTTGCCTTTGGAGACCTCCAGTCTGATGGAAGAGGCATAAGTCTAGGGAACTCTCATTCTGTTGGAGGAACACTGTTAAAGGAGCAGTAGCCACTCTATGAAAATCTTAGTCTGATAAGGGTGACATGGTCCCCACCCTTTGAGGCTAGTCCCAGCCTCAAAGACCTTTTGGTTTGATTGGAGGAAGCAAAACACCCTCAAAGGCAAAACTGTGCTGGGAGCCAAGATGCAGCGTGAGGCAGAGCTGTTGCGTATAGTTTGAAGGACTAAGAGGTGGCAGCGCTGAAAGCCAAATGAAGGGGCCAGGCATGAAGCATCCTGAGGGTTGGCAGGTCAGAGACGCAGACCCATCCTTGCCCTGCATCTGGGGCCTAGAGACCTCTTCTGGCACTAACCTGGTAGAAGATGTGGAAGTTCCTCTCACTGGAGGCCTGGCAGGCCACTCTAGTTTTCTCCAGGAGGTAGGTCTGGACTGCAGCTCCAGTCATCTGCTGGGCCCTGAGCACACACAGGCCAGAGCCTGTTAGCTGCTCATTAATCCCCCAGCCATTTATTCAGCATTTACTGTGTGTCCATCTGCTGTCACCTAGCAACTTCCTGCCAAGCTCTTCCATTTAGCCAATGGTGTCATGAGGGCTGGGGACCACTAGGAATGTCCATGGTGTCCTAGAACATTGCACTGCAGCCAGCTGAGATGGCCAGGGCCAAAGCCTTGTGTATCACTTTGCCCCATCCCAAGACAGGAGCAGAATCCCCCGTCTCTAGCTCAGGGATGTGGCCCAAGGAGATAGTCATTTATGTAGAAGTCCCTGTGCACGCAGGGTAGCCAGGACAAGCACACTACCTCAGGGTCCCTAAGATGGGAGTAGTTGTAGTTCTTCAGTTTAAAGTTCACCCTTAGGGGTCATGGATCCTAAAGAATCCCATAAACATACATGCCAAGAAGAGCAGGCTTTATCTCATAGAGGTGGCCCAGGGTAGACTATTTTGTTGTTACAGTTGTCACTGTTTGGCAGGCCCAGGCCACTTTCAAACCTCCCTGACCCCAATCCTCCCACTAGCCAGGGTGACACAGTAGCTATTACCTGTTCAGCTGGAGCTGGATGAACTTCCCAAAGCGACTGCTGTTGTTATTCCTCAGTGTACACGCATTCCCTGCAGATCACAGCTATGTTTATACCACTCCCTTGCTGGTATAAACGGAATTCTCATGGGTCAAAGTGGCTGCAGGTATGCTGGGGATCATGCCTTATCTTCAAGTCACCTAAAAGGCCCCTTTGTTGGTTTTCATGTTGCAGGGGACAGGTGTAGGGAATGGGCACTCAGGCTTGAGTAAGTGGGATTCAGGAGAATTAGAAGAAATTCCTGACAAGGGACTGGAATGAGCAAGCCTAAGCAGTCAGGGACTATCTTCTGTGAAGGGAAGAGTCAAAACCAAGCTGTCACTATTGGCTGTAGATAGTAAGGCACATCTGGGCTCCACTGCCAACATCAACACTAATTGCTGTGCATCCTTGGACAAGTGCCCTTCTTTGAACCCTAAAGAAACTGGATAGATAGAAGCCACAAGGTACTCTCCAGCACAATGGTCACGTGTGTCTAGGCTGGAGGAAGATAATCAGTGCACCACCCCTATTAGAAGGTCACTGAAGGGCACCTGGGGGTAGGTTGAGGATCCGACAGTGGAAGATATAATGATCCTACAACCCCAAAGAGAGGGTCTCAAAACATTGTCCTAGAGGAAATGGGACCAACGTAGTATGCAGAGGACACTGAACTCACCAAAAGCTTCCATGACAGGGTTGGAGTTCAGGATCCTCTGTTCAATCCTCTCTGCAATCTTGTGGCTCTCGCAAGATGTCGGCGAGGAGGCCACTACAGCGTAGAACTTCATCAGGCAGCGGGATGTCCATGTCTGCAGCAGAAACAGCCCCATGGGAGCCATTACTGACGTCCCTTCCCTCTTCCAAGCCTGTCTGAGGGAATGGTGACCACCAGAGCTCTCTTCTCCACCATGCATGTTGCTGACCACATGAGTGAATGCTGAATTCAACTGTGGCCTTAGGCAAGGCACTTCTCCTGCATCTGTAAGTTGGGGGCCCACATCTCTGCTTCTCCCAGCTCCAACTCGGTATCCTTTGAAGTCTCACAGCTAATGCTGATTACTCTGTGGCAGCACTGAGTTGTAGAGACTTTCTTTGCATTTTCTTGAAAACCTTACAGATGTAGTAATAATTATATAATTTTCCTTTTTTTTGCCGTTTTTGGCCAGGGCTGGATTTGAACCTGCCACCTCTGGCATATGGGGCTGGCGCCCTACTCCTTTTAGCTACAGGCACTGCCCTGTTCTTTTTTTTATTATTATTTATTAATTTTTGTTGTTGAGACAGAGTCCCACCCTATGCTCTGAGCAGAATACCATGGCATCAGAGCTCACTGCAACCTCAGATTCAAGCTGTGGGCATCCCCCTGCCTCGGCCTCCAGAAGCTCCTGGGATTACAGGCGCTCACTGTGGTGCCCAGCTGGGTTTTTCCATTTTTTAGGAGTTAGGATCTCACTCTCGCTTATGCAAGTCTCAGACTCCTGAGCTCAAGCAATTCTCCCTCCTCAGCCTCCCACAGTGCTGGGATTACAGGCATGAGCCACCGTGCCCAGCAATATACAATTGTTTTTAAAATGATGAAACCAAACCACAGAAAAACTTCAAAATTTATTGAAGATCACACATCTAGTTGATGACAGGGCCCTGATTTATAGCCATACTTGATTAAATTCTTACTCTTTTGTGCTTGATCAGCTGAAATCAGGTATATGAAATCAGGTATATTTTCATTCGTATTTTCAGCTGTTTGAGGCTAGGACACAGAAACATTTGTTGCTAGGGCATGAGATACAATTTTTTTTTTTGGGACAGAGTCTCACTATGTCACACTTGGTAGAGTGCCATGGCATCACAGCTCACAGCAACCTCAAACCCTTGGGCTTAACCAATTCTCTTGCCTCAGCCTCCCAAGTAGCTTGGGAGTAGCTGGCAAAGAACTGGAATGAGCAAGCCTAAGCAGTCAGGGACTGTCTTCTGTGAAGGGAAGAGTCAAAACCAAGCTGTCACTATGGGCTGTAGACGGTAAGGCATATCTGGGCTCCACTGCCAACATCAACACTAACTGCTGTGCATCCTTGGACAAGTGCCCTTCTTTGAACCATAGGTGCCTGGCACAACGCCCGGCTATTTCGTTGTAGTTGTCACTGTTGTTTGACAGACCGGGGCTGGGTTTGAACCCGCCAGCTCCAGAGTCTCACTTTGTCGCCCTCAGTAGAGTGCCATGGTGTCACAGCTCACAGCAACTTCAAACTCTTGGGCTTAAGTGATTCTCTTGCCTCAGCCTCCCAAGTAGTTGGGACTACAGGTGCCTACCACAACACCCAGCTATTTTCAGAGATGAGGTCTTGCTCTGGCTCAGGTTGGTCTCAAACTCATAAGCTCAGGCAATCCACCTGCCTCAGCCTCCCAGAGTGCTAGGATTACCGGTGTAAGCCACCACACCTGACCTCTTATGATTTTCTTAGTAACATTTTCTTTTCTCTAGCTTACTTTATATAATGCAAATAACATACAAAATATGTGTTAATCAACTGTTTATGCTATCAGTGAGCCTTCTGGTCCACAGTAAGCTATTAAATTTCTGAAGTATTAAAAGCTGTAAGTAGATCTTCAACTGGGTGTGCAGTAGGCATCCCAGCCTCCATGTTGTTCAAGGGCCAAGTGTACAGCCAACCATTTGATATTGTACTATAGCTCTTGGATGCACGTCTCTGTTTTACCCTTTGCATAATCCCTGTTTACCAATTGTCAAGTTCACTAATGTATTCTTCTGCGTCTAGTCTGTGTGGCAGCAACCCTAAGCAGCCACCTATCCAGAAGGGAGAAAGAGACCAGAGAGCACTAGGAAGGGCATCTCCAAGGGGGGGAAAAAACGACCTAATTAGTGTGCCAGTTTGATAGTTGTTTTTCAGCTCTGGTGACAAGTCTGATAGTAAATTAATAACATGCATATAGTAATTAAGTGAAAAAAATGGGGAATTTATTAAGTAGAAGGAAAATAAAAATTATATAAGAAAGGAAATATATGGTTTTGCTATCAACAATAAGTACATCATATAATAATGTAAATAAATGTGAATACTACGTTTTAATAAGAAATTGTGATATTATTACAGAGTATTTACTTGGCAACAAGGAAATAAGAGGTAAGTCCTTATCAAAATTGAAAGTGAACAGATAAGGTCCAAGCCCAAAAAGTCAGTTAACAATTTAAGCACGTGGTTTAGAAATATAAATGTAAACAAATAAATAAATAAATATAAATGTGAACAGCCAAATAAATTGATAAAACATGTGAAAGCAGCTGCCTCCAGAGAGAAGAAATTAGGTTGAGAGATAAGAGGCAAGTTTGCTATTTTTCTTGGTAAGCCTTGTAGTATTGTTTGATTTTTTGAGTTAGATAACTACATTACTATTAAAAAGAAATTTTAAAGGGCCAGACATGGTGGCTCATGCCTGTAATCCTACCTCGGCGAGAGGCCAAGTTGGGTGGATTGTTTTGAGCTCAGGAGTTGGAGATCAGCCTGACCAAGATTGAGACTCCATTTCTACTCAAAAATACAAAAACTGGCTCAGCGCCCATAGCTCACTGTTTAGGGCGTCAGCCACATACGCCAAGGCTGGTGGGTTCAAACCAGGCCCAGGCCTACTAAACAACAATGACAACTGCAACAAAAAAATAGCCGGATGTTGTGGCGGGCTCCTGTAGTCCCAGCTATTTGGGAGGCTGAGGCAAGAGAATCGCTTAAGCCCAAGGTTTAGAGGTTGCTGTGAGCTGTGACGCCATAGCACTTTACCAAGGGCAACATAATGAGACTCTGTCTCAAATATAAAACAAAAAACAAAAACTAAAGCAAGATCACTTGGGCCCAAGAATTTGAGGCTGCTGTGAGCCATGATGACACCATGGAGCTCTATTCAGGGTGACAGAGTGAGACTCTGTCTCAAAAATAAAAATAATTATAAATTTTAAAAATATACCAGGCCCAGCCCATGGCTGCTCAATAGAGGGTTACATCAAGTTCTGCTTTACTGGGTCTTGGTCAGGTTCAGTTTCAGTTCCCCAAGGCAATTCTAGGTAACGATCAGCTCTGCTAAGAGCTAGGCTTCAGCAATCTTCATATAGCTCCCAGAGATTCTCTCCTAGCCCACATCTAGGTGTTCATCCTCACAACTTACTATCTTTGTTTCCATGTCTATTTTTCTCAGTGGACTAACAAATCTCTGATCCTTCTCCTGCCAAGGCCGTAGCCTGAAGCCTAGAATCTGGCAAGTTCTCAGCAATCCTCTCATAAGAGTAAAGACAGAGGGACGTTATAGTCTAAAGCAGGGGTCCTCAAACTACGGCTCGCGGGCCTCATGAGGCGGTGTGAATTGTATTTGTTCCCGTTTTGTTTTTTACTTCAAAATAAGGTATGTGCCGTGTGCATAGGAATTTGTTCATAGTTGTTTTTTTTTAACTATAGTCCAGCCCTCCAGCGGTCTGAGGGACAGTGAATTGGCCCCCTATTTAAAAAGTTTGAGGATGCCTGGTCTGAAGAATCCCTTGTGGAGATGAAAGTGCTAACAAAGGGCAAGGCAGTGTGGTAAGACTTGGCAAGAAGGTGGGGAGACCATGGCCAGTTGTCTCCTCTGACCACCTGTGCAACTCCTCACTTATCTTTGTGCAACATTCCATCTCACCTGTTGTGGTTCTGCCACCCAGGAGACCACATGGCCACATCAGGAGCCTCCGTCCTCCCCTGCATTGAGTTTCAGGCCCAATGTACTGTTCTTGCCACTATCGACAGCCCATAGGGTTTAGGTGGTCTGCTGTGATAAACCCTTTCCAACAGTAACCCAGTTACTTTTGGAGGACCCCTACGCTGTGCCAAGCCTCCACCAATACCTTATGTGCAGTGGCTCATTTAACTGTCACAGAAGTGCCATGAGTCAGGTGTTGCTCCTCCCCTTCTTCCCATTTTACAAGTAAGAGAACTGAGAATTTGGCAGGAGCTAAGTACCTTTCTGATGTGCTCTTAACCACTATGCTGGAATCCTCAACAGCTGACTTTTGTTTCTAGTTGTGTCAGAGCTGGGAGAGACCTCTGACAAGAAAATGAAGGGTTGGGAAGTTAGTATCTCACCCAAGTTGACAGCAGAGCTGATGGCAGAGCCTGGACTGAAATCCTGTTTCTTGACTTCCGGGGCAGTCTTGCTTGCCCACCATTTTGCCCTGATCCCTACTTTGACACAGCCTACTTGGGAATAACTAGGCAGCCAAAGACTCCACAAGAAATGACTGTCTGCCCACCTAGCTAGTCATGAGGGACAGGGTGAGAAAGAGGTCCTCTTACCTTTCCAGCACCACTCTCTCCACTGACAACAATAGACTGATTGACCGGCTCAATCAAGCTCTTGACATTCCTGTAGGTCTGTTCACCCACAGTGAACACATGAGGCTTCAGTTTCTGAAACACCAACAAGTGAAAGGTCTTGTGAGGGGATGCCTACTTTCAAGAAGTGACGAAGCCCATGACGGCTGAGATGAGGAGGCTGCCAATAGCAGTGCCAAGACGCTTTTTCCAGAAAATTTCTGGATATTAGGTCCAATTGTAGGACCCCAATGGTGGCTTTACCCACTCATTTCTCAGGCTTGAAGCAGTACTGGTCTTGACTTGTGTGTGACCGTAACACTTCATACTTTTTCATCTTATCTTCCTTTAGTAGTCTTATTCTGTGCATATTATTATGTTATTGCACTTTGAAGTTTGCAAAGAACTTTGTTTTTTGAGACAGAGTCTCACTCTGTCGAGCTGGCTAGAAGTGCTGTGATGTTATCATAGATTACAGCAACCTCAAACTCTGGCTCAAGTGATCCTCTCACCTCAGCTACCCATGTAGCTGGGACTACAGGCACCCACTACGATGCCCGGGTAGTTTTTCTATTGTTAGTTGAGAGGAGGTCTCACTCTTGCTCAGGCTGGTCTTGAATTCCTTAGCTCAGGCAATCCACCTGCCTCAGCCTCTCAGAGTGGAAGAATTACAGGTTTGAGTTACCACACCTGGCCACAAGGAACTTTGTTACAAATTACTGCTTAAGTCGTCTGGGACTTGAAGAGAAACTTCTCTGAAGAAGACAGGCACACGGCCTACAGATATATGAAAAAATGCTCATCATCCTTAATCCTCAGAGAAATGCAAATCAAAACTACTTTGAGATATCATCTAACTCCAGTAAGATTAGCCCATATCACAAAATCCCAAGACCAGAGATGTTGGCGTGGATGTGGAGAAAAGGGAACACTTCTACACTGCTGGTGGGAATGCAAATTAATACATTCCTTTTGGAAAGATGTTTGGAGAACACTTAGAGATCTAAAAATAGATCTGCCATTCAATCCTATAATTCCTCTACCCAGAAGACCAAAAATCACATTATAGCAAAGATATTTGTACCAGAATGTTTATTGCTATCCAATTCATAATTGCTAAGTCATGGAAAAAGCCCAAGTGCCCATCGATCCACGAATGGATTAATAAATTGTGGCATATGTACACCATGGAATATTATGCAGCCTTAAAGAAAGATGGAGACTTTACCTCTTTCATGTTTACATGGATGGAGCTGGAACATATTCTTCTTTGTAAAGTATCTCAAGAATGGAAGAAAAAGTATTCAATGTACTCAGCCCTACTATGAAACTAATTTATGGCTTTCATATGAAAGCTATAACCCAATTATAACCTAAGAATATGGGGAAGGGAAAGAGGGAGGTGAAGGGGGGGAGGATGGGCGGATGGAGGGTGATTGGTGGGATTACGCCTACGGTGCATCTTAAGGGTAAATGCAAAACTTAGTAAATGTAGAATATAAATGTCTTAACACAATAACTAAGAAAATGCCAGGAAGGCTATGTTAACCAGTGTGATGAAAATATGTCAAATGGTCTATAAAACCAGTGTACGGTGCCCCATGATCGCATTAATGTACACAGCTATGATTTAATAATAAAATTTAAAAAAATAAGATAAAGAAGTCTGCATCGTTGGATAGCTAACCCCATTTTACAGATGAGCAATTTAAGATTCAGAGGAGTTAAATAACCTTTCAAGGCCACTTAGCAAGTAAGCATATGCATGAGATTTGAATTCCAAAGCCAGTGTTCTCCTTTCCTTCAATAAATATTACTTGTCCTCAATGCGGTGGGCATGAAGCTAAGCACTGAGGAAACAGAGGGGACCATGACCTGGCTTGTGCCTTTGAGGCAGGGGAGATAGTCAGCGAGATGGGGGCACTCAAGACAGACTTCCACTGGACTCATTTGTACACGTCTAGAAGGCCAGGTCATTTGCCTAGTCAGCCCAGCCACCATGATAACTTACCTACAGCTTTCTAAGGGAGAAGGCACACGTTCTGGATAGGGTCAGAGCCATCCCTCTCTACATCTAGCCTTATTCCAGCCACCCGTCACCTGGAAAGTTACAAAGCCTCCCACTGTTCTCTATGCCTCCTGTCTCACCTTCCTGAACCTGACTCCCAGAGTAATCATCCCCCTAGTAGGTTCTGTTCACAGTCCCACCTCACCTGGATGAAGATGCTCTGTGAATTCTGCCTGTTATGGTGCTTCAGACCCTTCACAAATAGCCCTCACTTCTCATCTTCCCACCCTCATCTTCTGAATGCCTCTCCTCCTGCTCTCGCCTCTCCTTGAACACATCATGCACTTTAACACCAACATGAGAATTTCCTGCCTGCACCACCACCAACACCACCCTCTACCCACCAAATAATTTATTCTCTTCTCAGTAGAATAATTTATGTTTCTCAGTAAAGATGAGAATCTTCTAGGGCAGTGATTCTCAACCTGTGGGTCGTGACCCACAGGAACTGTATTAAAGGGTCATGGCATTAGGAAGGTTGAGAACCACTGTTCTAGAGCAATCCTTATTGCATGTAATTTTATTCTTTTCTAAAAAGTTGTTTGTTGGGTGGCACCTGTGGCTCAGTGAGTAGGGTGCTGGCCCCATATACCAAGGGTGGTGGCTTCAAACCTGGCCCTGGCCAAACTGCAACAAAAAATAGCCAGGCATCATGGCGGGCACCTGTAGTCCTGGCTACTCGGGAGGCTGAGGCAAGAGAATCACCTAAGCCCAAGAGTTGGAGGTTGCTGTGAGTTGTGATGCCACAGCACTCTACTGAGGGCGATAGAATAAGACTCTCGTCTCAAAAAAAAAAAAAAAAAGTTGTTTGTTAAATATACAAATATGCCTTTGTAGATTTCTTCCTATTAATAATCCTACAAACCCTGGCTCGGTGCATGTAGCTCAGTGAGAAGTGTGCCGGCCACATACACAGAGGCTGGCAGGTTTGAGCCTGACCTGGGCCTGCTAAACAATGACAACTGCAACCAAAAAAAAAAAAAAAAAATAGCTGGGCAATATGGAAGGCACCTGTAGTCCCAGCTACTTGGGAGGCTGAGGCAAGAGAATCGCTTAAGCCCAAGACTTTGAGGTTGCTGTGAGCTGACTCTACCGAGGTGACGACACAGTGAGACTTTGTCTCAAAAAAAAAAAAAAACAAAAAACAAAATCCTACAAACAGGAAAAAAATAATCCTTTGCTTTATGTCCTACTATAGTTTCCAAAGCCAGTTAACAAATATTTATCCCCTACCTTGCATCTTCTATCCTATAGTCAGTATTTTTTGGTTGGTTGTTTGAGACAATCTCAGTTTGTCAACCTCAGTAGAGGGCTGTGGCGTCACAGCTCACAGCAACCTTAAACTCTTGGGCTCAAGCAATCCTCTTGCCTCAGCCTCCTGAGTAGCTGGGACTACATACACGCACCACAATGCCCAGCTACTGTAGTGAGTTCTTTATGAGTCTAAAATTTTTCAAGCTCCTGTTGGGCAGGAGCTTTGAATGACTACATGGCTGTCAAATAGATATGGATGGGAAAATTGCAGGGAGGCCCAGGGGGTGGCGGGGAGTCCTGAGGACACAGGAAGTGGCTGAGCCTTACCTGAGGCTGAGGTGCAATATGGTACTCTCTCATCAACTCTGCTGAGTAGAGCTCAGGAACAGGCTTGAAAGGATTCAGAGCCACCAGGGTGCAGCCAGCATTTGTGTAGAATGTGTCTGCCATGTACCGGGCCTGCAGGCACCTCAGGACTGAGACAAAGATGCCTTTAGCAAACATTGGCTCAAATATACACAAAACCATACACACAGACACACATCTACCTAACAGCCCTCTTTCTGCAATTAGCCAAGTGTCATTAGATCCTAGCAGCTCCCTGATGAATAGATGTAAGATCTAATTAAGATGAGGCTCAAATCTGGAACGAAGTCTATCCTGGGGATTGCAAGTGCAGCTAGCTGCCAGGCTCTCTCAGGCAGAGGTCTGGAGCATCCCGTCTGGCTCTAGGTCAGAAGTGCTGCCTACTTTGGTCTGACTGGGGGAAGCTGTGTTGAATACCTTAACCACCTCTTGGAAATAGTGTTCTTGAGCGAGAAGCCCATACCTGTCTCTAGTGTCACAGGATTCACCCTGGTGAGGTCATCCACCTGATACAATGGGGCCTCCCCGCCCAAGAACTCCTGCAGGTCTTCTCTGAGGGATTCTCCATCTTGGGCATCAGGGCCCTGACTGTGGCCATTGACCTGGAAGAGAAGTACATAAGGGCCATCAGAGCTGGGACTCAAACTAACTGGTAGCTATATAAGGGTGGGCACCTGTATAGTAGCAAGAGAACAGGTCTCTAGTATTACAGTCTGGTTGGGTTCAAATTTCAGTTCCACCACTTATTAGCACTGTAAGTCTGCACAAGTTACTTATGCTCTTTAAGCCACAGCTTCTTCATTTGTAAATAAAGGAAAATAAACTCAAGTCACGGGGCTATTAGGAAGAAAAGTAAGAAGAGACATAAAAAACATTTGGTTAGTGCTGGCACACAGTATATACTCAATAAATGTTATCCCATCTCCTTTGTCAAGAGCTCCAGCCAAATCAGCTTCCAAGGTACTAGTATTACTGAGCCTGGCAGAGGTGAGGCCCAAAGGGCCTGCTATAGGAATACTGCAAAGGAAAAGAAGTACCACTTAGGCACTTTTGGAAAGAGACCATTCGGCTTGTGATGAAAAACAGCTGTACCTTCCCATTGCTTTCATTACCTCTTGGGGCTTAATGAATTGGTTCCCTCTGTCCTGAGTCTACTTGAGAGAAAGCCTGGCTCAGAAGGCTGTTTGAGATCAAGAATGGGCACCAAAGGAACAGGCCCCTCCTCCCTTGCTCATCCTTGATGCCAATACTTTCCACATGTTTCATCTCCCCACTTTCCTCCCATGGTCTCATTTCTCCTCCTATCTCTCTCAAGGATGCAGGAAAGATGGGGGAGGAGGAGAAGACAGGCATCTGGCTGAAATATGCTTTTGAAGAAAGAGATCTGCAACATGACATGTGTGAATTTACAATGAGACTGGTGAGGCTAAAAGTTCAAACCCCTCAGACAATAAGCCAAGGTGGCAAGTTTCATCTGAGAGGCCCAGTAAGGAGTTTCTTCCAAATATGTTGCCTTCTCTCTGAACTCTGGGCCCCACCATAATGCACAAGGCAGGCTTTTGACCTCCAAAATAAATACTGAGGTTAAAGTATGGCTGGATCCATGCAAATCCTTCTGCTCTAGTGGGGAGTGGGGGAACCAAAAAACAAACAAAACTCCCCCAACAACTCAGCCACAATTTATGAATAGTTCTGATCCAACTTAGAGAGGCACCTGAGTGCAACGATCAAGAACCTGGATTTGGGCTCAGTGCCCGTAGCTCTGTGCTTAGGGCACTAGCCACATACACCAGGGCTGGCAGGTTCGAACCCGGCCCGAGCCAGCTAAACAACAATTACCACAAAAAAATAGCTGAGCATTGTGGTGGGTGCCTGTAGTCCCAGCTACTTGGGAGGCTGAGGCAAGAGAATTGCTTAAGCCCAAGAGTTTGAGGTTGCTGTGAACTGTGACGCCACAGCACTCTACCAAGGGTGACATAATGAGACTCTGTCTCAAAAAAAAAAAAAAGAACTTGGATTTGAAAACTACATTGCCTGGCTCCAAATCCTGATTCCACCACTTATTAGTTGTATATTTTTGTGTAAGTCTCATAATCTTTGTCTCCCTCAATTTTCCTCATCTGTAAAATGGAAATGGTGATAATAGCTACACTCATAGATACGAATAAGCACATAAGCACAAAAAGGGTTTAGAAAGGCATCTGAAGGCCTGACAAGGTAGCTCATGCCTATAATCCTAGCATTCTGGGAGGCCAAGATAGGAGGAATACTTGAGCTCAGGAGTTCAAGACAGACTGAGTGAAAGCCAGATCCTGTTTCTACTAAAAATAGAAAAAATTAGCTGAGAGTTGTGATGGGTGCTGATAGTCCCAGCTACTCAGAAGGCTGAGGCAAGAGGATCCCTTGAACTCAGGAGTTTGAGGCTGGTGTGAGCTATGAAACCATAGCACTCTAGCCTGGGGCAACAGAATGAGACTCTGTCTCAAAAAAGAAAAAAAGGCATAGGCTCAGCACCTGTGGCTCAAGCAGCTAAGGCGCCAGCCACATACACCTGACCTGGCAGGTTCGAATCTAGCCTGGGCCGCCAAACAACAATGATGGCTGCAACAAAAAATAGCCAGCGTTGAGGCAGGCGCCTGTAATCCCAGCTACCTGGGAGGCGGAGGCAGGAGAATCGCTTGAGCCCAGGAGTTGGAGGTTGCTGTGAGCTGTGATGCCACAGCACTCTACCCAGGGTGACAGCTTGAGGCTCTGTCTCAAAAAAAAAAAAAAAAAGGCATCTAGAATGTGCCAAAAAACACCAGCTATCATTCTTCTTTTAAAAGAATATGGCTCTTTTATCTCACATCTGTAATTAATCCTAGCACTCTGGGAGGCTGAGGCAGGTGGATTGCTTAAGCTCAAGAATTAGAGACCAGCCTGAGCAAAACAAGATGCCATCTCTAAAAATAGCCCTGCTCTGGGGCAGGCACCTGTAGTCCCAACTACTTGGGAGACTGAGGCAAGAGATTGCTTGAGCTGAAGAGTTTGAGGTTGCTGTGAACTATGATGCCTCAGGACTCTAGCCTGGGCAACAAAAAGTGAGACTGTCTCAAAAAAAAAAAAAAAAAAAGAAAGAAAGAAAAAAATGGCTCTATGGCTCTTTCATTTGCAAGGGGTTGATAATATATCAAAGGGCTTAAAGCTATGCGTGCCCCTTAAGCCTGCAATTCTGCTTCTCAAAAATGATCCTACATAAAGGCCAGAAAAATGTTAATATATAAAGTCATTTATAATTGAAAAAGAACTGAAACTACTATTTCTAAATAGTAGACTACTTAAATTCTATTAAGTACATCCATACAACAGAATAAAGCATATTACAGAAAAGTATAATACCTTTAAATGTATATTTAGTGGAAAAAATCCAAAACGTTCTCTAAAATAGAGAATATTTTCTATTTTAGAGAATATTATGGATTTTTTTTTTTTTTTTTTTTTTGTAGAGACATAGTCTCACTTTAAGGCCCTTGGTAGAGTGCCGTGGCATCACACAGCTCACAGCAACCTCTCCAGCTCCTGGGCTTAAGCGATTCTCTTGCCTCAGCCTCCCGAGCAGCTGGGACTACAGGCGCCCGCCACAGCACCCGGCTATTTTTTTGTTGCAGTTTGGCCCGGGCTGGGTTTGAACCCGCCACCCTCGGCATATGGGGCCGGCGCCCTACTCACTGAGCCACAGGCGCCGCCCAATATCATGGATTTTTATGTAGCTTATCTCTAAGTAGTATGATTATAAATAATTTTAATATTCTTTTGCTTATCTGTATTTTCCAAATTTCTGATAATGAACGTGACCTTGAAAAAGCCATTAACCTTTCTGAAACTTATCTCCAAAATGGAACTATAAGAACACTGTATAGATACATACTGTACCTTTTCCATGGGGATGCTATGAGGATTAAATGAAACAAGAATCCTAGCACTCTGGGAGGCTGTGGCAGGAGAATACTTGAGCTCAGGAGATCAAGACCAGCCTAAGCAAGAACAAGACCCCATCTCTACGAAAAGACAGAAAAAAAACAAAAATAAAAACTAGCCGGGCATAGTGTTAGGTGTCTACAGTCCCAGCTACTCAGGAGGCTGGGGTAAAAGGATTGCTTGCACCCAAGAGTTTAAGGTTGCTGTGAGCTATGATGCCATAGCACTCTACCTAGGGTGACAGAGTGAGACTCTGTCTCAAAAAAAAAAAAAAAAAAAAAAAACCCAAACCAAGTTAAAAATAAAAAAGCCTGGAGCACACGGTTGTCTTGCCTGCTTCTCTCCAGCCTTCAAGCCTGTTTCACACACCATATAACTGGGATGCTGGGTGAAAGTTTCTACCACAGCCATGGCTTACCTTGCTGAGTTTCAGGTACTAACCCACCTAGGACTCCACTAGATTGTGAACTCCTTGCGAGCACATACCATCTTCAACATGCCTCAGCATAGTGCCTAGAAATACTTAGTAAAATAAAAATTCAGCAGATATGTACTGGTATTCTCTCTGGACTAGGAGCTGCACATGAAGAATGTGGGTATCAGACAGAGTCCCACAGTAAGTAGTGACTTGGAATCCTATAGGCCTGGGGCAAATAGCAGCATTTTCAGACAGGCAATGGCTCAGAATAAGGGTGGGCTTCATGCACTCCATGATCCTTTCATCAGAATCCTATATGTCTACAAAAGTTATCTCCCACATTTTTTCAGAGGTTAACCTATTTGCCTAGACTACTTATTTTTCTTCTCCACTTGGCTAATTTCTTCTTATTCTTTAAGGCTCAGCTTCAAGGAACAGATCCTCTTGGAAGCTCCAGGCTTCTACAATTGATGCCTCAACAATTCAGGTGGCTGGGGTATCTCACTGAACTCCCTATGTAGAGTCACAAAGTACCTTAAGGATTCCCTTACCTATCCCAAAGAAAAGAGCTAAAAACCACAAGAAAAATTCAAATTAGAGATCAGGAAGAGCTTCTTTCTTTCTTTTTTTTTTTTTTTTTACTATTTCCATTTTTTATTATCAATATAGAAATCTGAATTCAAAATAATATGGTTATATTTAGAATAATGTAATAATTATCTAAAGTAAATATCATGGGCAGCGCAGGAAGAGCTTTTTGATGATGAGTAAAAAGCATTGGAGTGACGCAGCAGTTCTCAACCTGTGGGTCGTGACCTCTTTGTAACAATGAAAATACACTGCAGCATTGGGAAGGTTGAGAACCACTGAGCTAAATAGAGAAAAGAAGACCTTTACAGGGTTTTTCCCTTCCTTCAGGTGAGGGGAGGATAAACTTCAAACAAGCAAAAGATACCTCAGATGCTTGCAAGTCTGGTTATCCAAGGAGGAGGTTTTACCTGCTGGAGCATCTTTCTTCAATGTGGTCAGCCAGGGTTCTGAGTCGCAGACACAAGGAATGCTATCCACCTGGTCATGGGGCCTTGGGCTGGGACATGGCTTCAGCAATGGGTTCAGTTCTGGAAGAATCTGAGACGTGTCACCTCAGAGCCTACCGAATAAGAGAAAAGACACGGGCCATACACAGGTGACTCATTCCTATTCCTCCCACCAAGCAGGATCAACTAAAATGAGAAGCAGGGCAGGCCTGGGCAGAGAGTGAGGATCTGTCCTTTCCCTTGCCAACCAGGAAACAGAGGAAACTTTAATAGCCTCCAGAGGCTCACCAGGCCAGTTTTATTACAGGGTTAGGGTTAGGGTTCGGACTGGGGCTGCAAATCTTCTAGTCATTATGCCTAGAGTCAATCATGATGCTCTAGGAAAGCAGTTGTGTAGTACGGGAATCATAGCTCAGCTATGCACTGAGTGTGTGATCCTGGGTAAACTACATCACCTACCTTAATACCTCACCTTGAAAATGGGGTTAAATCGACTTCACAAGGAGAGGCCGGGAAGGTCAATGAGGTCATGGTTTGAAAGAATCATACAAAATGCAATCCTGAATATTCATTCAGAGGGTGATTATTGGTAGCCCTACAACTAAGGGTTGATAAGCTATTTGAGAGCACTAATCAGGTGGAACAGTACAGTGTCTACTTTAAGAAGGTGAGGATTTCAGGGGAAGGGAATCCATCTGAGAGAAAAGGTGTTTTGAGGCTGGGTCTAGGACAGCATCTGAGAATTGCTAAGTAAGTTTTCCAGACCTCAGCACTTCCCTTAGCAAGGAGGGATAAGGATGAAGGGTGCCTGTAATGGATTAAATCTGGTGGGACTTTCTTGAGGCCCCAAATACATCTTTAAAGAACCCAGAGACAGAGACTTCCATGGAAACTGGAAACAGGACAATTCAGGCAGAAAAGGACATCAATGCTGTATTGGACATATTCACCTGACACTGGTGGGACTCCACCCAAGAGACAGCCATGTGAAGACCTCAGGAGCTCAAGGAGAACAAACTCCTTCAACTGAAAACTAATCTTAAGAGGTACGACCACGGGAGATCACAATAGATGGTGGGGTTAGACTCCAAAGCCCACAACCCCCCTGAGGCAGGTCACGAAAACACTCTAAACCTTATTGTTTCCTCCCTTGCAAAATGGAATAATAATACCCAAACCACACAGGGCTAAGGATCAAATGGGCTAATACCAGTGAGAGTGCTTTGCAAATATTATGATGCAGCGTCAGCTCCCAGCTGGCGTCAAGTCTGATTAGGGCGGTTTTCTCTAGTTCTCCCAGCTCCTATTTCAGTTGGCTGTGTAGTTTCCAGCCAAGAATTTGTGGAAAGGGTGTGACCACTGTGGGCAGAAGGGAGGCGGTAATGAATAGATGTAACGAGTCAAGGCAAGTAGCAGCCTGATCACTGGTTCCTACTCCTCCTCAGCCTCAGTTTCTTTCTTGGCAGGGAGAAAGAATGGGAGGGCAGACAAGAAGGGCTGGGAAATGGTCCCGGTAGCCCGGCCGGCCCCGCCCCCAGGTTCCAGGCGGGAATTGAGGATTCCCGGTCCTGGAGACGTGCCCGCCAAGTCCAGGGCTGGGATGCCCTCTGGAAGCACCTAGCATGGGTAGAGTACGTCCTTCCCAGAAAGGTGGATATGACCCTAGCCAAGGACGCTGCTGTCCTGACGCCTCCGGGGAATAGCCGCCCCCTCCGCGGATCCTGGGCAGGGCAAGGACCGGGGCTCCCTCCCCCCATCCCGGGCCACTCCCCGTCAGCAAGGTGGAAAGGTGGAGGGTGACCGTGAAAGGTCCTTGTTCTGAGACAGCCAAGAGCTGGGCTCTCTCCTTCTGAGACAAGAGAGGGTCAAAAAGAAAAGGTTAGAGAAAGGAAACGGCGTTCTGGAAAGGGCACGGGCGACGCCCCCTTCTTCCTCAACTCTGGGAGGCAAAATGACCTTCCCTGCCCCTTCGGCGTCACGGAGGGCTTTCAGATCTGGGCTGGGGGTGGCACTCACCGGTCCCACGGCCCGAGCCGCGAGCGCACTGGTCGGCCGGTCTGACTGAAAAGGCGGGTGCGCCGAATGAAGCGGCGAGAAGAGCCCGAGAAGGGAGGGAAGGATGGGGCGGGAGCGAGCCCGGAGGAAGGAAAGCCGGGACCGCGGGATCTCCCGGGTCCAAGTTTGCTCTCGGCCCGGGCGGCTCCTCCCCTAGGGCGGGGCGCGCACACGCGGGGAAGGGCGCACGTGGCCCGCCCGGGACTCGGGTCTGGGCTTGCAGGTCTAGGTTAGGGCGAGACAGTTGGAGTTTCGAGAGTGAAAAGGCAGCGTCCCGCGTTCTGAGGGGGAGAAGCGAGGACAGCACGGTTCCCCCAGGCCTCGGGGCACCCCCAGGGACGTGTGTTCTTTCAACAGAGGTTGCCGCGGCGGAATCTTTCACGGGTTTCTCAGACCCCTTAACACTGACAGGGCCTCGCCGTGGAGTCTGAGGGGCCACTGTGAGCCACATCTTTCCCCTTCTAGGCGCTCTTCCCACGGACCGACTCAAGGCCCGAGAGCGTTGTGGGGAACAGGCCCGAAATACATAAGGAAGGGCGCCGTCCAGCACGGGGCCGCGCGGAATCCGCCAGCCCGGAAGAGCAGCCTGCAGTGCGTCGGCCGGAAGCGTCACCCGGAAGGCGGAAGCGGCCGGCTCCCGCGTGGACCCGCGGGTGCCCCGGGAGGCTGGCGGCGCGGCCCACTTAGACAACCCTCTGCTCTCAGGGAACCGACGCTACTTGGAACACGTGAGGTGCAAGGGCAGGACGCTGCCAGGGCGGGCGTCTGTCAAGAAAAGGACTTTTATTTTTGAAAAGGCAACCGATTTAGGTCTGTACCGTGAAGTATTGTTGCAGGTTCCAGACAGGCCGTAATGCACGCACGCAAGCATGCATTTATACAGCGTGGTTGATGTTTGACAAGCACTTGTGTTGGTCCAGTATGCCGCTTTTCAGACACTGATATGTGATAGAGAAATGTTTAGTATCCATTTAAAACAACACGAGTACATGCTGTATGTCCGTTTTTAATGCACCTGTGCATAGGTCCTATGCACCTTAATTTGAAGACAGTTGTCTGTAAATGAAGGAACTGCCTGGAGCTCAAGAAATCACTGCAGGGATCAGTTTTGTACTGAAGGCAGTAGGTTTAGAGAGGCTCTAAACAGAAACCAAGGCTCCCGAACTTCCAAGTATACTTGTAGCTACAACCCACCACCCCATCACCCCCGAATTTGGCATACAGTCAGTAACGTGTATTCAATTTTTATTAATCTTTGTGACAAACACTATGCTCTGAAATAGAAAGTCCTGTCTGACAATCATTCCATGCTTCCGGGTTTATATACCAAATTCATTTTCTGTGTGAGTCTGTCTTGTACTGAGAATAGCTATAAAGATCTCTAGGCCGATTGCGGTGGCTCACGCCTGTAATCCTAGCACTCTGGAAGGCTGAGGCAGTGGATTGCCTGAGCTCACGGATTTGAGACCAGCCGGAGCAAGAGCAAAACTCCGTCTCTAAAAATAGCTGGGCGTTGTGGTGGACGCCTGTAGTCCCAGGTACTTGAGAGGCTGCAACAAGAGAATCGCTTAAGCCCAAGGGTTTGAGGTTGCTGTGAGATATGATGTCACGGCACTCTACCAATGGTGAAAAGGTGAGACTCTGTCTCAAAAAAACCAAACAAACAGTAATTTCATACTATGACATTCTTCATACATCAGGTTTAAATTTCTTCCTATAATACTTGGAAAGGGAATCACAAGCCCTAGGTTTGAAATTACTAGGGACTAAAGTTCTGCTCTGAATTCTATCATAAGAGTATAATTAAGTATGTAATATACCAATTTCACAAGAATGTTGCTTTCCACACATCCATTCCTTTGCTCTTGTTTTCACAGAAAGAAAAAAAATGTCTCAAAAACAGATGAAGGAAGCTTTTGTCAGTAACCTCAATGGAACCAACGTGCTGGAAATCACCCAGGGCTTGTGTTATCCTGCATTCTGTATCCTGTGTAGAGGGTTCCTGATAATTTTCTCACAGCACTTGTGTTCTTGTTCACATACCTGGAAAACTAGATTCTTCACTGATTTTATTGTCCTAATACTTCCCCTGGTGGCCACCTTGACCATTTTGTCTTCATTTATCCTCCTTGAGCTTCTTGCTGTGATTATCTTTGGGGCAGGGCTGTTTTATCAAATATACCAGAGGAGAACTTGCTATGCCAGAGAGCCTGTCCAGAAAATCCTTGAAAAATTCTTCACAATCAGTCTAGAATCAGAATACATTCCAGCCATCTCCTGTTTCCGTGTAATTAACAGTGTGTTTACTGCTATTGCTATTTTGGCTGTGGACTTCCCACTTTTTCCCAGAAGATTTGCCAAAACTGAGCTATATGGGACAGGAGCAATGGATTTTGGAGTAGGTGGCTTTGTTTTTGGGACTGCAATGGTTTGTCTAGAAATCAGAAGGAAAGACTATATCAAAGGATCCAGATTTTATTATTTTACAAAGTCATTGTACTCTGTTTGGCCATTAATGTTCCTAGGAATTGGACGATTAGTCATTATAAAATCCATAGGCTATCAGGAACATGTAAGCGAATATGGAGTTCACTGGAACTTTTTCTTCACCATGATAGTTGTGAGAATGATAACATCTCTACTGTTGATTATTTTTCCTTTAAATAAATCCTGGATTTTGTCTCTCAGTATTACTGTATTATACCAGCTAGCTCTCGACTTTACCCCACTAAAGAGGTTAATTTTGTATGGCACTGATGGCAGTGGCGCAAGGGTTGGTCTATTAAATGCTAATCGAGAAGGAATAATCTCTTCTTTGGGGTATGTGGCAATACACATGGCTGGTGTGCAAACAGGATTATATGTAGGTAAGCACAGATCACGTATCAAAGACTTGATAAAAGTAGCCTCTTGTCTTCTACTGGTAGCTATTAGCCTCTTCATATCACTCTACATAGTTCAAGTAAATGTAGAAGCAGTATCTCGAAGAATGGCCAATTTAGCCTTTTGTATTTGGATAGTTGCTTCTAGCCTGAGCCTCCTTAGTAGTTTATTATTGGGTGATATAATTTTGAGTTTTGCCAAATTTCTAATTAAAGGAGCTCTAGTACCATGTTCTTGGAAACTTATCCAGTCACCTGTCACAAATAAAAAGTATTCAGAATCTCAAGTTCAAAGAAAGGAACCCAGTCTTTGCTTAATCACAGCTCTAAATAGAAAACAGTTATTTTTTTTCTTGCTGTCCAATGTAACAACTGGTGTGATCAACCTGATGGTAGATACATTACACAGCAGTACCTTATGGGCCTTGTTTGTGCTCAATCTCTATATGTTTACTAACTGTTTAATTACATATGTACTATATTTGCAAGATAAGACTATAAAATTTTGGTGATAAATGATATGATGTCTCTGTATTTGAGCAATAATTATTGGGGAAGAATAAATATTACATGTAAGGAAAATGTGCTTTAGCACCCCAGTGTTAAACTATTATAAAATTAGTTTCAATACTCTATAACAGTAGTGATGCTTAATATTTTAATTATATCTCAACATTAAAAGCAAACTCATAGTGAAGAAGCAAGGCCCTGAGACTTTTTAGAAATTAATAAATGTATATATTATATATATATATTTCTTTTTTTTTTCTTTTTTTTTTGAGACAGTCTGTGTCACCCTGGGTGGAGTGCCATGGCAACATCATAGTTCACAGCAATTTCAAACTCTTGGGCTCAAGCAATCCTCTTACTTCATCCTGCAGAGTAGCTGGGACTATAGGTGCCCACCATGACGCCTGGCTAGTTTTTCTATTTTTAGCAGAGACTAGGGTCTCACTTTGCTGAGACTGGTCTTGAACTCCTGAGCTCAAGCAATTCACCTGCCTTGGTCTCTCTAGGTGCTAAGATTACAGGCATGAGCCACCAATTCACTTTGCCTGGACGAATGTCAATATTTTAAAGCAACTTTAGAGTTGTGACCCTGGAAGATTGGATGGTGAGAAGGATTTTTACTTTACATTTTAATACAACCTTATGCCATTCTTACTGTATATTTTATAATGTTTACATTAAATGAAATGTTTAAAACATTTCAGTGTTAATTGTGGATTGTCAATTTCTCTTTCTTTGTTTCTTTCTTTTTTTAGAGACAGAGTCTTTATTGCCCTCGGTAGAGTGCTGTGGTATCACAGCTCACAGCAACCTCCAACTCCTGGGCTTAGGTGATTCTCTTGCCTCAAGAGAATGAGGACTACAGGTGTCTGCCACAACACCCAGTTATTTTTTTGTTGCAGTTTGGCTGGGACTGGGTTCAAACCCGCCACCCTCGGTATATGGGGCCAGCGCCCTACCCACTGAGCCACAGGCGCTGCCCATTACGTCTTTATTTTAATTTTTTTTTTTTTTTTGCAGTTTCTGGCCAGGGCTGAGTTTGAACCCACCACCTCCGGCATATGGGGCTGGCATCTTACTCCTTTGAGCCACAGGTATCACCCTCTTTATTTTAATTTTTAATAAAACATAAGAATAAGAAGAAAGCATGTGTGGGGGAATGTGTTTGGTTATAAATCTTTTTTTTCCCTCACTTTCACTCTGTTGCCCTGGATAGAGGGCTGTGGCATTATAGCTCACAGCAACCTCAAACTCTTGGGCTCAAGCAATCCTCTTGCCTCAGCCTACCAAGTAGCTGGGACTACAGGTACCTGCCAAAATACCCAGAGACAGTGTCTCACCCTTGCTCAGGCTGGTTGGCTTCCCAGAGTGCTAGGATTATAGGCATGAGCCACTGCATCCAGCCTATAAAATCATTTTAATTGAGTTCTTTCTGTATTACAAGCCATCCAGGACAGGAATGTGCTTGTGGTCACTGTTTGCTGCTCCCTGTTATAATACTGAGCCTAGAATTGTGATCAGTTATCAAAATATACATTTATGGCTGGGTGCCTATAGCTCAGCGGCTAGGGCGCTGGCCACATACACCAGGGCTGGGGGGTTGGAACCTGGCCTGGGCCTGCCAAGCAACAATGACAACTACAACAACAATGAAAAAATAACCGGGTGTTGTGGTGGGTGCCTGTAATCCCAGCTACTTGGGAGGTTGAGGCAAGAGAATCACTTAAGCCCAAGAGTTTGAGGTTGCTGTGAGCTGTGAGACAGAGCACTCTCTCCATAGCACTCTACCAAGGGTTACAAAGTGAGACTGTCTCAACAAAACAAAATAAAAATATACATTAATGTCACCATAAAAACTGCCCGTTGCTTCCTCTCATGTCTTACAACACATATAAACACTTATAAATATGTGTACCCTTGTTACACTCCTTTATGGAAACTCAGGGATCCAAGGAGATAACCCTCCCCGGCATGTCCCTACAGAGGGGCTGGAGGGGAAAAATAACAGGACTTTCATCCTACCATCTGGGTGTCAGCTTCAAAGGCAGACAAAAATCAAAACTTTGGTCCAAACTTTGAAGAAAAAAATAATCCTTAAAAAGTTTTAGAGAGCTTGTTTTCCTAAGTGGATTACAAGTGAAGGTGTAATAAGGCAACTGGAGGTTAGGCAGAGGAGGCAAGAGGCAGTTCAAGGCCAGTACCCCTTCCTTTAAGCTTTGGGTTTCCTAAGAAAGGACTGGAGGCTCCCTATGCTTCACTAGACTGGCCCTACCCTAGCTCTCCCTGCTCTGGATCCTGCCTGTGACTCAATTAAAAGGAACAAAATAAAAAGTACAGTATACAAGGTAATAGCATGAGAAGGAAATTTAGATTACACCCATACCATTATATCATCTTGCTATAAAAAGCTACTTAAAACTTTTTTTTTAGACAGAGTCTCACTACATCACCCTCTGTAGAATGCTGTGGCATCACAGCTCATAGCAACCTCAAACTCTTGGGCTTAAGTGATTTTCTTGCCTCAGCCTCTCAAGTAGCTGGGACCACAAGCGCCCGCCACAACGCTTGGCTATTTTTTTGTGCAGTTGTCATTGTTGGTTAGCTGGCCCAGGCCAGGTTCGAACACACCAGCCTGGGTGTGTATGGCTGGCGCCATAACCACTATGCTACAGGTGCCAAGCCAAAACTATTTCTTTTGCAAATAAGTGTAAAAAGATTAAAATATTTGGTCAACTAGAAATATTGCTAGGCACAGATGTCTGCAATTGCATTAAAGTATAATACACAAACAAAAATAGAATGCTTCATGAAATTGCCTGTCATCCCTGCACAGAGGGCATGCTAATCCTCTCTATATTATTCCGATTTTAGTTTATATGCTGCTGAAGTGAGCACAGAAGAAAATATTTAAAATCAAAGACAGGCTCAGTGGCTCATGCCTGTAATCCTAGCACTCTGCGAGACTGAGGCAGGTGGATAGCTTGAGCTCACGGGTTTGAGACCAACCTGAGCAAAAAGGAAGATCCCATCTCTACAAAAAATAGAAAAACTGAGGCAAAAGGATCTCTTGAGCCCAAGGGCTGGAGGTTGCTGTGAGCTATGATGCTATGGCACTCTACCCAGGGCGACAGCTTGAGACTCTGTCTCAGAAAAAAAAAAAATCAAACACATATGTGTTATGAAATCAGAAAACAGTTAAATGCCCAAAGAATGGCTCACACCTCTAATCCTAGCACTCTGGGAGGCCAAGGTGAGTGGATTGCCTGAGCTCACAGGTTCGAGACCAGCCTGAGCCAGAGTGAGACCTCATCTCTAAAAACAGCCTGGCGTTGTGGCGGGTGCCTGTAATCCCAGCTACTTAGGAGGCTGAGGCAAGAGAATCACTTAAGCCCTAAGAGTTTGAGGTTGCTGTGAGCTATGATGACATGGCACTCTACCAAGGGTGACAAAGTGAGACTGTGTCTCCAAAAAAAAAAGAATAAATATGGTTTGCCAAGAGTGTTAAGAATTGATCTAGTGGGTGGCACCTGTGGTTCAACCGAGTAGAGCGCTGGCTCCATATGCTGGAGGTGGCAGGTTCAAACCCAGCCCTAGCCAAAAACTGCAAAAAAAAAAAAAAAAAGAAAAAGGAATTGATCTAGTGAAGCATCAGTTTTCCCCACAGATGGTATTTTTTTTGTTTTGTTTTCGGATGAGATGAGGGAGTTAAACTGTATGTGTCCACAGCACTGTTTCTCAACCGTTTTTAATCTCATGGCACACTTGACCCTATAAACTACCATGGCACAGTTAAATTATGTTGATAAAAAAAAAAAAAAGTAAAAAAAGAATATGTCTACTGTGCTTTGAACTTCTTTCAAAAATAATTTGGTGGATTTCTCCCTGGTCAGGAATCTCAGCCCACCTGTACTCTAGGTGGAATAAAGGCCATTTTAACTGCAAAAAAAAGAAGAAGAAAAAAAAGAAAGAAAAAAATGAAAATAATTTAATTAATAATCTTTAAAAATTTTTGCAGCACACGGGTTGAAAATCACTGGTCTAGGCTCAGCACCCGTAGCACAGTGGAAGCTGGCGGGTTCAAACCCAGCCCGGGCCAGCTAAACAACAATGACAATAAAAAATAGCTGGGTGGTGTGGTGGGTGCCTGTAGTCCCAGCTATTGGGAGGCTGAGGCAAGAGAATTGCTTAAGCCCAGAAGTTTGAGGTTGCTGTGAGCTATGACACCACGGCTCTCTACCGAGGGCAACATAGTGAGACTCTGTCTCAAAAAAGAAAGAAAAGAAAATCACTGGTCTAGAGGGTGGGAGGATGTGAACAGCAGAGAGCAGTTTAGGTAGGATGAGTCCCTCAGCAAAAGTTCTCTAGCACATATTGAAACTGAAAGAGGAGTGAGACTCAGAAAAAGGACAGAAAGCTGGAGAGGCAGGCAGGTGCCATATCAGGCAGGCACCTACCATACATGTTACAGGGAACAAGGACCTCTGAGAAAAAAGTCATCAAGTACCTAATAAAACTATGGCTATATTAAGATTTAATAAATTATTGTCTTGAATCATTTAAAAACTCTTAAGATCTGTGGACTGGCTGTTCAAAATCTAAAATTTTAAGAATCCATAAAGTCCTTAGTTTTTAATTATAATATTCAATATTTATCATTTAAAGTGAGCAAAAATAATTTAAATTTCCCTTTAGTTCTATTTTCTTTTTTGAGACAGTCTCAAGCTGTCACCCAGGGTAGAGTGCTGTGCTGTCATAGCTCACAGCAACCTCCAATTCTTGGGCTCAAGTGATCTTCTTGCCTTGGTTTTTCTATTTTTAGTAGAGACTGGGGGGGGGCGGGGGTGGTCTCATTTTTTGCTCAGGCTGTTCTTGAGCTGGTGCTCAAGCAATCCACCCACCTCAGCCTCCTAGAGTGTTAGAATTACAGGCATGAGCCATCGTGCCCCCTTTCATTCTATCTTCAAGTAAAAGTTTGATTATTTCAGAAATATCTAGGGTCAGAAGGCTTTAATTAATTTGGTATTTGGTAATCTGAATTATTTGTGTAGTGTAGAGCAGGTGGAGCCTTCTCTGATATTAAATTGTAGATTTGTTGATTTAATTAGTTGCCTCCAAATTGGTTGAATTTATTTTAGTCCTTAATTTATTTATTTTAGTCCTTAATTTGTTAAACATGACTACTATACTAATTAGTTTGCTTTAATTTGTTAAATTGATGGCTACTTTGGCGTTTATGTGGCATTTTGTAATTGCTAAATTACATTTGGATTTAATCTACTATTGAAAGAAATTTTCCAAAATTGTCCCCCTAAAGAAATCAGTATGCCAAATAGGTTATATGTGAAAACAAAAATCAGATTTTTATTTTCAATTGAAAAGCAAGATTTATGAAATTTAACCATTAAGATTATAGTATGTAAATTAAGCATGACTGAGAAAGGTGATTGGTTTTCCTGCTAACTATGTCACAGAGCCAATACCCACAATTTACCTGTTTGAACACTCAGAGGGCAGAAGGGCTCAACCATATTGTTCTTTCATTTAGAAAAAGTAAATTAAAGTAAGTTATATGATGGTTAATGATCATGCTGTCTAATTGGTCTGCTGCTTACTGTTACTGTTCCTTCATCCTTTTCTAGGTCTTAAATCTCTCTCAGTAAATTCATGTCTCAACTATTACAGATATTGAATAACAACTTAAAAGAACAAAATTTACTCAGTATGGGTGTTATTTTTCATCTCCAATCTGAAAGTCATGTAATACAAAGCTAATGAAATAGCATTAAAAAAAATAGAAGAATTGATAAGTAAAGACCACTCTGATTTCATTCTAATTTACTGAAGAGAAAGATTCAACATTTTTTTTTTTTTTTTGTGGTTTTTGGCCAGGGGTGGGTTTGAACCCACCACCTCCACATATGGGACCGGCGCCCTACTCCTTGAGCCACAGGTGCCGCCCATGGATTCAACAAACATTTACTGAGTCTGATGTAAACAAGTATAGGTGCTGTGATTAAAAAAACTAGGACAAAGTTCCTGCCTTCAAGGAGCTTATATTTTAACCTTTTTTTTTTTTTTTTTTTTGAGATAGTCTCACTTTGTTGCCCTGGGTAGAGTGCGGTGGCATCACAGCTCACAGCAACCTCAAACTCTTGTAGCTGGGACTACAGGCATACATTATATTTAAACTTACATACATTATTTTTCCTTAAAAAACAATGAGTGGCTCGACGCCTGTAGCTCAGCAGCTAAGGCGCTGCTAGGTTTGAACCCAGCCCAGGCCTGCCAAACAATGACAATTACAACAAAAAAATAGCTGGGCATTGTGGCAGGTGTCTGTAGTCCCAGCTATGTGGGAGGCTGAGGCAAGAGAACTGCATAAGCCCAAGAGTTTGAGGTTGCTGTGAGCTGTGATGCCACCGCATTCTACCGAGGGCGACACTATATAGTGAGAGTCTGTCTCAAAAAATACAAAACAAACAAACAAAAAAGCAATGTAAGCAGGGAAAGTGTATATTTTTAACAGATACAATAGAGCTTTAACACTGTCAGTTCCCAAAAAAGAAAACCAATTCACAGATCCACAGATTTGGACTACAATGGTAATTTAAATCCTAGATTTTACTACCATTTAAAACAATGTGGGGCTAGGGTGCTATTGTTCGTGCCTGTAATCCTGCATCCTGAGAGGCCAAGGCAGGAAGATCTTGGGCCCAGGAGTTGGAGGCTACAGTGAGCTGTGGTCATGCCACTGCACTCAAGCCTGGGTGACACAGAGACCCTGTGGCTAAAAACAAAACAGAAAACCCAGTCTGGCTATTATAGTGAAAACAACAAAAGATCTTCTAATCAACTATTGCTTTCTAAGTAACTATCAATTTTTGAAGACAGAGAAAGGAGAGGGAAAGAGAACAAAGTGAGGATTGAATTAAGAATAATATAATCTGGCATAGGACTTTAGCCTATCTATGACCTTCAGAAAGTAACTAACGCCCGTCATTTTAATTTTTTTTGAGACAGTCTCAAGCTGTCACCCTGGGTAGAGTGCTGTGGTGTCACAGCTTACAGCACCCTCAAACTCCTGGGCCCAAGTGATTCTCTTGCCTCAGCCTCCTAAGTAGCTGGAACTACCGGCACCGGACACAATGCCCAGCTACTTTTTGGCCCAGGCTGGATTCGAACCTGCCAGCTCCGGTATATGTGGCTGGTGCACTAGCCGCCTGAGCTATAGGCGCCAAGCCCCATGATTTTAATTTTATACAATTAGAAACTGGAGCCTGGTTAGTACAGTCATTGGTAAAAATGCGAAAAAGAAAAGAAAAAACAATTATAAACTAGGGATATCCATCACATATATACCAACCAACGCACAGTGTCTCAGATGATGACAGGTATTTCGTCTAAATTTTATTGAGAATCAATGTATAATCTGTTATATAAGTCATATGAAAACATATAGGTAGACAATTTTCAAACTCATCCTAGATCCTAGAAAAAGCGCTACATACCTCATTGGTGAATATCACTATGGTCACCTTTGAAGCACTCCCCTTGGGAAGCTGTGTACAGATGTCAGTGCCGGGTTCATCCTTCAAAGCAATTTTGGAACTCTCTCTGGAATGGCTATCAGAGCTGTCATTGTACAAGGGCTGACAATTAAGTTCGTGAACTCATCCTGGAAAAATTGCTTTGAAGTGTGAACTAGGCGCTGGCTTTGCAAGGGGAGTACTTCAAGGGTGACCACAGTGATGTTCAGCAACAAAGTGGCACTTTTTCTAGGATCAATTCTCAAACTTAATTGTCCGCCCTCGTACATTGCTCCCTAGGAGCTTACATACAATCTACAAAAATAAGTAATAAAAGTAAGTTGGTACTCTTCTTTTAAACCTAGGTAGCTTGAAGAATAGACATATTTATGCCTGAGTTTTGTGGCTGATGTCTTGTACTTTGGGGACCTGGAGAAAAAGAATGGTATTTTGCTGATAATTTATCACATCTCCATCACTACAACTGTTCTTTATTTTTTTCCATTCTTTATTTCCTAGGTACTAGCAAAATGTATTTTGCTGTTGATTGCTTTCCTTTCCTGACAATGCCAATATCAAAATTAAAAAACAGGTTACAACAGGCTTTTTTTACGTAGCACTTATTAGAATTTTGTCAATTAGAAGTAAGCTCTCTAGGGCGGCGCCTGTGGCTCAGTGAGTAGGGCGCCAGCCCCATATGCCAAGGGTGGCGGGTTCAAACCCAGCCCCGGCCAAACTGCAACAAAAAAAAAAATAGCCGGGCGTTGTGGCGGGCGCCTGTAGTCCCAGCTACTCGGGAGGCTGAGGCAAGAGAATTGCGTAAGCCCAAGAGTTAGAGGTTGCTGTGAGCCGTGTGACGCCACGGCACTCTACCCCAGGGTGGTACAGTGAGACTCTGTCTCTACAAAAAAAAAAAAAGAAGTAAGCTCTCTAACAGTAGGTAATTTTTTTTTTTTTTTTGAGACAGAGTCTTACCATGTCACCATCCCTCGGTAGAGTGCTATTGCATTACAGCTCACAGCAACCTCCAGCTCTTGGGCTTAGGCGATTCTCTTGCCTCAGCCTCCTGTGTAGCTGGGGATACAGGCACCCACCACAACGCCCAGGTGTGTGTGTGTGTGTATATATATATATATATATTTTTTTTTTTTTGCAGTTTTTGGCCAGGGCTGGGTTTGAACCCACTACCTCTGGGATATGGGGCCGGTGCCCCACCCCTTTGAGCCATAAGCGCTGCCCCCAGGTATTTTTTTATTCTAATTGTCATTGTTGTTTAGCAGGCCTAGGTCGGGGTCATACCCACCCGCCTCAGTGTATGTGATGGGTGCCCTACTCACTGAGCTATGGGCACCAAGCCAATATAGATCATTTTTATTTGAAAGTAATAGGACAATACACAATATTTGTTGCAGTACAAGTAGTTATAGCCAATGACAGACCAACAGTGAAAAATAAAAATAGGTGCCTACTCCAGTACTAAGAAGATGAACAGTAAAACCTAAAAATCATTTTGTCATAAAATAGTTTTCTAAGCATTTTCCTTTGAAAGTAGTGTATTTGCAGTACTCAGACTAATCCTTGAGAAAGAACAATTTACCTTGCAAATTATCCTTAGGATCATGTATTCATTGAAGGCCTATCATATGGTGAAGCATTGTCTAAAGATACTAATAAGTGTACTCTGTGGACCTAAAAGGCAAACCCAAATCAGGGAAACTAAAGTCAGGTGGAGAGAGATTGTCATGATCCTCTCATTTCATTATGGATTTAATGTCTTTTCTAACATTTAGATTTAAGTTCCCAGGGTGAATGCTCTGTTTTTTGCTAGCACCTGGTGTGTGTTCAGTAATGAAAGTAATCAAAATTAGCACATATATATTGAGCTTGTCGTTTTTCAATGTTGTTTACCACCCATAAACCTAACAAAGTTTAAAAGGTTTAAAGTAGGTACATTAATAGATGTAGCCTTTATAAGAGCACCTCTAGATCTTAAAAATCACAGTATTCTTTTTTTAAAAATTTCTTTTTAATTATTTTTTATTAAATCATAACTTTGTACTTGATGCATTTATGGGGTTCAGGGCACAGTATTATTTTTTCTTAGGAATAGTTTTACATAAAATACAAGATTCTCTTCATAGTGCCCACATTTTTTCTACGTAGCCTACCCTGTCAGGAACATGCATATCCTATATGCCTATAGATTTAAGCTAATGATCACACTGTTCTGCTCTCCCAACATGGCCAAAAGACATAAATACTTAACTGGATAATCACACCTTTGGGATTGAACAATGGTTCTTCCAGTTTATTATGTCACCTACCCTAACAGTGACCACACAATGTCACAAGGGAACATGGCTAAGGATGCACTATGGGGTTTTTTATTGTGAATCTCTTAAGACTTCAGGTGACGACCAAAATACTTTTTAAAGGTCAGTATTACAGCTCTAGCCTATTCTACCAAGAAATATAGATCTCTCCTTAAGATGCGACAGTTTTAAGAGCAGTAAATGGATTTATCCTTAAAATGGCCAGAACATTCATAGGCAAAATACCTTCCAAAAACTATTTTAGCTTTTTACTACAGAGCTCCAAAGCCTTCAAGGTCAGCACTGAGTACATGCGGCAAGCAGTTTGGCTTCTGCGAAGATGGTCAGAGGGAAAGGCCTTTGGCCAGTACCAGTACTTTGCCCAAGGGAGTCCCTGTGTTAATATTAACCCAGACCAAGAAATTCTTTTAGCTAGGACACACACACAAGCCACTGTCCAGTTTTCTGTTTGCTTCCAGTGTAACAACGACATCATAAAACTGACAGCTCTTAAGTATTTTTGGTCTCCTCGGCGGGATCTCTATGCAGTCCTAGATGGGGAATTAGTTATGCAGCTGGCTCCTGGGGAATCAGTGTGTCAAGTCCCTTTCCTTCTCCAATTTTCCCGCCGTGGAGAGCGGAGTGAGTGGTGTCAAGTACCAGAAAACCAGGCCAGAGTTTGTGTCTCACTTCCCCCCACCAGACACTTGTCTCCCTTTTCTTCAGTCCTGCCTGTCGCTCTCACCGACCTCGGCAGCCTCAGACCACTTACCCAGGTCTTCACTAGGCCTCCACCCCGAGTCAGCCCCGAGCGAGCTCGGCTCGGCACCCTTCGCCCTGGGGGGCGCGGTTCTAAGTTCCACACAGCTGAGGACTGAGGTTTAAACCTACTCATTCCTCCTACAAGTCGTGTTTAGGATTTATTTGAGTAGCTAGACTCGAACGAGGACGCCGGTCACCCATACAGAACGTGCGGGGAAAACCCCCCACTCCCCGGGCGAGGATTTCGAAAGCCCCAACCCCACAGCACCACTTGACGGTCTCGCGAGAAGAGGCGGGGCCCCGCCCGGCGCTCCGGGCCCCTCCCGGCCCCACCCTCCCCACGTCCCCCGCCTCCCTCCCCCACTCCCCGTGGCGCGAGCGGCTGACTGAGCCTGGAGAGGAAACGGCATTCGGAGCCGCACTCCCGCCCAGGCCGGCCCTGACGCGGGCCTCGTCAGCCGGTAACGGGGAGCAGAGGTGGGGGTTAGGGAGGCGACCACGAAAACGGTGAAGGTCAGGACCGAGAGCCCTCCTCCGAGAAGGGTGAGAAAAGGGTCTGGGATGCCCCCACCCAGGACTCCGCAGAGCCTTGGCAGGGTCGACCCCTCCCAGGGGCGGGGTCGCGCTGGGCAACTGCAGCCCAGGGGACTGGCTGGGCGGGGCACGTCAAGAAAGGGGGAGAAGGGGTCAGCTGTGGGCGGAGGGCATCCCGGCGGCAGGTTGCGGGGAGTGGGCTGTAAAGCTGATGTCAGGGGTGGGGGCCTGGAGGCGGGACTCCCTTGACGGGCGGGGGAAGCCCCAGGACTGGCCAGTCCCTTCCGCCTCTCCTTTGGACCCGGACTAGAGGCCGGCTGTCCGGCGGGGGGGTGGGGGCAGCGGTGCGAGGGGGCGGGTCTCGGCGCTGCCTGGTGCTGATTGGCTGAACCCGTGTAGAATCGGGTGATGGGAAACGCAGCCCAGCTTTCCCGTCCCCTCCCGCTCGGCTCCCTCCCGCCCGTGGCGAATGTGCTGCGCGGCGGCGGGTGCTTACGCTCGCGGGGTTTGGCTGTTGCAGGCAGGAGCTGGGAGGAGGCGGCAGCGGCAGCGGCAGGAGCAGCGGCGGCGGCGGCGGCGGTAGCTGGGAGGAGGTGGTGACGGTGGCAACGGCAGCGTCGAGGACGATGGCGCGACTGGTGGCAGTGTGCAGGGACGGGGAGGAGGAGTTCCCCTTCGAGAGGAGACAGATTCCCCTCTACATAGACGACACCCTCACGGTGAGCGGGCCGGGCCGGGCTGGGCCCGCCGCTCCCCTGGCAGCTGTTTCCCCTCCTCCCCTCCCCCAGGCCGAGCGCTGCGTACTGGAGAAAGAGTGTGTTGCAACTCCTAGGCGAGGCCTTCTCTCCGGCAGGCCCCACAAACTCGCCTTTGCAGTGGGTTGCTGGGTAACCTCTGCTAGCACCAAGCCCAGAGCTCCGTATGCTCGCTGTCTTCTCTCTGGGTTTTCCTTTCTTTCTGAATCTTCTTCTTTTACCTTTCTCCTGTAGGACACCCCGCTTTTACCCTCGGACAGGGGTTGAAGGATTTTGGGCGTTTAGGGCCTATCCCTTACAGAAAGCACCTCCCCTCAGGGAAGCTTAATTACCTAGAAATGTCGCAGCTACACGGCTGTATTTTTTCTATTTCAATACCGAAGCTTTCACTATCAAAGCTTAATTACTGAGGGCAGAGTGACGTACTCTTGCACAGTAAAGATTCCACTAAAATGATTTGATTCCGTTATTAGTAGTTTCCGATGGCCTAATCAATTAAAACTCTTGAAATTATAGTATTGCTAGGCCATGACTCTTCAAAACGGGCTTTTGGTACATTATTCTTTAGTTTACAGATAGCTTATTTTTTATAAAGGAAGCCAAATTATTGCATGTGTAAGAGTACTATAAAAAGCTGATTGCTCATCTTAGTCAAGACCCACTTCTAGGTAGTTTTCCTTTTTAGAGTAGGTTTTAGTGTAGGTGGTGGTGTAGCGTTACCGACCCTCTGTTCTGTTTTGCTGTACTATTTCCTTTAAAAGGAAATGGCTGAAATTTGAATTGAATCTTGAACAGGAAATGAGTGCAGTTGCTTTGCACTATTTCTTAAGAAATGAAATGAACCTTTTTGAATATCTTTCAAATCTGCATTTTGATGATGCTGAAGCTTTCGATCATACATTTGCCTTGTTTTGATACGGTGCACCTAAGTCTCTTCATCTTACCACTTTTGCCTTTTTTGCTATATAAAGACAGCTGATCGATTTTTTTGCAAATACCTATTGAAGATTTATCAAATTTTATATAAAATGCAAGTCATTGTAGAGATGCCAGTCTATGCCTTTCTATTTGCCAGTCTCAATTAAGACTTGATTGAGCTGCAGTACTTTTAAAAAGATGAGAAGAGCTATGGAATGACTGAATTTATTAAAACTTTTTAGGTGTCAGCATCATATTTTATAGAAAAAGAATGATTTGGCCTGACATAAAGTAAATTGTGTTTGTGTTGATGTATTACAAATTACTCTCATGTCTTCATAATGCCTTCTGCACTTTATACATTAGAAATATAATGGACTGGTATTTAAACAAAACTAGCATTCTGATAAAATTAAATGCTGCATTCCTCATTTTGAAAACTGATAGGAAGTTACGTGTTGATATTTTCTCTCTTCTCTCCCCTGCTAACATAAACACTTTAAGTTTGATATCAGTCTTTAAAGCTTACTGTCCCAGAAAGGCTTTGAAGTTAAAAAAAAAATCAGTGGGTTTGGATATAAGATTACTATTGAGTATATAGTCAAAACATAGGGAAAATGAACATAAATTTAAGTATTTACAAAATTTTAAAAGATACTGATCCTCCATATATTCACATAACCACCTTTAATGTGAATGCAGCCCATTAATACATCTGTCATATAGCACTTTAAAATGGCCAACTTCTTAGGTACTTTTATACTGTATTCTCTCCAAAATGATGTGAATTTCTGAAATTTTCCATTGAAACAGATGTAACCTTGCACTGTGGTTTAGTATGGCACTTGCTTTGCACTGTACCTGGTGGGTGAATTTCGATTTTATTGTATTGTGGACTTGTGACCAAGGCAAATAAAATTTAAGCTTACTTAATTTAAATATCTCAAAATAGCATTTTATTTAGGAAAAGGTGCAGTTTTTCTTTGCTTTGGATTGGGTTTTTATCACTAGAGAATGAGTGAGACACTTATTTATCTTGAAACTTCTGCACAGTCATTGAATACTGTTTAGTGAATGAATGTTAGTCAAAATACTTGTCAAGGATGCACCATATTTAGAGAAAAGGTTTGTTTCTGGATCATTCTACCAACTAAACAATTTAAAGGAAGAATGTAGAGCAAAACACTTACTGGGGGAGAAGAGGGAAAGAATAGACCTGTAGTAGAGGTTTGTGCTCTGCACTGATCCATTGATAAGTGTTAGTGGCAGTGTATTCCTGAAGTTAACATTTGGTTGGTCTTTGTTCCTAGGGTCCATAAGGAATGCAGGGAGGAAACATTGCCTGATCTTTATTTCATATGATAGTCTTAGAATTTTGTTAGCATCTGAATGGTGCAGTCTAGTTACAATGTTTATAGTTCATAGTCAGTTACAAATTTTATCATTTCGGTACAAGGGAAACTAGCCTTAGTAGTTAAATTGGTGATTTTAATTTGGATTTGTAAAATGGAATTAAAGCTTATATGTAAAGAAGTAGCCACTTCTTTCACGTAATATGTTGTATCCATGTCTAAAAGATTCCTATAATAGTATAGTGGATTTGAACACCCGAGTATAGTACTCTTAACGTAGGTGTATTTGAGAAAATCCCTATTAAGTAAGCAGGTGTAATTTTTAGGGAACTTATTACAGAGTATGGCTAAAATTCTGGTTAGTATTATTAGAATTATCAAGTAGCAGACACACGGAACACAGATTTTATTTTATCTATTAAAAATTTTTGTTTTAATTACAGTTTTGAAGTTTGGCATGGTTAACTCAGGCCTGTAATCCCTAGTACTTTGGGAGGTGGAAGGATTACTGGAGGCCAGGAATTCAAAACCAGCCTGGGGGCTCAGCGCCCGTAGCATAGTGGTTACGGTGCCAGCCACGTACACCGAGGCTGGTGGGTTTGAACCTGGCCCAGGCCAGCTAAACAACAATGACAGCTGCAACAAAAAATAGCTGGGAGTTGTGGCCGGCACCTGTAGTCCCAGCTACTTGGGAGGCTGAGGCAAGAGAATTGCTTAAGCCCAAGAGTTTGATGTTATGGTGATCTGTGATGCCATGGCACTCTACTGAGGGCGACAAAGTGAGACTCTATCTCTAAATGAATAAATAAAACAAAAAACAAAACCAGCCCGGGCATCACAGGCAGACCTCATCCTTACTCCATAAAAAAACTCCAAACAAAAAGAATTAGCCAGACACAGCCGTGTACACCTAAAGACCATCTTCTTGGGAGGCTGAGGCAGAACTGCTTGAGCCCAGGAGTCTGAGGCTACAGTAAGCTATGATCATGCCACTGCACTCCAACCTGGGTGAAAGCAACATTTCTAAAAACAAAAATCAAATGATTTTTAAGCAAGTGGGGTTTCAAAAAAGTTGGAATAAAAATACATAGTATAGGGTGGCACCCGTGGCTCAAGGAGTAGGGTGCCGGCCCCATATACCAGAGGTAGTGGGTTCAAACCCAGCCCGGGCCAAAAACTGCAACGGCAATAAATAAATAAAGGAAAGCCATATACCCCTTAAAAAAAAAATACATAGGGTGGTGCCTATAGCTCAACACAGTAGGGCACTGGCCCCATATGCCAGAGGTGGTGGGTTCAAACCCAGCCCTGGCCAAAAAAAAATACATAGTATATATTCTTTAGAAAATTGTCTCGAAAACTTACACTTCCCAGAGATTAGCAGCATTTAGTGTAATTCCTGTCATAAACACACACATAGTTGCGGAGTTGAGATATATTGGGTTCTGTAACATTTTGTATCTTTTTTTTTTCTTTTTACTAAATGCAATATTGAAGACTTTTCTTCTTGTCACTAAATGTTTTTAATAGCTGTATAATATTCCATTGTATAACATTCCACACTTCAATCATCTTCCATTGTGGAATGTAGATGTGGTTCCAGTTTTCACTGAATAAGCTATAAGTATATAAGTAATGTAGACATTTTTGCATTAAAATGTATTTTCTCAGGCTTTTGGAAGTGAAATTACTGGATCAAAAGATAAGCACCTTTTATAAAGTTCTTGGGACATATTGTCATAATTGCTAACGATATTTTTGGCATGTAGTTTATCCTCCAAATTCAAACCAATCTAAATGGACTAGAACCTCTGATAAGAGATTTTAACTACCTTACACTTTAATAGATAATAAATGGTAGCATATCCACTATTTAGCATTTGTTAATAGTTTGGCATTTTATGTTTTCTTTCAATTCTTGAAAAAAAAAATTTTTTTTTTTTAAGACAGAGTTGCGCTGGGAGTGCCATGGCCTCATCATACGGCTTAGCAACCTCAAACTCTTGGGCTTAAGCAATCTTTTTGCCTCATCCTCCCGAATAGCTGGGACTACATGGGCCTGCCATGATGCCCAGCTAGTTTTTGTACTTTTAGTAGAGACAGGGTCTGGTTCTTGGTCAGGCTGGTCTCGAACTCCTGAGCTCAAGCAATCCACCTGTCTTAGCATCTCAGAGTGTTAGGATTATCGGCATGAACCTTTGCGTTCAGCCTCAATTCTTGATTTAATGTTTAATTTTACCAAGGGTGATAGATGTTAGGAATGGTATGTAGACGAAGAAGTAAGAGTAAAACCAAAGTGACAGTGATTTTAATAAATAGGGACTTAATATTGTTGGTTAGAATCTATGAGAATGTGATAAAAACAAGTATTTTTGTGGTCAGGAGAAACCAGGACACAAGAGTGAAAGTAGGTAATGGAGTCAATAAACTTTATAAATCCAGTAATTGCGGCACAATGACGTGCTCTATTTTTGGCTAGCAGTGGATAGACAACCTCATCATGAAGCTGAATGCTCATGATTCCTGTGTGAAACCATACCTGAAATACTGTCATCCTTAGGTGACTTAGAATTTTTTTTTTTTTGTGGAGACAGAGTCTCACTTTATCACCCTCGGTAGAGTGCCATGGCATCACACAGCTCACAGCAACCTCCAACTCCTGGGCTTAAGCGATTCTCTTGCCTCAGCCTCCCGAGTAGCTGGGACTACAGGTGCCCGCCACAACGCCCGGCTATTTTTTGGTTGCAGTTTGGCCGGGGCCGGGTTTGAACCCGCCACCCTCGGTATATGGGGCTGGTGCCTTACCAACTGAGCCACAGGCGCCGCCCCAGGTGACTCAGAATTTTGAAGATTAAATCAAGAAAGTGATTTTAAAGAATGGGTGAAAATAGGTTTACTAGCCTCTTTACTTTCCCCTTTTTCTTATTTTCATCTCTTCAAACATTAAACAGCATATAGTGATTTGACAGAAAATAGTAAAGTGGAAAAGCCGTTGTTCTAAGTGTTTGAAAAGCAAGGAGTAATTATTTAGTGAGTGCAGAGTCTCCGGGTGATATGGAATAAATACGACAGAAAGTTTAGTATTATCTAAGTTGATGAAACCCAGGAGAGATATAAAAATAGGTTAGATTGTTTTTTTGAGGCAGGGTTTCAGTTTGTGCCCTGACTAGAGTGCTGTGACATCATAGCTTATAGCACCTTCAAACTCTTGGGTTCAAGTGGCCCACTTTCCTCAGCCTCCAGAGTGTCTGGTGCCCACCGCAAAGCCCAGCTAGTTTTCCTATTTTTTTCTTTCTTTTTTTTTTACTAGAGATGGGGGTCTCACTTTTGCTCAGGCTGGTTTTGAACTCCTGAGCTCAGGTAGTCCACATACCTTGGCCTCCCAGAACAGTAGGCTTATAGGAGTGAGCCATTGCACCCAGCCAACCAGGGGTCCTCAAACTACAGCCCGTGGGCCACATGAGGCAATGTGATTGTATTTGTTCCCATTTTGTTTTTTTTACTTCAAAATAAGATACATGCAGGGTGCATAGGAATTTGTTCATAGTTTTTTTTTTTTAAACTATAGTCCAGCCCTCCACCGGTCTGAGGGACAGTGAACTGGCCCCCTGTTTTAAAAAGTTTGAGTACCCTTGGTAGACATTGACAATCTTATGCTAGGAAAGTGAAAATGAAATGATTTGAAATATTTTTTTAAATTTTAACCCTGTTCCTTATCGATTTATAATAAGGACTCCTAAAACAAGTATTATCCATATAATTATAATTTTTTACACATCCTGTGTTAGGTCTCAGTATGTAAAGTGTACTCTTTGACTTCTGCTTTGATTTTATTTATTTATTTATTTATTTTTGAGACAGAGTCTCACTTTGTCACCCTAAGTAGAGTATCACGGTGTTATAGCTCACAGCAACCTCAAACTCTTGGGCTCAAGTATCTCTTGCCTCAGCCTCCACAGTAGCTGGGACTACAGGTGCCCGCCACAACACCTGGCTATTTTTAGAGACGGGGTCTCGCTCTTGCTCAGGCTTGATCCTGTGAGTTCAGATAATCTAAATTCCCGCCTTGGCCTCCCAGAGTGCTAGGCTTACAGGTGTGAGCCACTACACCTGGCCTTTGATTTTTACTTCATTTTTATGTTTTATTATGGAGAGAGAGAGTCACTCTATTGCCCTGGGTAAAGTGCACTGGCGTCACCATTGCTCATAGCAACCTCAAACTCCTGGGCTCAAGTAATCGCCTTGCCCCAGCTTCCTGAGTAGCTGAGACTACAAGCTCCTACACTGGTGCCCGGCTAATTTTTCTATTTTTAGTAGAGACAGAGTCTCCCTCTTGCTCAAGGCTGGTCTGGAATGCCTGTGCTCAAGCAATCTACCTGCCTCACCCTCCCAGAGTGCTAGGATTATAGGCACGAGCCACCATGCCTGGCCACTGCTTTGATTTTTAAAATAATGAAGTAGTTGATCAGAGTAAAAATAATCAAGCCAGTATTTAGGATTTCACCAGGCTGGAGAGTCTTTGATTTGGTTAACTAAGGAATATTCATTGACTGTTTATTAAATTGATAGCTTTGCTCTTAAAACAGCATATGTAATTGTCTTAATTTTTATTTATTTATTTTTTTTAAGACATAGTCTCACTGTTGCGCTGGGTAGAATTCCCTGGCGTCATCATAGCTCACGGCAAACTCAAACTCTTGGGCTCAAGAGATTCTCTTGCTCTAGCCTCCTGAGTAACTGGGACTATATATGTGCACCACCATGCCTGGCTAGTTTATAACTGGATGGGGTCTTGCTCTTGGTCAGGCTGGTCTTGTACTCCTGAGCTCAAGCAATCCATCTATCTCAGCCTCCAAGAGTACTAGGATTACAGGACTGACCCACCACCACCAGCCCAATTGTCTTAATTTTTTTAATGTGGCAATTGTTAATGAGGTAAAATACTGTGTATTGAGCAACTGAAAATGCAAATCAAGGTATTGTTTAAATGGTAGGTTCGAGGTGACTTGCAGTGTTCTGTTGAGTTACATAGTTCTAAAAGTTTGTCCTACAACATATACACTTTTTATGACTTAACAGTTAAAATTTCTTTGTGACTTATTCTCTGTGATGATTCCAGAAGACATAATGTGTGTCAATTGAACTGTTAGGGAGTTTTTTTTGTTTGTTTTTTTTGAGACAGCCTCAAGCTGTTGCCCTGGGTAGAGTGCCGTGGCATCACAGCTCATAGCGACCTCCCACTCCTGGGCTCAAGCGATTCCCCTGCCTCTGCCTCCCCAGTAGCTGGGACTACAGGCCCCCACCATAACGCCCGGCTATGTTTTGGTTGCAGCCGTCGTTGTTTGGGCCTGGGCTAGATTCGAACCCACCAGCTTAAGTGTATGTGACTGGCGCCTGAGCCACTTGATCCACAGGCGCCGAGCCAGAACTATTAGGTATTTTAATTATTCTATCAGTTTTCTGGACCAGGATTATTATTATTATTTTTTTTTTTGAGACAGTCTCACTTTGTTGCCCCAAGCTGGAGTGCTGTAGCATCATAGCTCATAACAACCTCAAACTCCTTGGCTCAGTCCTCTTGCTTCAGCCTTCCAGCTAGCTGGGACTATAGGCACCTGCCACCACACCTAGCTAATGTTGCTATTTTTTTTAGTAGAGACAGAATGTCTTGCTCAGGCTGAACTCCTGAGCTCAAGCAATCCCTTCTATTCAGTCTTCTAGAGTGCTAGGATTACAGGCATGAGCCACGGCTCCCAGCCAGACCAAGATTTCTAATACAGTTATCATTAAATATTTTCATGAATCTCACTGGACCATGTTAACTATAATAAACACCTGGGCAGTATGAATCATTAGATATTTTGCCCATTTATTTCATTGTCAGGAGATCACTTATAGCATTAAAGTAGACTAGGGTCTTAAGTTTTACTTTGTACCGTTGGTAAAGTTAATGTATGAAAGTACTTAGAACAATGCCTGTGTATACTTGAAGCATACTATCTGTGAAGTTATGTTAACTGTCCTAATTATAACATTTTGGATGTAATTGTTTCCAGGAGACTGGAAACAAGATAATTGGAGTTGGTAAACCTGAAAATTGGATAATTAATCTTTAAAACTGTGAGATATAGACATTTCATCTCTATGTATGAAAGAAGGAACTTCCAGAAGGGTAAAAGCTACTGAGATGGAAACATATCTATGAACATGGTATAATGAATATCAAATGAGAAGCAAGGACCATTATTCCCTGCTAATATATAGTATATGTGCATTTGGGAAAGGTAGGAACACATAAAAAAGACGTCTGTTGTTCCACTCCCTAGAGATAGCCACATCTAATATATTATGTATTTTATTATTTTATAAGATACATTATACACATACAAAAATTTGAATCATATTACTAATGCAGTTTTTGATTCTGTGAAATATAGTGAAGTCCTCTAGATTGTTAAGTTGGTGTTTGCATCAGTGTCCTTCCTCTTAGTATGTCTGTTTACCTACTTCACATGTCTAGTATTCCTCCCTTACCAAATCAAGAAAAGATCTTATTTTTATTGATTATACTTGCCTTAGTTGTTTTCTTTTTCTTCTCCTTTTTTTTTTTATTTTGAGACAAGAGTCTCACTTTGTCGCCTTTGGTAGAGCTTTGTGGCATCATAGCTCACAGCAACCTCAAATTCTTGGGTTCAAGCAATTTTCTTGCCGTAGCTGGGACTACAGGCGCCCGCCACAATGCCCAGCTATTTTTAGAGATGGGGGTCATTTTTATTTTTTTCTTTATTTTTTGAGACAGAGCATCAACCTGTTGCCCTGGGTAGAGTGCCGTGAGCAACCTCCAACTCCTGGGCTCAAGTGATTCTCCTGCCTCCGCCTCCCAAGTAGATGGGACTACAGGCGCCTGCCACAACGCTAGGTTATTTTTTGGTTGCAGCCATCAATTGTTGCTGGATTTGAACCTGCCAGCTTAGTTGTATGTGGCTGGCGCCTTAGCCGCTTGAGCCACAGGCGCCGAGCCTAGAGTCGGGGTCTTGCTCTGGCTCAAGCTGGTCTTGAATCCGTGAGCTCAGGCAGTCCACCTGCCTCAGCCTCCCAAGTGCTAGGATTACCAGGAGTGAGCCACCATGCTCGGCTTTTTTTTTTTTTTTCCTAAGATAGAACCTCACTCAGTTGTCCCAGGCTAGAGTGCCATGGCATTAGCCCAACCCACAGCAGCCTCAAACTCCTGGGTTCAAGGAGTCCTCCTGCCTTAGCCTCCTGGGCAGCTGGGACCGCAGACACCACCACAATGCTCAGCTGATTTTTCTATTTTTAGTAGAGATGGAGTCTGGCTCTTGCTCAGACTGATCTCAAACTCCTGAGCTTAAGGGATCCTCCTGCCTCAGCCTCCCAGAGTGTTAGGCTTATAGGGGTGAGCCACTACACCTGGCCTGCCTTAGTTGTTAATGAGGCTTTATTATTATTAGAACAAGCATGTTTTAAATCTCTCATTTCTTTTTTTTTTTTTTGTAGAGACGGAGTCTCACTTTATGGCCCTCGGTAGAGTGCCATGGCATCACACAGCTCACGGCAACCTCCAACTCCTGGGCTTAAGCGATTCTCCTGCCTCAGCCTCCGAAATCTCTCATTTCTAATGTGGAAAGGAAGAAATGGTCACCTTCTGTAAAGAAGCAGGTCTTTGGTTGGGCGCTATGACTCATGGCTGCAATCCTTGCACTCTGGGAGGCTGAGGCATGTGGATCACCTGAGCTCAGGTGTTCAAGGCCAGCCTGAGCAAGAGTGAGACCCCATCTCTACTAAAAATAGAAAAACAAGCTGATCATTGTGGCAGGTTCCTGTAGTCCCAGCTACTCAGAAGGCTGAGGCAAGAGTATCACTTGAACCCAAGAGTTTGAGGGTGCTATGAGCTAAGACATCACGGCACTCTACTTAGGGCAACAGAGTGAGACTCTGTCTCAAAAAAAAGAAAAGAAAAAGAAATGAAACAGGTCTTTGTGGTACTGGTTGGGGAAGAAGAGAATTTTTTTTTTCTTTTTTTGAGACAGCACCTCTGTTACTCTGGGTAGAGTGCCGCAGCATCATAGCTCACAGCAATCTCAAACTCTTGGGTTATCCTCTTGCCTTATCCTCCCGAGTACCTGAGACTACAGGTATCTGCCATGACACCTGGCTAGCTTTTGTATTTTTAGTAGAGGCAGGGTCTCCTTCTTGCTCAAAGTGATCTTGAACTCCTGAGCTCAAGAGGTCTACCTGCTTTGGCCTCCCAGGATACTAGGGTTATAGTCCTGAGCCACAGTACCCAGCCATTTTTTTTTTTCCTTTTTGAGACAGAGTCTCTATAGCCCTGAGGGTAAGTGCGGCAGCTTCATCACAGCTTGCAGCAACCTCATAGTCCTGGGCTCAAGTGTTCCTCCTTTCTCAGTTTCCCAAGTAGCTGGGTCTACAGGTGCACACCACAATGCCTGGCTAATTTTTCTATTTTTAGTAGGTGTGTGTGTGGGGGGGTCTCACTTTTGATAGGGCTGGTCTTGAATTCCAGAACTCAAAGTGATCTACCAGTCTTAGCCTTCCAGAGTGCTAGGATTGAACTACAGGGGTGAGTCGCTTTGCCTGGCTTTTTTTTTTTTTAATTTCAGAAAAGAAGGATATTTTTAAGACTACATTCAACTATGTAGGGATTATTTTTGCCTCAGATGGATCTTTATCCTGACTTTAGTCTGGGTATGTAGGAGTTTGTGGCCCGAATCATTTGGAAATAGTTTGTCTAAGCATAGTACATGTGTGTTTTTCATTGTTTCGAAGGCTACTGTTTTTTTCCCCTCCATATATATATATATATATATATATTTTTTTTTTTTTTTTTTTTTTGTAGAGACAGACTCTTACTTTATCGCCCTCAGTAGAGTGCCATAGTATCACAACTCACAGCAACCTCCAACTCCTGGGCTTAGGCAATTCTCTTGCCTCAGCTTCCCGAGTAGCTGGGACTACAGGCGCCCACAATAAAGCCTGGCTATTTTTTTGTTGCAGTTTGGCTGGGGCCAGGTTTGAACCTGCCATCCTCCATATATGGGGCCAGCGTCCTACCCACTGAGCCACAGGCACTGGCCTCCCCTCCACATTTTAACATCCCTGCCTCAGTAGGTCATGTAATGGGAATCACATGACAAAGCAGTATGTATGCTAATTACAAATTCCCATTTTGTGGCATTACTGGAATATCCTTCAGCTTCATATCCCTTTCCCTCTAGCAGTGGATTTTGGTAATTAAATAAGTACCCCAATGTGCCCTTTTTTATAATTAATACATACATAAACTATGTGCCAGGTTCTGTTCTAAAATACAGATACGTAGATTTTTAGAAAACAGTTACAAGATTATATTCCATAGTTAAGAGAAATAAAAATATCAGGTTATTTCACTTATTAAATAAAATTATTAACCACTACAATAAGCACATTAAAATATAATTTAATTCTTAAAACCACTCTGTGAGATAGATATTCAAAATTATTTAATCTTATTTTATAAATGAGAAAATTGAGAATCAGAGGTTAAGTCCCTTGGCCAGAGTTAATGACACAGATTATAAGTGGTAGAGTTTCTGTTCTAACTCCTGTCTCCTTGACTTCAGTATTCCTGCTTCTAATGATTATACCATACTAGCTTTAGAAACTTGTATGCTTGGACTTTTTAAAAAGTTTTTTTTGGGGGGGGTTGGGGCAAATCTGGCTTTTAGGGGTCTATTTCTGTTTTAGGAGTTTATAAAATAGGCTATATAAAGTTTTTGAAGGGGGGCGGCGCCTGTGGCTCAAGGAGTAGGGCGCCAGTCCCATATGCCGGAGGTGGCGGGTTCAAACCCAGCCCCGGCCAAAAACAAAAAAAAAAAAAAAAAGTTTTTGAAGGGGATAAAATAATTTATTTCGTCTTTCATTTTAAGATGGTGATGGAGTTTCCTGACAATGTGTTAAATCTCGATGGGCATCAGAATAATGGTGCACAGCTGAAGCAGTTCATTCAGGTAATAGTTTTAAAAGTCTATTTTTAATGGTATATGCATGTTTTAAAGAGTCATTTAGCTGTATTAATGTTGTTTTACTTAGGGTTCCTTAGGTCTTAATATTGCCCTGAAACTGCTTTTTTTTTGAGAGGCAGTATCACTCTGTTGCCCAACCTAGAATGCTGTGGCCTCAGCCTAGCTCAAGGCAACCTCAAACTCCTGAGCTGAAATGATCCTCCTGGCTCAGCCCCCAAATAGCTAGGACTAGAGGCATCTACCACAATGCCCAGCTAATATTTCTATTTTTAGTAGAGATGAGGTCTCACTTTTGCTCAGGCTGTTCTAAAACTCCTGAGCTCCAGCAATCCACCTGTCTTGGCCTCCCAGAGTTCTAGCATTACAGGTGTGAGCAGCCGTGCCTGGCCTGAAATTGCTTTCTTTTTTATTTATTTATTTATTTAACTTTTAATTTTTTATTTTTCTTTGAGACAGAGTTTCACTATGTCTCCCTTCGTAGAGTGCGTGGTGTCATAGCTCATGGCAACCTCAAACTCTTGGGCTTAAGTGATTCTCTTGCCTCAGCCTCCCAAGTAGCTGGGACTACAGGCGCCCCCCACAATGCCTTGCTTTTTTTTTTTTTGTTGCAGTTGTTTAGCTGGCCTGGGCTGGGTTTGAACCCACTACCTTCAGTGTATGTGGCTGGCGCTGTAACCACTGTGCTACGGAAGCTGCCGAGCCACTTTTTTTTTATTATTGCTATAGTAAATATATGTAGTTATGTCATGTCAAAGAGAATTGTTGGTGTTGTGTTAATATTTTACATGTCCATAAAGCCTTCTTTCCCTACTTTTTTTGAAGATAAACTATACAACTTTTCTTTAAGAATTTTTGGTGTTCTGGACGGTGCCCATAGCTCAGGGGGTAGGGTGCTGGCCACACACACGGCTCAGACTAGCTAAAACAACAGTGGCAACTGTCACAAAAAAAAGTAGCTGGGTGTTGTGGCAGGCACCTGTGTAGTCCTAGCTACTTGGGAGGCTGAGGCAAGAGAATCGCTTAAACCCAAGAGTTTGAGGTTGCTGTGAGCTGTGACACCAGGGCTCTCTACCCAGGAGGACAGCTTGAGGCTCTGTCTCAAAGGAAAAAAAAAGAATTTTTGGTTTTCTTCTTTACTAATTGTACTAATTTTTTTGGTCAGGTAAAAAAAAATCCTATATTGTAAACTTTCTGATTTCTATTTAATCCTGAGAAACACGATGCCTTGTATAAGTACACTTAAATACACCGTACAATTGTGCTTTTATCCATGGGGAATTGGTTCTAGCACTTCATGGAAACCAAAATCCTCTGATGCTTAAGTTCCTGATAAAAAATGGTGTAGTATTTTCATGTAACCTATGTATATCCTTCCTTATGCTTTAAAGTGTCTTTAGATTACTTATAATACGTAATGCAATTGTAAATCCTATATAAATAGTTGTTAAATTGTATTGTATAGAGACTAATGACAAAAAAAAGTCTGTGCAAATTTAATACAGATGTAGTCATTCATTTATTTTCCCCCAAATATTTTCAGTTAGTTGGTTGAATCCATAGGCATGGAACCCATGGGTATGGAGGGCTGACTAAAATTAAGATAATGGGGTGGTGTCTGTAGCTCAGTGGGTAGGGCGGCGGCCACATACACTGAGGCTGGTAGGTTTGAGCCCAGGCTGGGCCTGCTGAACAACAATAACAACTGCAACTAAAAAATAGCCGGGCATGTGGTAGGTGCCTGTAGTGCCAGCTACTTGGGAGGCTAAGGCAAGAGAATCACTTAAGCCCAAGAGTTTGAGGTTGCTGTGAGCTGTGACGCCATAGTACTCTACCGAGGGCTACATAATGAGGCTCTGTCTCAAAAAAAAAAAATAAGAAAGAAAGAAATTTAGATAATGGAAGAAAGCTTGTTATTTTACTTCAGTGCTTCAGTTTCTGCTTTCAGAGAAAACTTTGAAAGGTTGTTTGTAAATGTGAGAAAATGCTTATTAGGAATTATCGTACTTTCCCTTACTAAATATGCCAAGGAAAACAATTCTATTTTCCCATCTTGTTTTTGGTAAATCTGGAAGTGTTAATTGTAGTGTAACTATAACTCCATTAAGTAGAAGTTACTAGAGTTCATTTCTCTACATCTGTAGTTTTCAGTCATTTTCTGCCTTGTAACAACTAACAGATAACATTCACATGCATAGTGTTACTCACTGCAGGTTCCTACGTAAGTGATGTAAGCCTTGTTCTTTCCCTCAGTCTATATGATGTCTGTCCATAGCTCTGAGTTGAGAATTGGTTCTCTAAAGGTTCACTATCCTAACTTGACTCTGGTAGCTAAACATAGTGCATTGTTAAAGGTTGAAAAGAAGACATGGTAAAGCTGCGGTGTGTCTGTCTTCTTTTTTTTTGAAGTGCCATTACTAGGCTTACTGTTTATCTAACCAGCCCTAAATTTCTAGATAGAGTTTTTGCTTACCTGGGCAGTACAGCTTAGCTCTGACATCCTAAACAGAATTTTTTATTCCCTAGATTTTAGCAACAAGGGGTTTTGTAGCAACCTCAGTACAGCTTGGATGGAGCTGACTACGTTGCTTTTTGACTAAGTTGCAGATAAGAGATAGCCCTGCTCAGGTTGTATTTACTGCACAAGTCAGGAACCAATGGTAATGAAAGGGTAATTTTGTTTGTTTTTTAAGGACTCTTCATTTTTCTTTCTCTATTTCTCTTAGCGACATAGTATGCTTAAGCAACAGGATCTAGGTATTGCCATGGTGGTGACATCACGTGAAGTCTTGAGTGCACTTTCTCAGCTCGTCCCATGTGTTGGCTGTCGTCGCAGTGTGGAGCGCCTCTTTTCCCAGCTTGTAGAATCTGGAAATCCTGCCCTTGAACCCCTAACAGTAGGGCCCAAGGGAGTCCTATCTGTAACTCGAAGCTGCATGACTGATGCAAAGAAACTTTATACGTTATTTTATGTACATGGGTAAGTATAATCAATTAGGAGAAAATGAGTGTGTTAAATTTTTATTTCTTTTTTTTTTTTGAGTTTGTTAAATTTTTACACAGCTTGGTTGACAGTGGCACCTTTTTTACTAAATTTGGTTAGGACAAAGATTGAGTATTATTCAGCAATTTTATTGAGTAACTTCATTACTCAATTACATTATGACCGAATGTAAAGTTCCTGCTTTCATGTAAGAAGCAGTAAATATATCATTTTTCAGATATAAGTTACAAAGAAAAACCAGTAAGGAGAATGGAGACCAGGCTCGGTGGCTCACGCCTGTAATCCTAGCACTCTGGGAGGCTGAGGAGTGGGGATCTCTTGAACTCACAAGACCAACTCTGAGCAAGAGCGAGACTCCATCTCTAAAAATAACTGGACGTTTTGGTGCCTCTAGTCACAGCTATTTGGGAGACTGAGGCAAGAGAATCACTTGAGCCCAAGAGTTTAAGGTTGCTGTGATAATGCCATTGCACTCAACCCCAGGGCAACCAATTGAAACTATGTGTCAAAACAAAACAGAAAAACAGGAGAATAGAGAATGGGTGGGTAGACTTGACTGTGAAAAGTGATCAGGGAAGGCCTCTCTGATAGAGTGACATTGAATATAAGGAAATGAGTGAGCAAACCCGTAGATACCTAGGGAAAGGCAGAGAAGGAAGGAAAAGCGAGTATAAAGATTTAGAGGTTGGGGTTTTATTGGCAAGTTTGAGGAACAGTAATCAAGGAAGATTACTTGATTACTTGTGGCTGGAGACAGACGAATGAAGGGAACCGTAATAGAAGATGGAGTCAGAAGAGTAATAAAAGGTCCAAGCATGTTGCTCCTTGTAGGTCATCCCTAGGTCTTTTGTTTTTACTCTGCGTGAGGTAAGCAGCTTTGGGAGGGATTCGAACAGGTAAGTGCAGAGACTGTCTTAAAGTTCAGCTTACTTTGACCTCCGTATTGAGAATAAGGCAAAGCAGAGACTAACAGGCTATTTAATGATCCATGGGAGAGATGATGACGAGTTGGACCAAAATGGTGGCCAATGGGGAGGTAGTGAAAAATGGTAGGATCCTAGCTATGTTTTCAGGAATGAGCCAGCAGGATTTTTGGACAGATTACTTGTGAGCAAGGACATTAAGGATGATTATTAGATTTGTGTTCTAAAGAATGGACAAATGGCTTCCACTTACCGAAAGAAGTGAATTTTGTAGAGCTCACTTCTGGGTGTGTTAAGTTTGAGGTACCAGTTGAATAGGTAAGTAGAATTTAGAAAGGTCTGGCTTAGAGTTATAGATTTGTGTCGTACTAGGGAGTATAAATAGGAAAAGAAGAGGTCTGAAGACTAAAGCCTGAGGTTTTCTGATTTAGAGGTGGTGGTAGGAACTTTGAATTTTTACTTTGTCTAAGGAAAGAAGCCTTGGCATGTTTTTGAACAGAGGAATAACATCTGATTTAAGTTTTAAAAGTATCACTTTGGCTGCTGAGAGAAGCCTAGAAGGAAAAAAGGGCAAAGGTTGGCAATAAGGAGACCGTTTGAAATCTGCTATTGCACTTGACTAAGCTAAAGACTGGTGGGTTGGACAAGGCTGATAATAATGGAGGTCATAAGAAGTAATTTGATTCTAGATGCATTTAAAAATTAGAGTTGATGGCTCAGCGCCTGTGGCTCAAGCAGCTAAGGCTCCAGCCACATACACCTGAGCTGGCAGGTTCGTATCCAGCCAGGTCCCACCAAACAATAATGGCTGCAACCAAAAAATAGCCAGGCATTGTGGCGGGCACCTGTAGTCCCATCTACTTGGGAGGCAGAGGCAAGAGAATCTCTTGAGCTCAGGATTTGGAAGGTGCTGTGAGCTGTGATGCCACAGTACTCTACCCAGGGTGACAGCTTGAGGCTCTGTCTCAAAAAAAAAAAAAGAAAAAAAAATTAGAGTTGAGAGGCTTTGCTGATCGGTTGGATGATAGAGTGTGAATAAAAGCAGTACATGTTCTATCTTTGTATAAAAATTCAGTTAATGGTTCTACATCAAGGATATCATTTATTTATATAATGTTTTGGGGGGGTTGTGTGTGAGTTGTGTGTGTTTCTAAGAGATGAGGTCTCTGTTGTTCAGGATGTCTTCAAACTCATGAGCTCAAGTGATCTTCCTGTATCAGCCCCTGCACCTGACATATTTATGTAATGTTTGGCAAGGGAATATGGCTGAGATTCAGGCAGTAGTCAGTTATAAAATACGGATCTACTGCCATATGTGGGGATACAGGGATGAGTGTGAGACTGATGCAGTCTTGGGGAAAGAGCATGTTGAATAGAGCAGGTCTTTTTCAACATTGTGACAGGCTGAGGATGGAGAGAGAAGATAGACTCTTCTGGGTTAGAATTTGATGAGAAATTTTCAAGGTAGGTGATGTGTCCGTAATACTTTAAATATACTTCTCCGTACAAGGCAGTAAGTACAGATTTTTAAATTTGAAAGAAAAATGAACATTACTTAAACCCCGAATGGTTTGTTTTTAATTAGGTCCAAACTAAATGACATGATAGATGCTATTCCAAAAAGTAAGAAGAACAAGAGATGTCAGTTGCACTCCTTAGATACACATAAGCCAAAACCTTTGGGGTAAGTAGAATTGAATACCAAGGTGCTTTGTCATTGTTTAGATTATAAATGTTGTAATATGTAAAAGAAGTATGCTGCTAGTTTTAATTCATTAATTGGTCGTACTCTGTGGTCAAAATAACCAAAATAAATATGTGCCCTCATTCTTTAGAACTTTTTGGATTGAGACTATATAAGGTCTCAGTACAGATTTTTTTTAAATTTTGGATTAATATGAGGGTACATGAGAGATTTCATTTTTTTTAAGTTTTTTTCCTTATATTAAATATTTTTTGGAAGGAGGTTGAGATCTTTGTGGAAATTTATGTACCTAATAAGTTTTCAAAGTACTGATTCATTCTTTGACCTGTATAATAGTCATAATGTATAAATTATTTTTCTTACTTTCTTGTCTCTAGGTCTCCCTAATAATTTATCAAGGGATTAAAAAAAAAGGTCATGAACATTATGGTACAATATGTAGTTATGTAACTAATTTGTAGTTTTCTTCTTGGTTAGATGCTACAATGTCCAAGGCTGCTTTTTTCCCATCTCCCAGCACAGTGCCACAGTTGTACCCTACAAAATTGCTTGAGGTGGGGATGGTAGGGAGAAGCCATGGAATTTGAAGGGCGTTTCTAAGAAGTCACTTCTGTTTTGTAGAGAATGGGATATACTGCTGACTTAATTTTAAGAGTTAATTTTTGAATATCTCATTAATGTCATTGGTAGTAGTATTGTATAGACATTTTCCTCCCTGATACAAAGACCTGGATAATATTTTTTCTTTATAGCAAATATATTTACACTGCTCCAAGTGGTGCAATAATCTGTTAAGGTTTTTTTTTTTCTATATTGAGGGACAGAACATAGCTTTAAATTTTTATTATGAAAACTGTACTATACAAGGAAGGACTATATACAAAGACCAGCCTCTCCCATGTATTTTCACTCAGCTTCAGCAGTTACCAAAACTTGCCACATTTGTTCATTTATCTACGTTTTTCTTTGCTGAAGTATTTTAAAGCAAGTCCAAGGCTTCATGTTATTCTCTTACATACTTCCCACATGCATCTAAATACTGTATATGGACATTTTCTTTCTTAACTACAGTGCCTTTATAATGCCTAACAATTAACTATAACAATCTAATACCCAGTTCATATTCAGATTACTTCTATTGCCTCTAACAGTTTTTTTTTTTAATTAAATCATAGCTGTGTACATTAATGCAATCATGGGGGGTTTTGTTTTGTTTTTTTGTTTGTTTTTTGAGACAGAGTCTCACTATGAGGCCCTGGGTAGAGATCTGCTGTGGTGTCACAGCTCACAGCAACCTCAAACTCTTGGGCTTAAGCAGTTCTCTTGCCTCAGCCTCCCAAGTAGCTGGGACTATAGGCACCCACCACAACGCCCAGCTATTTTTTGGTTGCAGTTGTCATTGTTGTTTGGCAGGCCTGGGCTGGATTCGAACCCGCCAGCTCTGATGTATGTGGCTGGCACCCTAGCTTCTGAGCCACAAGCGCTGAGCCCTCTAACAGTTTTTTTTGACATTGGTTTGTATGAATTAGGAGACAGACAAAAACCACACATTACATGATACCTAAATGTGGGAGGTGGGCGGCGCCTGTGGCTCAAAGGAGTAGGTGCCGGCCCCATATGCCAGAGGAGGTGGGTTCAAACCCAGCCCCGGCCAAAAACTGAAAATAAATATATATATGTGGGAGTACTGTGCACATAGTAAAGCTCTACACACTTGGGTGGCGCCTGTGCTCAGTGGGTAGGGCGCCGGCCCCATATACTGAGGGTGGCGGGTTCAAACCCAGCCGTGGCCAAACTGCCACAAAAAAATAGCCGGGCGTTGTGGCGGGCGCCTGTAATCCCAGCTGCTCGGGAGGCTCAGGCAAGAGAATTGCCTAAGCCCAGGAGTTGGAGGTTGCTGTGAGCTGTGTGATGCCACGACATTCTACTGAGGGTGATAAAGTGAGACTCTGTCTCTACAAAAAAAAAAAAAAAAAGCTCTACACACTTTAAGTAGTTTCCTAAGGATAATTTTTTTACATGCTTGATTTATCAATATCTTTAGAGAATTCCCAACTATAAATGCAGAATTCAGTCTGATTATCACATTAGAAAATGACCTATTAGCTGAAGGCACAGAGTAATGTGGTATAGTAAAAAGCCTGCCTTCTGGTTCTTTTTGTCTCATTATGCATATTTTTCATTGAGGAACTAAAAAGCATCAGGCATCCTGACATCTTACACATCTGTGCTCATTTCTGCCTTCTTTCAAAGACCTGTTCTACTACTACTTTGGCTTAGGATTTCTTCTCTTTTATTTTCAGTGACTTTGCTTCATCAGTTATCTACTTTTAGTATTATAAATTGACATACAGCTATGTTTTCCTGTCTTTCAGCTTAGAAACAAAAAACAAACTTCCACAGACTTCACATCCCCCTCTACCTATAGTCCCACTACATGGGATGTCAGATGTTTTAGAAGGCTGTATTCTGAGTATGGAATTAGTATGAATGGACTTAGTTGATCTTGAGCAGTGTCCCTTGATTGATATAGCTTCAGTTATTCCTGCATGCTGTGTGCATAGCAGGCCAAGACTTCCCGCATCCACCCACCTTGGACGGCCGCCATCACTGTAGGCTTCTGTGACTTTCCATTTTATGTATTTCCACTATTTCCCCCACTTTTTTTTTTTATTTAGACTTTTTCCAGAGAAAGTATAATACAGTTGATTGCTGATCCAGGTCAACCTTTCTGAGAGTGTTCTCATATTCATACAAGTAAACCCAGGTTATTTTTTCTCTGGGTGTAAGTTTGAGATTTGAATGAAAAGTCTAGGCTAGCGTTTTAGGCCTTATTTTAGAGAATGGTATTTAAGCTCACCTAGGGAAGGAGTAGAGTAAAAGAAAGTAATGCATGGAAATTTAATTTAATGGTGGGAAAGAAGCCAGCAAAGAAACTCAGGAGAATGGCCCAATAGGTAGGAGGAAACTGAGGTAAAAGTTTTTCAAAGGAAGTCTGGTCAGCTGTGTTGAATGCTGCCAAGTTAGTGATGACCCAAAACTGAGCACTGGATTTAGCAACACTGAGATAACTGGTAATCTTGATGTGCAGAGCTAGTAGTTGAGTGGAAACAGAATCCAGGTAACAGTGGATAGAGAAGTGAATGCAATGTAAGCATATTGTGGATTAAACTGTGAATGGAAAGTATGGGAACAGAAAAAGGAAATAGGCGATTTTTTCAGAATACTTGATCTTGAGAATAAAATGAAGGTGTGAGGTCAGGAGATTATAGGTAAAATCCTAATTTCAACTGTAGAATTTTTTTTGCAGAGCTCTTTTTTAGAATAATGCTTTCACGTTCTGACAATATAATAATTATTCCCCAGCTTTGATGTTTTTTTATGAACCTTTTCCTCAATTATGATAACTTGAGTTTGAGAGAAAAAGAAGAAATATGGGAGTTGAGAATAGAAGAATGTAATATGGAAGGTAGAGCAGGAGTTGAGGTTTTTATTGTCAAAACAAAGGGGAGCAAATCCTTGGTCTGAGCCATTGTGAGGGGGGAGTATGCAGCTGAATTGTATGTATTCTTTTATTTGGGGCAGAGGGTTGAGAAGTACGTGTTTAGCTATATGGAGTAGGTTAAGTAAAGAGTCAGAGATTTTTCCATCTCAAGCATCCAAGGTATAATGAATTCCTAGGACTGTAGTGAGACCTGCAGAAGAACAGGCAGGAGCCAGTTCAGAATCGTGAAAAATCAAGAAGACTATCATTGAATGGAATGTAGACACACATTTCGCTTGGAATGCACATCTGCAACAAAGCAAAATGCATGACCAGCGCCATTGAAACCTGTGGGGGAGGGAGAGTCTGGGAAGTTTTTAGTAAGTTTTTAAAAAATTATTTGTATAGTACTTATTAATTTAGATTGTGTAAAGTGTTCTACTTAGTGTTTTCTTATTTTAGTAAATGTAAAAATGTATTTATTATAATTAAATTAATCTTTGACTTTCCTAGTTACTTGTAAATATGAAGGTAGATAAAAGTTTTGTTGCTATGGACTAGCTATAAAAAGGAATGATTTTTTTTAAAAAAAAATCACTTAATGATTATATTAAGTAGATCAAAACTTACTGGAATTTTTAATTTGTGAAAGAAGGATTCGTGTATTATAGATTAAAATACTAGTTTATAGTATTTTTCAGTCCTTTAATTTTAGAACATTCCAAGTATATTTGCTGATAAAATGTTTAGTATATTAACCATTTGCTATCTTGATAACTGTTAATGATGTTAAATTGTATCAGATAAATTTGATAGTCAAGCAGAAGTTTGTATATAAAGATGTGAGCACATGTTTAAGTAACATTTTAATGTGATTAAAATGAGTACGTAACCATTATATATAGATTTATAAACTTATCCTACTAATATCTTAATTATTAAAAAATTTGTGATTTTAATTTAGACTGTAGAAGTTATGACTTCAGATTATCTCAGTGTCACTAAGCTTTGTACTATACTGTACTACAGTGAAGGGAGCAGTAGCAGTGTCAGTTCAGAGAAGTTAAGTACAGATAAGAGAAGTAGTGAAGACCACAGGAAGGACAGCAAGTGTAGGATCATTTTCCATTATGGACCTTTCCAGGGAACAGCCAGGTAAAATCAAGCAATCCTTTACTCTGCCTTTTTTTTTTTTTTTTTTTTTAATGTTCTACCTTTATGTATTTATTCCTCCTTTTCACTACTATTTGTTCTTTCTACAGAGGTTGTTGGATGGATGTATGGGAACTAATGTCCCAGGAATGCAGGGATGAAGTAGTTTTAATTGACTCTAGTTGTCTTTTAGAAACACTAGAAACGTATCTGCGAAAACACAGGTGAGTCTAATGGTCATTACGGTTTAGTGTGAAAGGTGCCTTAGCTGTTAGTCACTTAGAGTGACCTATCACTGACCTTCTTGGCATTATAGTACTCTAGCTTTCCTGTTAATACGTAGTACCAGGTACTAGGCAGAGCTTAATGTCAAGGCAGGCTGTACCTTTGTGAGGTGACTCTCATTATTAGCCTGGTGTGGAGCCAGCATCTCCTTTTTTGTAATTTTTACTTCTTGGTTCCAGACCAGCTTTTCTTTTCTTTTTTTTTTTGAGACAGAGTTTCACTTTGTCACCCTTGGTAGAGTGCTGTGGTGTCATAGCTCACAGCAACCTCAAACTCTTGGACTCAAGCAATTCTCTTACCTCAGCCTCCACAGTAGCTAGGACTGCAGGCGCCCACCACAAGGCTTGGCTATTTTTAGAGACAGGGTTTTGCTCTTGCTCAGGCAATCCACCCACCTAGGCCTCCCAGAGTGGTAGGATTACAGGCATGAGCCACCGCGCCTGGCCTATGATGGCATTTTGAAAATTGCCGATTAATTACAATTAATTTAGTGATTTTTCATTTACTAACATTTTTAAGTATTTCTTCTTTAACTGTTTGTCAAGACCTAAAAATGGTGTTGGAATATGTGTGCTTCATAACTGTAAAAGTAACTTCAGATTTTTCTTTTTAGAATACTACTATTACAAAGGGATTTTCTAAGTGTCATTAACATTTGGAAATTCACACGGGGGGAGAGAGTGCAGTAGGAAAGGAAACTGGTAAGGGAGCCATCTAGAGATGATGTTCTGGGGGGAGCTGCGTTTATAGTTGTCACGTTTGGTTTGTGGTGGTATGTTTTTTGTTCTAGGAACAGATACACACTATTACTTTGGAGGTACTTCTAAAAATCATAGGTGAATGATAAAAACCTAGTGTTACCAAGATTGATGTTTGTTTTATGTGGTAGGAAGGTAATGACTTAACCTACTTACAGAGGTTTTAAGTGTTTTTGTTTTTTCAGTTATAAACTTTATTTGCCTTTTTGGTTGCATTGTATCCAAAACTGTAGAGAATATATTAATCACTTGCAGTTTTGAGGGGACTGTACAGACATAAAACATAAGTATTTCCTTATTAAATATTAATTGGTCCACTTAAGAGATGGCTTTTTGGGGTGATAAATTACTAGTTTTCAGAGCTAATATTTTGCCATTTATCATAATGGTTGTAGATATTTCCTGTGTTTGGGGACAATGTTTTATGTTTTTAAGAAGGTACAGTACATTTTATAAATGTCTTAAGGGTAGAGAGAAAGCATGGTTAACAGTAATTAAGAGAGATGTCATTGGGCGGCCCCTGTGGCTCAAGGAGTAGGGCGCCGGTCCCATATGCCGGAGGTGGCCGGTTCAAACCCAGCCCCGGCCAAAAACCACAAAAAAAAAAAAAAAAAAAAAGAGAGATGTCATTGAATCAGTTCTGCTGATTGTAATTTTGTATAACTTACTTTTCTGTGCCTCAGTTTTTTTCTGTTTAAGAAAAACACGATAGGCTCAGCGCCTGTGGCTAAAGTGCCAGCCACCACCTGAGCTGGTGGGTTTGAATCCAGCCCGGTCCTGGCAAACAACAATGACGGCTGCAACCAAAAAAACAGCTGGGTGTTGTGGCAGGTGCCTGTTGTCCCAGCCACTGGGGAGGCGGAGGCAGGAGAATCGCTTGAGCCCAGAGTTGGAGGTTGCTGTGAGCCGTGATGCTATGGCACTCTACCCTGGGTGACAGCTTGAGGCTCTGTCTCAAAAAGAAAAAGAAAAAAATGATAATATGGGGTGCAGTGGCTCATGCCTATAATCCTAGCACTCTGGGAGGCCGAGGTGGGTGGACTGCTTGAGCTCACACATTCAACACCAGCCTGAGCAAGAGTGAGGCCCTGTCTCTAAAAAATAGCCAGACATTATGGCAGGCGCCTGCAGTCCCAGCTACTTGCTTGAGCCCAGGAGTTTAAGGTTGCTGTGAGCTGTGATGTCCTGGCACCTCTATCCAGGGCAACAAAGTGAAACTCTGTCTCAAAAAAAAGATAACCAGACTTTAGGCTATATTACAGGTCCATAGTGATCAAAGCAGCATAGTATTGGCACAAAAATAGAGACATTGACATTTGGAACTAAATAGAAAACCGTGAGATAAAACTAACATCTTACAGCTACCTGATAAACCAAATAAGAGCATACACTGAGAAAAAGAATCCCTGTTCAATAAATGGTGCTGGGAAAACTGGATATCCACATGTGAAAGTCTGAAACTGAGCCTGCACCTTTCACCACTCATAAAAATTGATTCAAGATGGACAAAAGATTTAAGCCAAGGCATGAAGCAATAAAAATCCTTGAAGAAAGTGTGGGATAAACACTTGAAGATATTGGTCTGGGGAAAGATTTTATGAAGAAGACTTCCATGGCAATTGCAACAACAACAGAAATAACTAAATGGGACATAAACTGAAAAGCTTCTGTGCAGCTTAAGGAGACAGCAACCAAAGCAAATACACAACCTTCAGAATGGGAGAAGATATTTGCATATTACAAATTGGACAAAGGCTTGATGACTAGGATCTACAGAGAACTCAAATTAATCAACCAAAAAAAGCTAACAATCCCATTGATGACCGGGCAACAGACATAAATAGAATCTTCTCTACGGAAGACAAATGAATGGCTAACAAACATACAAAAAAAAAAAAATGCTCATTGTCCCTAATCTTCAGATAAATGCAAATCAAAAGCACCCTGAGATAACCACCTCACCCCAGTAAGATTAGCCCACATCACAAAGTCCCAAAGCTGCATATGCTGGTGTGGATGTAGAGAGAGGGGAACACTCTTACACTGTTGGTGGAACTACAAACTAATACAGCCTCTTTGGAAAGAAGTATGGAGAATCCGCAAAGATCTCAAATTAGATTCCCCATTTGACCCTGCAGTCCCACTACTAGGTGTCTACCAGAAGAAAAAAAATGATTTTATCATAAGGATATTTGTGCTAGATTGTTTATCACAGCTCAATTTACAATTGCCAAGATGTGGAAACAACGCTCAGGAATGGATTAACAAATTGTGGTACATGCACACCGTGGAATACTATTCAGCTATAAAAAAGATGGTGACTGCACATCTTTTGTAATATCCTGGGTAGAGTTGAAGCCCATTCTTCTTAGTAAAGTATCACAAGAATGGGAAAGCAGTTGTCCAGTACTCAATACTAATATGAAACCAGTAGATGATCTGATCCATGCCCAAATAGGAGAAAAACTCACTTCAGTTCAAGTTGGGGGCAGAGGTAATAAGGGAAGGGGAGGGGATTGGGGTGCTCTCACTGAATAGGCAAGGGGTGGCTCACCCACACCTTTTGTGTGTGAGACATAACCACAAGAGGGGCCCTACCTAACAAAATCAAATTTTTTTGCCCTGGTTGTTTGTACCCTCACGTTAACCTGAAATAAATTTACTTAAAAAAAAATGGTAGCATGTTAATTACTGCTAATAAAAGGTTAGAAAGAACATAAGGTTTAACAAAAAAGAAGAAAATGATAGTACTGACCTTAATTGGATTTATAATTGGAGTAAATTAAATTTGTTGTGAGGGTTGATCATAGTAATTTAGAACAATATCTGGCACATAGTAAAGCACATTGGAAAACATTTAGGTGCCATATCTGCAAGTCCTCAATCCTTCTTGGGTTTCCTGTTCTTGTTTTAAGCACTGTTTGAGTTTTTGAGGTATAGTCAGTTGAAAATGATTTACATACATCTAACAAATGTACCTTTTTGGCAGTATTTACATTTTTTTCTTAGCAATTTATAATAAAGATTTAAAACACTACTTAGTTAAGTATTATGGTAGAACATCATTAGAAGTGTTAGGAAACTGAAATCTCTGCCTTAAAAACTTTTTTTAGGGGTGCCTGTGGCTCAAAGGAGTAGAGCGCCAGCCCCAAATGCCAGAGGTGGTGGGTTCAAGTTCAGCCCTGGCCAAAAATTGCAAAAAAAAAAAAAGTTTTTTTAAATTTATGTGCAGTGTTACTTTTGCAAATGGTAAAAGATCACTGTCATTCTTATGGTGTTCATGTGGTATTTTTAACTTGTACAATTTGGTTTATAGCAATAAAATAGAGAAATATTTCAATTTTTATTATGGTAGGACTCTGTAAGTTGACCACCTAAGGGACTGTAACAAACTGGTCAACATATGGAGATGGAAGGAACCAGGCATACAGTACAATTGTGTATATGTACTTTCTTGCACAGCTTTTATTAGAGAAAATTATATGAAATCATACATAATTCAAACAATATATACAGTATCATACAAAATCAGGACAGTTATTGTTTTCTCATGGTTTAATCATTCTTTCTGAAAGAAGAGTCAATCTTGGTCTGTTTCTTATTCTTATACAAACATAAGTCAAGAAGGCACTCTGGCGACACTGCCTACACCACTCAGCATAGTTGGGCATTTTCCCACAAGTGACTTCAACTGCATTATCAGATGTCTGACATCCTCTTCTTTGGAGTCTGCCGTTTCTGTGTCTTCACTTGTTTCTTCCACTTCATCAGCTGCTTCACTTTTACGCTGGTCTGTACTTCAGTTAGTATTACTTGGAAAATTGCTTCTGGTTCAGGTTCATTACAGGGCGCTACCTCATCATCCATTGCAACAAAACCTTCAAAATCTACTTCAAATTCTGCCATGAGAGATGAGCTTTCTGATGTGGCCAAAACATCATGCTCTTGGGGTGTGACAAATCCAGCTTTCTTGAAACACTTCTGTGTAGTTTCTGGCTGAACTTTATTCCAAGCAGAACTGACCCAGAGGACAGCATCCAGAGTGCTAATTAATGCAGCAGATGAAGTTGCTTCCACAGGTGGGCCACAGGTTTGTGTTTGAGTAATGACCCACTGCAGGAGCTGGGCTTGGTAGTGCATTTTAAATGTTTTGATGTTGCCTTGGTCCTCTTAAGAGGCTGGATTTTTGAGATCATGTTTGGAGGCAGAACTTTCATTGTCACATTTGTGAGATGACTGACTTGAGGGGTGGCCGGGACAGTTGTCTGCTGTCAGTAGACAACTGTTTCTTCTTCATTTCTCGGTTAATACCCCTTACCCACTCCTCTAATAGGGCACTAGTCATCCAGGCACATCTGTTTGCTCTCCAAGTGACAGAGAGGTGTTTTGGGCTTCAGGTACTTTTTTTTTTTTTCTTAACTTTATAAATTTTCTTTCTCTGTTTCATAACTGCATATATTTAAGTGCAAAGTTCTTTCTCATTTCCAAGAAAATTACTATTCTAATAACATTCCAATTCCAACCTCCATCCAAAGCAATATAAAATGGAAGGTTTCTCTATTTTTTTTTACAATATAGCAAGCTCTTACTTTTCATAAGCAAAATTACATATGTGATGAATAGCATTCCCCAATTTAGATGAAGATAATTAAAATTTCTATGAAAAAGAACAAAATTTGAAACATTCCAAAAGGAAAACAAATTTCTGAGTCACCCAAATATAACAGGAACACAAAAAGGTTATGGACTGGTGATTTCCCCCACATACTCCGCCTCCCACTACCGTCTTCAAACATAGGGTAAAGAAACAACTGATTTCGCATGGACCAGAGAAGTTGATAGAAGGGGCCCCGGTGGTGTACTGGTGCTGTGTCCCCCTCCCCCTGGCTGCAGCTCCTGCTCACTCCTCCCCCTCCTAATCTCTCAAAGCCTCTTCATACACGTATGAGAAGGACCTGGGATCCCTCTTACTGATCTTAGCCACATACTCCAGGACTTTCATCTTGGTGGTTTCAGCATGGGCCCTCGGACCCCACAGGAACTCAGACTGCACAGGATCTCTGTGGGGCACCTGCTGGTACGCCAGGTAACCTTCCTGCACCCAGTGTTGGGTGATGAGCTGCCGGGGCTCCCCATAGATGAAGTGTCCCCCCCCATCATGCCCAGTGCTGCCCAGATGACCTCCTCTGGGGCACTGTTGCCCTCCCAGAAGATGAAGCCCAGGATGATTATCAGGAGGCTGACTGTGGGCAGGCTGTGCTCATCATCCAGCTCCTCATGGTAGCTGAGGGTCATCGAGGTGACAAGGATGTAGCAGTTGCTGGATGGATCCACTTCCTTCACGTTGATACCGAAAACCAGCTCCGAGCAGTTGGAGGCTGCCCTGAAGATCTCCGTGAAGTGATCTCTGTATTGTTGGATGATAACTATTCATCATTTCTTCCTTGGTGTTCGGCTTCTTGATTCGATACTTGAGGAGCATCAGATGAATCAAATCAGACATCTTATCTTCTATGGCACCTCGCAGCGCCTCGGGGTTTTCTGGTTCCTGGGTGGAGGGGCTGGCCCCTCGGATCCCTAGCTGCTGATGCCTCATCAAGCTGGTGCCCTTCGCCAGTGAGAGGGGAGGCTCTCGCAGCAGCTGCCCGCTCCTCCAGGGGGCCTGGGATCACAGCAGAGGAGGCAGCAGCCGCTTCCTCCTCCTGAGCCCTGGGGTCCTGCACCTCTCTTTGGGCCTGACGGCCCCGATTCTGCTCATCCTGGCCGTCAGACATTGTGGATCTGGTCAGCGACTGAATTAGGAGCGTATGTTCGCAGGTTTTGATTCCTGACAGAGCTGGATCCTCTCCCCTCCACTATCTCAAGCCTGGAACTTGGATCAAGTGGGCTTCAGGTTCTTAAATGCCTATGGCTTTACTGATTTCTCAGTCACCAAGGGCTTTAGTTTCTCTCCAGTTGAGCTACTGCAAAGCAGAACTGTGAAATGTTCTTTGGAAAGTTTTCCACTCTCAGATTTGTCACCCTTCATGATAAGGCTCCTGGCGGGTATCACCTTAAAAAAGAGTGCATTCTTAGTGTTGGAGATGTCATTGTCATCTTTGAAGGCTCTGGAAAAATCTGGGAATTTTTTAATGAACTCTTCCACAACTTCTCGTGGAACTTCATTAAGTTCACCAAATAAGACTTTCTGGGAGATCTCATGTTGCAGTTTAAATTTCTTGAGCCAACTATGTTGTGCTTGGAAATCTGCCATCCTGAATTGCTGTGCAAATTTTTTAGCAACTTTTTAGATTATTGGCCTGGCCATTCGGGCATTTAACTGCCCTCATTTGTTTGAATCAATTTAATATGCTTCATTGACTTCATTGAGAGACATTTTTCTCTACTGTAGGTTTCTGCTTTCCTTACCTTCTTTCTCCATGTACTAACGTTTTTGGATGTTGTTAACTGTGTTCTTACTAACACCAAAAAGTTCTGCTGTCTTTGCTGCTTTCCAGAAAATGTAGAATATCAACCTTTTCTTCAATCCTTTGAGTTCTTTCCTTTGGCTACAATGTCGCTATTAACTGTAAAATTTTTCAGTAATTGTAGAATGTACCTACAATTCAGACCAGTCCTTTGTGTTGAAAAAAATCTTCTACAAGGCATGATAAACAATAGGACATTGGGCCTAATTCAATACATGGTAATAATAAAACTTTTAAAAACAACTTCTACTAAAGAAAAATCAATACCACTAAGGGGAAAAGCCAACACCTTTTACCCCTTGATGTAGAATGGACTCAACTGGTCAGGTTGTAAAGGGTAAATTGTTTTTTTGAGACAGAGTCTCACTTTGTCGCCCTTGGTAGATAGAGTACCAATGGTACTCAAACTCAAACTCTTTTTTTTTTATTTTTGAGACAGAGTCTCACTATTTCACCCTTGGTAGAGTGCTGTGGTATCACAGCTCACAGCAACCTCCAACTTCTAGGCTCAAGCAATTCTCCTGCCTCTGCCTCCCAAGTAGCTGGGACCACAGGCGCCTGCCACAACACCTGGCTATTTTTTTTTTTTGCAGTTTTTGGCCAGGGCTGGGCTTGAACCCACCACCTCTGGCATATGGGGCCAACACCATACTCCTTTGAGCCACAGTCACCGCCCACGCCCAGCTATTTTTTGGTTGCAGCCGTCGTTGTTTTTGGCAGGCCCGGGCTGGATTCGAACCCGCCAGCTCAGGTGTATGTAGCTGGTGCCTTAGCCACTTGAGCCACAGGCGCAGAGTCAAGAAAGAGGTTTTTATTTATTTATTTATTTTTTTTGTAGAGACAGAGTTTCACTTTATAGCCCTCGGTAGAATGTAGTGGCATCACACAGCTCACAGCAACCGCCAACTCCTGGGCTTAAGCCATTCTCTTGCCTCAGCCTCCCAGGTAGCTGGGACTACAGGCGCCCGCCACAGTGCCCGGCTATTTTTTTGTTGTAGTTCGGCCCGGGCTGGGTTTGAACCCACCACCCTCGGTATATGGGGCCAGCGCCTTACCGACTGAGCCACAGGTGCCGCCCAAGAAAGAGGTTTTTAAGCTGAGAGATGATCATATGTGTTTTAGAAAAATTATTTTGGTGTGAGAGATGCATTAGTGTTAGGAAGAGTGAAAACAGGGAAGATAGTTAAGAAGCTTCTTTAAATTTGTCTAGGCAACTTAAACCAGATTAGAGGGAATTGAAAAGAAGGGGCCTCCAAGAGATGTAAGATAGACAGAATTGATACCAGTTAGCTCTACCTTCATAGGGGAATGTAGGCAGAAGTTGGAATTAACAGAGGTTTCCAGCCTGGGTGACTTTGTGAATGGTGATATTCTTACCAGGGAATGGAAAAAGAATAGTGTTGCCCTTGGGCAGTAAGTTTATGGTGTTGTCTATTGGATCTCTGTGATGTCCCACCATTTTTCAGGATTGGTCTGCTGCTCAGACAAGAGCAGAGAATTGAACGGAACTGTAAGAGTTATGAGTCATCTTTTATAGAGGTGTTGGTCGATGCCGTGGAAGTAGATGAACTCACTTGGGAGATGAATGTAAATCAAGATTTTCTTGTTTTGCCATAACTGATCTTCTCAGTCAGTTACTGTTATTGTGAGCTTGGCTTTTTTTTTTTCAACTGACTAGGTTCTTCTTTTCTCAAGAATTCGAAGAAATGAGGCTATATTCTTTTTTCTTTCTCATTGATTAATATTTGATTTCTAAAAGAAAATTAATTTCCCCTCCACGTTCACAAGCTTTTCTATACTTTTGCCATTATATATGCTTAAGTTTAAACCACATTTCTGTGTGTTACCTATATTATATCTGTGTATTGAGAAGTATTCATTTTTCAGAAAGAATTTAACATTTTGGAAATTGCCAGTAAATTAAAAAATATACATAACTACTTTCTGGTTCTTCTCCCTACCCCCAAATGCTTAGCTAGTGATGTATTAAAATGTCCTAGTAGGGAGCGGGGGGTGAGGCCTTAGTGTGTGTCACACTTTATGGGGGCAAGACATGATTGCAAGAGGGACTTTACCTAGCAATTGCAATCAATGTAACCTGGCTTATTGTACCCTCAATGAATCCCCAACAATAAAAAATAAAAAATAAAATGTTCTAGTAGGCTGGGTGCGGTGGGTCACGCCTGTAATCCTAGGCCGAGAGGGTGGATTGCTTGAGCTCATGAATTCAACACCAGCTTGAGCAAGAGCAAGACCCTGTCTCCACTAAAAATAGAAAAACAGGCTCCGCCCCCGTAGCACAGTGGTTACAGCGCCAGCCATATGCACCAAGGGTGGCAGATTCGAACACAGCCCGGGCCAGCTGAACAGCAATGACAACTGCAACAAAACAATAGCCGGGTGTTGTGGCGGGCCCCTGTAGTCCCAGCTACTTGGGAGTTTGAAGCAAGAGAATCGCTGAAGCCCAAGGGTTGGAGGTGGCTGTGAGCTGTGACGCCACGGCACTCTACCGAGGGTGACTTAGTAAGACACTGTCTCAAGATAAATAATAAGTAAAAATAGAAAAATGGAGACAAGAGGATCACTTGAGCCCAAGAATTGGAGGTTGCCCTCTACCAGGGCAACAGCTTAAGACTGTCTCAAAAAACAAAAAAAGCTATAGTAAAAATTAGAATCAAGGTTTACTGGTTCAAGATGCCATCTATTTTCCAAGGCTGGAAGGAAAGGTAACTAAGCTAAGAGTCATTGGTTTGTTGGCTCTCTTATTTTATTTCTGACCTGTACAAATAAATAGTTCTTGAAGTGGAAATGTACTGGTCCTTGGCAACTAATATTTTGTGGGCATGTGTTTAATAAAATAATGGGTATTTGTCTATCTCATTCTTTTAGGCCAGGTGTTTCTCCAGTTTAAAAATCTTTTGCAAGCAAAGATATAGATACATTCTTGTAGTCCCTAAATTTGTGTTTACCTTACGCATGTATATTTCAAATGTGTATATGGCAGCTTTTGTTAATGCTCTAGATGGGAGGGAGTGCCATTGTCTAGTACATTGTTATATGCAGGATGAAATAGTTACACAGCCAGTTCTGAAGTTTGAGGTTTTTCTTTTCAACAGGTTTTGCACTGATTGCAAAAATAAAGTCCTTCGAGCATACAATATCCTTGTTGGTGAACTTGATTGCAGCAAAGAAAAGGGCTACTGTGCTGCACTTTATGAAGGCTTGCGGTGCTGTCCACATGAACGACACATACATGTTTGCTGTGAAACAGACTTCATTGCGCATCTTTTGGGTCGTGCAGAGCCAGAGTTCGCAGGAGGGTATGAGTATGTAATTTGCTAGAATGGGCCATCTAGCGCTTTGCTTCATTTTATTACTGAAAATTTATTTCCATCACCTTCTGCCTCAGTACGTATGATATATGTATAAATTACAGTGTGCCTGTAAAGTTTTTTATTTTCTTTAAAATATATATTTATTAATTGAGTGAAAATAGGGAAAAACTGTTCTTGGAGGTTTGTTTCAGTCCTTTGCTCCTCTTTGCTTGAAGGGAGGTAGGCTTTTTTGGCTTTCATTATTATAGATTATCATTTTCATTTGAAAATGATTAGAAGAGATTTTTCTCACTCCATCCTTGCATTATCATGTTTAAATTTTATTCACCATGATGGTTTTTGCATAGGACGTGAGATCTTTGCAGCAGGGGTTAAGAAATGCTTTCCTGAATGTAATTCATGAACTGTGTATAATATATTATTATTAAATAGTATAAGAACCTAAAATGCCATCTCTGGCTTTTTTGTGAAAATAAATATTATTTATAGATTAAATCAAACCCATTTGCCTTTGTGTTTAGTGTATCAACTCTCATCTGAGTGCCTGCTTACTGCTAGACATTTTAGAATACAAAGACCTCTTTAATCAGTGAAGTTCTGTGAACTCTTTCTAAAGACTGGCCTAGGATGGCTGTTGCCCATGATGGAATCACTTGGCATTGCTTTTCTCCATTCCCCCTCAAAACCAAACAAATGAAAAAAAAAATTTGTTGTAATTGGAAAATGAAAGGAACTGTCATGCCTGCTATGAGCTAGATACTTATATATGACTTCCCTGTGACTTAAAACCCATCTCGTTAAAGCCAGTTCCTGAATTACCTTATTTTAACAATATTAGGACTAAGTTCTACTTGCATGTGTATTTCTCATTGAGTATGTACATATGTGCTTGTATATTTTTATACATACATTAATTGAGTGTAAATGTATAACTAATTGTCTTGTTATCAAGTTGATATTATGGTTTATAAACCATCTTTTGATGTTTCAGTTAAGGGTATCAGGAATTAATGTGTGGTTTGTTCTTCTTTATAGGCGAAGAGAAAGGCATGCTAAGACAATAGATATAGCTCAAGAAGAAGTTCTGACCTGCTTGGGAATTCATCTGTATGAAAGACTGCATCGAATCTGGCAAAAACTGCGGGCAGAAGAGCAGACGTGGCAGATGCTTTTCTATCTTGGTGTTGATGCTTTACGCAAGAGTTTTGAGGTAAGGATGATGGCCATTCCATTGTCCAAGATAGCTTAGTCAAGTTATTGGACTGAATCTTAATTAAGCCTTTAGTACCTCAGAGGCCTGTGATCCACTGATACGTTTCACAGCTTTGGTGGGAGGGGTTCTGGAGAAATGGGACTTAGAAGACAATTTTGGACTTTTCTTTATTTTTTGACCCTATTACTCTTCCAGCCTTGATTTTTAATCTTTCTCCAATTAGAAAACTGAAGCTGATGATTAAGAAGATGCTGCTATGAAACATAACTAGTGAAAAGTTAAATGCAACCCCAAAATAAGAAATTTAGAAACCTTTAATGAGTCTTAGTGACTACTGATGTCTATTAGTATGAAGTAAATACTGTGAATGCCGTGATGTAAGAACTACTTTTAGAAGCACACTGAAGGCTCTTTGTAATGCTAGTATTGGGCTTAGTGCTTGTGACTTGGTAACTTTTTTTTCAGTTATACTCTATAGAGCATACATACTCGGTTAGTGAACATTTTATATATAAGGGCTTGGTTGTAACCTTTTACCTGGGTCATTGGTTCCTCTTGAAAATAGGATGAAAGTGGGGCGGCTCCTGTAGCTCAAGGAGTAGGGCGCCAGTCCCATATGCTGGAGGTGGCGGGTTCATACCCAGCCCTGGCCAAAAATAAAAATAAAAGAAAAGAAAATAGGATGAAAGCTCTGAACTCTTTTTTTCCAGAGTCCATCCATGAACTTTAAGTACTCTCTTCTGGGGAGTCAGGAGATTTGTACTAGTTCTTGGTGAAGAGATGTCTTACTCCTTTTCTTATTGTACGTGTATATGTTCAGCAATTAGATCATCTAATCAGGGCAGATAGTCTTTTTTTTTTTTTTTTTTGTAGAGACAGAGTCTCACTTTATCACCCTCGGTAGAGTGCCATGGCATCACACAGCTCACAGCAACCTCCAACTCCTGGGCTTAAGCGATTCTCCTGCCTCAGCCTCCCGAGTAGCTGGGACTACAGGCGCCCACCACAACGCCCGGCTATTTTTTGGTTGCAGTTTGGCCAGGGCCGGGTTTGACCCGCCACCCTCGGTATATGGGGCCGGTGCCTTACCGACTGAGCCACAGGCACCGCCCGGTAGTCTTTTTCTTATGTGAAGAAATGAATGGTACATTTTGCTGTGTTAAAATTCTGAAACTTAAAACTAGAATCTTGCTAGTTTTGAATAGGAAATAGGAATGTGTATAAGTATGCCTTTTGCATAGGGATTAGTTGTTAACTTCCTGAGATTTTTAAGACTGTCATCATTTGGGCGGTGCCTGTGGCTCAAGGAGTAGGGCACGGGTCCCCTATGCCAGAGGTGGTGGGTTCAAACCCAACCCCAGCCAAAAAAAAAAAAAAAAGTCATCATTTAAGATTACAGAGTAAGATTTTTTTTATAGGGACTATCTGGCAAAATTGCAGCATGAAATGCTAGTTCTGTATGTATGATATTTAAATTTAACCATTGAGAATTTCCATTGAAAATAAAGGAAGTTCTGGCCAATATTCACTCTAATTTGTTATATTAGATGACTGTTGAAAAAGTACAGGGTATCAGCCGATTGGAACAACTTTGTGAGGAATTTTCAGAAGAGGAACGAGTAAGAGAACTCAAGCAAGAAAAGAAACGCCAAAAACGGAAGAACAGACGAAAAAATAAGTGTGTCTGTGATATTCCTACCCCCTTACAAACAGCAGAGGAAAAGGAAGTAAGCCAAGAGAAGGTAGTATTTCTTAACATCAACTCCTAAGTGTTGTAGGTACTGCTTTTAGATAGAAGTACTGTTGTGTCTTGATTATCTCTGGGGGATGGATTCCAAGACCTCCCATAGGTACCAAAATGTGCAGGTGATCAAGTCTCTGATATAAATTAGTGTGATATTTGCATATAAGCTATAGACAGCCTCCCATATCCTTTGCATCATCTCTAGATTACTTACAATATTGTATACAATGTAAATACTGTGTAAATAGTTGTTACTCTGTATCATTTAGTCTGCATGTATTCAGTATAGACACAATTTTTTTCCCAAATATTTTTGAGCCTTGGTTGGTTGACTTTATAGATTTAAAACTCATGGATAAAGAATGATGACTGCATTGACTTTTGCTAGATGTGGGCTTTTTTTTTTTTTTTTTAAGATAGAATTTTGGGCGGCGCCTGTGGCTCAACGGGTAGGGCGCCGGTCCCATATGCCGGAGGTGGCGGGTTCAAGCCCAGCCCCGGCCAAAAATAAAAAAAAAAAAAAAAAAAAAAGATAGAATTTCAAGTTGTCGCCCTCGGTAGAGTGCCATAGCGTTAGAGCTCACAGCAACCTCAAACTCTTGGGCTTAAGTGATTCTCTTGCCTCAGCCTCCCAAGAACTGGAACTACAGGCACCCACCACAACGCCTGGCTATTTTTGTTGTTGTTGTTGCTGCTGTTGTAGTTGTCGTTGTTGTTTAGCAGGCCCATGCCGGGTTCAAACCCACCGGCCCCAGTGTATGTTGCTGGTGTCCTAACCACTGAGCTACTGGCACTGAGCCAGATGTGGGCATTTTTACTCTGCTTTTCCAGATGTGAGCTCATGCAGTTTTGTTTGTTTGTTTGTTTTTTTAATTTCAGTGTGCTTGTTCATTCTTCTTTGTTTGAAGTACTCCTTTTTTGTTGATTTTCTTCTTTCTCCTGCAGTGCTGGCTGTTTTTGATGTTGTTGGTAGAGACGGGGTCTTACTCTGGCTGACTGCTTCTCATATGGATTTTGAACCTCTGAGCTCAGGCAATCCACCCGCCTCGGTCTCCCACAGCGCTGGGGCTATAGGCGTGAGCCACCACGCCCGGCCTCATGCAGTTTTTATATTGACTTTTATCCTACTGCAGTCTATATAAGCCAGAACTATTGTTATTTTTTAAAACAGGGTTTTTGCTCTGTTGCGCAAGCTAGAGTGCAATGGCATCATAGCTGACTGCAACCTCAAATTTCTGGGCTCAAGAGATTCTCCTGCCTCAGCCTCCCAAGTAGCTGAGACTACAGGTGTGTGCCACCATACCTGGATAATTTTTTCAATTTTTGTAGAGACAGGCTTTTGTTCTTGCTCAGGATGGGCTTGAGCTCCTGGCTTTAAGTGATCCTCCCTGCCTTGGCCACAATTTTTATTTTTTAATTTTTTTTGTAGAAATGGGATCTTACTGTGTTGCTCAGGCTGGTCTTGAACTCCTAGCCTCAAGTGATTCTCCCACCTCCGCCTTCCAAAGCATTAAGATTACAAACATTAGCCACAGTGCCTGGCCATAAGTCAGAATTTTTAAAATTAAGATGCCCATGGGCGGCGCCTGTGGCTCAGTGAGTAGGGCGCTGGCCCCATATGCCGAGGGTGGTGGGTTCAAACCCAGCCCCAGCCAAACTGCAACAACAACAAAAAAAATAGCCGGGCGTTGTGGCGGGCGCCTGTAGTCCCAGCTGCTCAGGAGGCTGAGGCAAGAGAATCGCGTAAGCCCAAGAGTTAGAGGTTGCTGTGAGCCGTGTGACGCCACGGCACTCTACCCAAGGGCGGTATAGTGAGACTCTGTCTCTACAAAAAAAAAAAAAAAAGATGCCCAATGAGCTTTTGTTTATGTGAATTATATTTATTAATATTTACTATATTAAAAATTAAAGACATTTAAAATTATTCATTCAAAAATAATAAGCCCTATTGTTGTAAGTTAACCAAATAAAAATGTTTGAAAAGTAACTTTTCCAAACAAAACAAAATGAGAGTGAGAAGAACGGTATTATTTTATAGTTTTTACAAGTTATCTTTCATGTTTGTACTTAAAAGGAATCAGCTGGATTCTTACATCTGCTTCTGCATTCAACCTGTTTTTCATTTGTTGGCTTGGTTTAAGCATGTGAAGAAAGTCTAGTAGGGAAAGGGAGAAGTATTTTAATATAAACCTTTTCAGATAGTTGTGGATATTCTTCATTGATACTACAACTTGACTAGTAGTAGTTCCTGAAAGTATAATTGCAACATGGAATCTAATACTTTATCAATGACCTTTTCCTACTTTCTGTTAAATTAAAATCCATTGGACTGTATTGTGCTTTGAATAGATCTTTTACTCATGCATGATTTTGTGACATTATGCATTGGAATTCATGCGAAAGATACTGGTTCACTGAGTTCAGAAAAGTCTTAAGTATTTGGAACCTTTAAGTTCACAGTACTGTTTGCAAGGTTTCAAATGTCTGATTGTTATTTCAAAGTTTGAATTTTATCATTGACAACAAATACTGTCCATTGTTTCCCTTGAAGTGACAGGCTGACTTCATTTGGTTTTGAGAAAATGCCTGCTAAATAATCAAGTCCGAATAACCATCGTTTATCTTTGAAGTGCAATTGATGTTCCAGGAGAAAAAAAAGAGTTCAGCTTGCAGCTCAGAAAGTTGCCCAAGTATTTTTCCTTGAGACAGCCATTGTACTTTGATATGTAATAGAAATGCATACTAAAATAGTTACATAGACTATTAAAAATTTATTAATATTTTTATCAGATAGAAGCAGTTCTGCTAAAAAAAGAAAAATAAATTGTGTTTACCACTTCATCAGACACATTTCATTAAATGAAATATCCTTTTATTTTTGTTAAAAGTACTTGACAGTTGGAGAATACAACTGTTAGTATACACTTTTGTTGGTACTGTCTTGATTTCTAAGACACCATCAACTTTACCCACCATTAATTTTGCACTATTAGTGTTAAGTTTCAATACATTGAAAAAGGTAAATAGCATCTTAGTATTTGATGAAGATAGTTCTGACCTAGGTAACAAGGTCAGCAGACCCACACTTTGACTTATTTATTTATTTATTTATTTATTGACAGAGTCTTACTCTCTAGTCTTACTCTCTACTTTCAAACTCCTGAGCTCAAGCAATCCACCTGCCTTGGTGTGACCCAGTGCTCTCTGCCAGACCCACACTTTGAGAAATGCTCTCCTACACTTGCCTGATTACATTAACTCTTAACTCGAGTTTAGTTGGTTCACAGTCTTGAAGTAAATTAATAATTTTTCATGAGGATATTCTTTTCAATTGTTAACTTTATAACTCCTACCTAATTAGTTAATGTTAAGGAAATTAAAATGTAGCCATTGTGGAGGTAAAGCTTTTTACTGTTTTTTTAATGTGATACTTACAGGAAACAGACTTCATAGAAAACAGCTGCAAAGCCTGTGGCAGCACTGAAGATGGTAATAGTTGTGTAGAAGTAATTGTTACCAATGAAAATACATCATGTACCTGTCCTAGCAGTGGCAATCTTTTGGGGTCCCCTAAAATAAAGAAAGGTAAGTAAATAACTTTTCAGAATTAACTTTTAAGGGTGGCGCCTGTAGCTCAAGTGGCTAAGGCACCAGCCACATACACCAGAGCTGGCAGGTTCGAATCTGTCCTGGGCCTGCCAAACAATGACAACTACAACCAAAAAGTAGCCAGACATTGTGGGGGGGCGCCTATAGTCCCAGCTACTTGGGAGGCTGAGGCAAGAGAATCACTTAAGCCCAAGAGTTTTAAGTGGCTGTGAGCTGTGACGCCACGGCACTCTACCCAGGGCAATAGCTTGAGGTTCTGTCTCAAAAATAAAATAAAATTAATTTTTAAGTCTATTCTTTCTTTCTTTTAAATGTAAGAACTTTTTAGAGAGTCTGAAATCTAGAATTAAAAAACTGCTTTATAGCTCCAAGAATATCGTATAGTTCAAATATTTAATGTTTCCTGTCTCATAATAGTCTTTAGCTTGTTATTGTTTTACAGAAACAAAAAACTATAAATTCTTAATCATATTTTCATTATTTAATTTTACTTTCATAAGCCATCAATTTTGAGTTTTCTATGGTCCATAGTTGGTGCACTCTTTGTGCTCATATGTTTCTTACTGTGTTAATTATACCTTTTACTTGATTTATTCTCAGGCTTGTCTCCACACTGTAATGGTAGTGATTGTGGATATTCATCTAGCATGGAAGGGAGTGAAACAGGTTCCCGGGAAGGGTCGGATGTTGCCTGCACTGAAGGCATTTGTAATCATGATGAGCATGGTAGGTTCAGATTGAGCTTCTCAATTATTTCTATTATATGGCCAATTTAAGAGCATAAATAAAGATTATTGATTCTTGCAGGTGATGACTCCTGTGTTCATCATTGTGAAGACAAAGAGGATGATGGTGATAGCTGTGTTGAATGTTGGGCAAATTCTGAAGAGAACAACACAAAAGGAAAAAATAAAAAGAAGAAAAAGAAAAGCAAGATGTTGAAATGTGATGAACATGTAAGTGTCATAAATTATAATAATTAAACCTTTGCTGTTGAAGGGAGAGCACCCTATTTTCCTTGGAGTGGCATATTTTTTGGTTGTAGTTGTCATTGTTGTTTGGCAGGCCCAGGCCAGATTCGATTTACTTTTTTTAGAATGAGTACTTTATACAATTCCATTGGTTGCTCATCTTTTTGTTTTTTTTTGGTCTGGCCTGGGCTTGCCAAACAATGACAGCTACAACCTTTGGTGCCCTCAGTAGAGTGACTGTTAGCGTCACAGCTAACAGTAACCTCAAACTCTTGTGTGCTGTGGGCTTAAGTGATTCTCTTACCTCAGCCTCCCAAATAGCTGGGACTACAGGCCCCAGCCACAACACCTCGCTATTTTTTTGTTGTTGCAGTTGTCATTGTTGTTTTAGCTGGCCCAGGCTGGATTTGAACCCGCCAGGTTCAGTATATGTGGCCAGTGCCCTACCCACTGAGCTGCAGGCACCGCCTGTTGCTCATCTTGTGAGAGAGAGAGAAACGTGTGTGTGTGTATGAGAGATGGATGTGATGATTTGTGTGTGGGTGAGAGAGATCTGGTTATTTGTGTGTGTGTGTGAGAGAGAGAGACGTGGTTATTTTTCCAGTAGCCTGTGTGAATCATAAATCTAAGTCATTCTTTTCATAATACTTTTAAATTTATTATATAGTAGAGCAATTTGTTTAATACTAGTTTTCCCATTTGTAAAGTGGAGATAACAGTTCCCGTAGTATCGGGTTCTGTGAAGGTGAAGTGAAAGTGTATAGGCAGATTAACATAGCGTCTAGTACGTAGTAAGGGCCGAGTAAATGTCAGCTGCTAAAGGGTTAAGACTCTTTGGTCAGAATATTTTTTTTCTTCAAAGAGTAATTGCTATTGTTCCCTACCTTTTTACCTGGGAAATCCTTTGCTGTGGTTTCAGATCCAAAAGCTTGGAAGCTGTATTACAGATACAGGTAATTGTGAGACCTCAGGAAATACCGTGCACACAGTTTTTCACCGCGACAAGACCAAAGATGCACATCCTGAAAGCTGTTGCAGCTCTGAAAAGGGTGGGCAGCCACTGCCTTGGTTTGAGCATAGGAAAAACGTACCACAGTTTGCAGAACCTACAGAAACGTCATTTGGTCCTGATTCCGGAAAAGGTGCCAAGAGCTTAGTTGAACTCCTTGTAAGTAATCTATGAAGTCTTGTAGATAACTGTTGCCACATGGGGTAGATGCGGGAGGAAATGGTATTTGAAGGCTTAAGGTGGGTAAAGAGGTTTTTAAGCAATTAAGGGTAGTATGTTTTTATTCTTTGGGAAGTTCATTTTTACTCTCCCACTCATGGTTTATGTAACCACTCTGGAGCACATTTTCTGTCTTCTTTTCTCTCAATAGAGGAAACTGCAGGTGTTCCTCAAATTACGGTGGGCTACCTCCCAAGAAACCCACCGTAAGTCAAAAATATCATTAAGTTGAAAATACAGGGTGTCCATAAAGTTCAGCACACTATTTTAAATTGTGTACCAACTCTATGGCCACCCTGTATTTTTAATACCTTAATAAATCTATTGTGAAATGGAAAAATCATAAATCAAACCATCATAATAAGTCCAGATGCTGCTTAACTTACAATTAGTTATATCTCAATAAACTCATTGTAAAGTTGAAAAATCATAACTCACACCATTTCAAGTTTAGGACTATCTATGGTTGGAAGAAGGGGATAGAGATAGCATAGGGTGTAGGAGTCTGCGTCCTTGAAGAGGGTTATTGTAAGCAAACTTTGCCTTTCTGAGTGGCGATTTATGATAGCCAGCCTTCCAGACAGAAAATGATATAGAATATAAACTGTAGTCTGCTCTCTAGATTACTTCCTTTAGGTGTCACCTAGGATAAGTGTAACTGAGCTTAGAAAATCTTTTATAAACGACTCTAATTCCCTGAGACTTTCGAGGAATTATTATACCATATTTCAAGTGACCAAGTGCATAGTGTGTGTGGTAGCACATGGAAGAAAGAGAAGAGGGGTATCTTTTCCTTAATACTTAGGGGTTTTTTGTTTGTTTGTTTTATTGTTGTTGTTTAAGACAGAGGCTCACACTATATTGCCCATGGTAGAATGTCGTAGCCTCATACCTCACAGCAACTTCAAATTCCTGGGCTCTAGTGATCTCTTGCCAGAGCCTCCTGAGTAGCTGGGACTACAGGTGTAAGCCACCATGCCTGGCTAATTTTTCTATTTTTAGTAGAGATGGAGTTTGGCTTCTTGCTCAGGCTAGTCAGGAGCTCAGACAATTTACCTACCTCGGCCTCCTAGAGTGCTAGGATTATAGATGTGAGTCACTGGGCCTGGCTTGTACTTAGGGTCTTAATGGAACCAAATCCTTTGGAACACTAGCAGTTTTGTTGTTTTGTTTTTAATGGTTATAAAGTTTAATAGTGACACTATGTGACTTATTTCTTAAGTTTAAATAAAGTTTCAACTTAGGATCAATTAGAGATAAGTCTAGTTATTTAAAATTTGACGGTTGTAACCATCTCTAGTCATTTATTTATTTATTTATTTGCAGTTTTTGGCAGGGGCTGGGTTTGAACCCGCCACCTCCAGCATATGGAGCCAGCACCCTACTCCTTTGAGCCACAAGTGCTGCCCTCTAGTCATTTTTTAAAGGCAAAGATGTTGTGTTATTCTGGTAGGCTCATAGACTTCTAGGATAAATTTTAGATTCAGAGTTTTAAATCCAGTTGAGTTGGATTTCATTCTCACTACTTTCTACAACATGACATGATGCTTATTCTGAAAACACTCCAATTAAAGGCTTTATATGACTGAATTGAAGCTGAAAAGCTGGACTTGAAGGCATCAGTATAGCATTTTGCATTTTAAATTTAAGTCATACTCTTAACTACTGCTTTAATTTGCAGGATGAGTCTGAATGTACTTCAGATGAGGAAATCTTTATCTCACAAGATGAAATACAGTCATTTATGGCTAATAACCAGTCTTTCTACAGCAATAGAGAACAATACCGACAGCATCTGAAGGAGAAATTTAATAAATACTGCCGCTTAAATGATCACAAGAGGCCCATTTGTAGTGGCTGGTTGACAACGGCCGGAGCAAATTAAATAAATAAAATAGCTCTGTCTTTCAATGAAACTCTCAAGATGACTACTGCGCCTTCTCTTTCAAAAAACTCTTTAATTTAGTGACTTATGGCAAAATTTTATCTTAAATCAATGTGATTCTTTCTTGTTTTGGGAGACGGTGGAGGTATCCTCATTAGTTCTTTCTTCAGGCTTGTGTCTTTAGTTGTGTGGCTGTGCAGGCCTGCCATATGATTTAAGCCATCTCTTTTCATTAAATGTTTCTCTTCCTGTGAGACTTACTAAAGCAACTTAGTGGCAAAAGTAATGTTGTACTTATACTTCTGTACAGAAATGACAATGAGCTGAATATATGGTTTTACAAAGTAGACATCCACTTGCAAAATGTTTGGATGTAATGTTAAAGCGCAATGTGCAAATTTAAAAATAAAGAATATTTATTAATACGCACAGTAAAATTTGGTGTACATGTTTCTACTTAATGTGTAGCAGTACTTTAGTATTTGGTACTGATTAATGATGTTAGAGAGGATGAAGAGCAAATGAGGATAGAGATACAGATTGTTAAAGACAGATGAGAGTTGACAGCGGAGGAAAGCAGTTTCCAATCTTCTGTTTTGAAAGAATAAATCTGCTGCAATACCTTTAAATACTGGCTAGCATCTTTCTTGTGAGACATTAATTGCTCTTATGAGAAGTTTCCTAATACATTACACACCTCTTAAATTCAGAGGTTCATACTGACCAATGAAAACAAAATTTGGCAGAATTTCAACCAAGAGATGCCTGATGAATTATTTACCAAGCATGTAAGACAGCTCAGAAGGCTGTACTGGGAGCTAACCAGGTTGTGGTCCATATAAGTGCATATTTAGCCTTATCTGGTCTCCAACATTAAAGTCAGTGTGGCCTTACTACTGCTTTGACAAGCTGTCAGTATTGAAGGAGAATGATTTCCCTGGGAGAGTAGAAGTAGCTTTTTACTGCCATTTAAAAAATCAAGTCAAATAGCTCAATAAACACATGTTTAGAGCTTTGTGTCTGTCCGTTTATAATACTTGGTGGGTAGCAAACAAGTGGTGAGGCAGTCAACACCTCTGTGCAGTCAGGATGGACTGAGTATTAGGGGTTTTCAATTAATCAAATTTCTAATCACATTTAAAGTGGGCAACAGTAGAAGCTTAGTGAGATTTAATTTTTATATTTGATGCCATTTCTTTGATCCATTTCCTGAGTTATCTTTCGGGTCTAAGTGCTGTCACCATTCCTCTCTGACCCTTGTTCACTTTCATTGCAGAATCCATAAAGAATAACTATGGGCCTCTTAACAGCCCTAGCTCTGAAGTCTTACTGCTCTTCATTACTGTGATCATCACGTGTTCTTTTGAAATTCCCTAAAAGTTGGTTTTGTTTTGTTCTTTGCTCTTGGAGTCAGAAACCAGCCATTAACTACTAACCAACTACTTGGTTAACTTTCTGGGTGGGAGTCTGTTTGAAGATGCATTTTCTCTGGAAGTTTGGCTTTATTGAGAATGCAGAAATGAGGCAGTTTTCAGCACGTAATGGAACACCCTCAGTAGCCATAGAGTGAAGTGAGCTCTATTGTGAACAAAAGCAACAGCCAGAGAAGGGAGAATGCAGTCAAGACAACTAGTTGAGGAGCACATCCCTGGGCTGAGACTGGACTGCCTGTCGTCCAAACCCACGTTTCACCCCTTTCTGCCTTAAGCTTTGGCATGCTACCATGGGGTGGGGTTGGGGGACTAGGACAGTTGGAAACAGCCATTTAAGAACCGAATCCCTCAATTCCCGTGTACTGATACAGGTGTTTCCATTTTTAACCATTGTGGCTAGTAAGGCCAAGGAACCAGGTAAGGTGAATAAGAGTCCTTTTCAAGGTCACACAGCAGAGATGGCAGAGACACTGGCCTTATCTGGGCTGAGTCCTAGCCGTCGGCCACCGGCCACCGGCGGGCTTGGGAGTGCGTTGGAGTCACCTTAAGTGCCTTTTAATTACTCATCCAATGATAGGAAAGGGAAGCTTTAATATTCCCTCCTCGGGTCTGCAGCAAGACCCTTCCTATACCAGAGGAAGGAGCTCCGCAGAGAAGAGGACCGCAAGCTACTGCTGGCCAGCACCCCTGGAGCGGGCGAGCGGGCGAGCGGGCGAGCGCGCGAAGGGCGCTTTTGTTCACAATAGAGCTCACTTCACTCTATGGCTACTGAGGGTGTTCCATTACGGGCTGAAGGGGCGGGGCCTGGTTGCACGGGGCGGGGCCCGATGGGGCAGGGCGGGGCGGCTGCGGCGTCTTCCCGCGGGATGCTGCCGAGCGCCGAGGACCGGAGGGTGGAGCCCGGGCCCGAGGCGGGGCAGGATGGGGGTGGGCCGAGGCGCGGGTCGAGGCGGAGCTCGGCCGCCGGCAAGTTGGTGGCGTCCGCTGGCACGGGTACTAAAGAGCGTCGGAGCTTCGGCGACCCGGGGCAGAGCTCCGCGATCCAAGTGCCAGGCTCGTCGAGCGAAGTGGGCGGGCGGCTCGGGACCATGGCCAGGACCGGCATGGAGCGCTGGCGTGACCGGCTGGCCCTGGTGACCGGAGCCTCGGGGGGCATCGGCGCGTCCGTGGCTCGGGCGCTGGTCCAGCAGGGACTGAAGGTGGTGGGTTGTGCCCGCACCGTGGGCAACATCGAGGTAAGGCCCGGCCGGGGAGGGGGGCGTTCTGGGAGGCGTTTCCGCGGGGTGGGCTCCGGGGCCGGGGAGGGGCTGCTCTCGCTGGGCCTCCACCCCCGGGCCATTTGCAACGGGCTCTGGTAGGGAAGGGCTGTTGGAACTCTTAGAGCGGCCTTCTACCTTGGCTTTAAGTTCCACCGTTTAGGGAGCCATTTTCTCCGGACGGTGCCTGCCCCAGTGTACCAATCTCTTGACTCCTGCATCTGCCCAGAATATTGGCCTGAGAAAAGGGGAAGCCAGAGATGGGGGTCTAACTAGGCAGCCAGGGAAAACGAAAGAAGTCTTTTCGCTCCAGAAGCTAGGCTGGCTACTGGATTGCTTCCTGTGGTTCCCAGAACTCACCCACCACACAAGGCAAAGTGGTTAACCAACCAGATGAGCAAGAGCCAGAAGTTCTGAATTTTTGACCCAGGACTGACGGAGGAGTTAGGACAGGAGTGGAGCTTTGCTGAAGAGCCTCAGCCCCTTTCCCCCAAATCCTGAAGGTTAACCATATCCAGTGGGCATGAAGGATGAATGAACTATTCATTGGTAGACTTTTCTCTAGTTCATTCTCCTAGGCAGTGCACATGTTACTCACTAACGGACCTGGAATTCCTTATTTTTCTCTTGACATGAGATTGGGGACCCCTAAAGTTATGAGCAATAAGAGCCCAAAAAAAATAAAAAAGGAAGAAAGAAAAAGAAAATTGGCCTTTTTGGAGTAGGGAGAAATTTTTGTCATAGCTTATCTCTGGATTTGCCCTGGAAAGATCACTCACTGGGTTTGGGCTAGTCCTTAGCTGCAGGGCTTTATCTCCACCATTGCTCAAAGTCCTAGGGCAGGGAAAGGCTAAGCAAGTCTTGGGTGGTGGCAGAGGGAGAAGGTGTATAGCAAGAAGGACTGTCCCCTCCCCTGCTGCTGACCAAAGGTACACTTTATAACCTCCCGATAATCCCAAGGCCACCTGGCTCCACCATTGCCCCACTCTGCCCCTCCTTTTCTCCTGTTTTAAGGAGCTCAGGACAGCCCAGCCCTAGCCTTAGAGTCTAGACCTAGCCCTAGAGGGTCAGCCAGAGATTGGACTACTGGATTCCCTAGTTCTGAAGCTGCTCTTGGCTTCTTGTTCTGCTCCCCTGCCCCAGGCTGGTCCCTCAGTCTCAGGATGACTCCACATCAGGAGAGGAGAACACTTTTGCTGTGAGGAGACTCACATGATTTCAGGTCATTTTTGAGGTTATGTAGGGAGATGGTTCAGGTGACACAGGTGGGGCAATGAGAAGGCAATGACGGGGCAAAATATATTCTTAGTTCCTCCATTCCAGCTTTCCTGCAGAGGATTTTGAGTCTGACGGAGGAACAGGGGAGGGGAGAATTCTAGGCTTCCTTGCCCACACTCTACTTTAATTGATTTATCAAAGTTTGGGTTCTGGCTTCCCACAGAAAGAAACCCTATTTCCTGAAGTGGTCATAAGTGGGCAAAGTTGGTGAAGGGGAGGTTTCTGAGTCCCAGATGACTATGCCTTTTGAACTCACAGAAAGTTAAAGCAGAAAAGAATTTCCTGAGTTATCTGATCCTGCCCTTTATTCCTTGCTTGGTTTGGGAGGAGAAAGGGGCTCCAGGCAGCAGCCTTCCTCTAGGGCAGTGGTTCTCAACCTTCCTAATGCCTTTAATACAGTTCCTGTGGGTCGAGACCCACAGGTTGAGAACCGTTGCTAGGGCATCTTGCTTCCCTCCCCACCTCTCACACCTGTACACAGTCACCTTCACAGGGCTCTGGTGCCAGTCACTGGCCTCCAAGGCCACACAGCTGGCTTTCTTCCTGCTTCTCTGAATGTCAGCTTCCCTCACAGCCACTTCTCAGTGGCTGTGCTTCCTCGGGTCTTTTCAGGGTTCCTTAGTGTGTGGAGGCCCTTGGAGATGCACAGGAGATTCCCACTGTCACCTGCCACCTGACTTGCCTCACAGTCTCAGGAGGTGTTTCTGTTGGAGAAGAGGCAGAAAAGAGATAGCACTCCATTCCCAGGATCTCTGGTCCCCTTCTGCCCCTTAGAACTGAAAATCAGAGTTTATACATGAGATTCCTCCACAGATCTCAACTTTTCCCCTCCCTCACTCGGGGAGTGCTCCCCTCTCTGGATTTTGACCAAAGAGGACAAGCATCAGGAATAGGCAAGTCCAGCTCCTATGTGGCTTAAAGGCAGCTCTCAAATGGGAGTTATATGAGTATGACGGGGGAGGGGTCTGTCTCCGGGCAGGGAGGCTTGGGAGTGAGCTGTCACCCCAGTTAGACCCCTGTTGGGTTTCATAGGAGCTGGCCGCTGAATGTAAGAGTGCAGGCTACCCCGGGACTTTGATCCCCTACAGATGTGACCTGTCAAATGAGGAGGACATCCTTTCCATGTTCTCGGCTATCCGTTCTCAGCACAGCGGTGTGGACATCTGCATCAACAATGCTGGCCTGGCCCGGCCAGACAGCCTGCTCTCAGGCAGCACCAGTGGTTGGAAGGCCATGTTTGACGTAAGAACTCCAGGCCTGGTGTTGGGGGTTGGGAGGAGAGTGGGGAGCCAAAGTCTGTGAGCCAGAGGGCTGCTGGGGATAGGACCTGTAGAAAGAGGGAGCTTGGGGCATCTTGACTCTCCCCTGGCCTCTCTCCCTACCGGAGGCATAGAAACTGGATGAATGGCCATATTTTTTCAGCTCTTCTTTCCTTTGAGGCCCTGGGGAGAGCTCTTAAAGTCTAGATTGATTTCCTCATGTTGGAAGAGATACTGGTAGGGGAGGAACCTGCAGCTCATGAATTCTCCCATGCATCAGCACTGTGCTGGGTGTTTGGAAACATGGTCTGCTGGGAAGGAAATAACAGAGATAAGAGGTGATGTTCTTCCTCAGCCCCATCAGTAACTATGACTTCAGGCGGCTTAGTTACCTTCTTTGAGCTTTAGTCATGTCATATTTAAATGGAATAAACACACCTATATCATCAATATCGGAGGGGGGGGGAGTGTCACAGACTCCAGTGTTCTCTGGACTAGGCAGGGGCATAAAGGAGTGAGGTAGCCAGTTGGGGTCTGCAGTGTGTGGGACAGCACATGCCACACGAAAGGGCGGCCGCTGCTCAAACACAGCATGCCTGCTAGATTGCAGTGTGGGGCCAGTGTGGCTGGGTCTCAGGACGTTGAGAGAAGTGGCAAATCTGTATTTTTATCTGACACCCCACCTGTCCCATTCACTAAAATGTCAGCTCCACAAGGGCAGGAATTATCTGTTTTATTCTCTGGTATAGCTCCAACCCATAAACACTCCACAGATACTTATTGAATGAAATTTTCTAATTCATGTTAGAAAGGTATTTTAAATGTTTTTAAGACCACATGGGGCCAAACACAGCTTTCAGGACACGAATTTCCAACTTCTGGGCTATGTCATGGGGAGACAGGAGGGTATGAAAGTATTCTGCAAAGTTGAAAGCAGTAGGCCAATGGGATGCTTCTTTTCTCCTCCACAATCCTTTCCCATCTGCTAACAACACATTTACACGTAATAGTGCTTAGGCCTGGGAGTAAAGCAATGAACAACAAAAATGAAGCCCTACTCTCAGACAACCTTCTGGAAAATCAAAGTCACGGTCCTCACCTGCAGAAAGTGGATCTCTAAATCTGGACCTTAACTTGGCCATCCGTAAAATGAGGGACTTACATTAAATCCTTAAGGCCCCATTCAGCTTAAACATTAACTAAGCCTGTTAGGATGGTTCTATGAGGCATCTTCTCCTTTGTGTATCTGGGTGATTTACTCACCTGGTCCCAAGGAAATCTATTTCTCCTCCAGCATCTGCCCTTAGGAGCTTTATTCTCTGTTCCACAAATCCATATTGCTAAGAGGAAGAGAAATAGGGCAGAAAACCTCCTGTGTCCTGGTACTCCTCTCTTCCTTTTGCTATGAATGTTGAGGCAGGCTCACACCAAGGGTTCTGTTCCTCATGCCTGTCTCTGACACCTGATAAAGAGAAACATCTAATCTCCCAGCTGGCTCTGTCTCTTCCCCAAGAGGAGACACGTGAAGACCTGCTGAAAGCTTTATCGCTGCTTGTCCTCATGGGTGAGGCTGAAGGATGGGCCTGGGCAGGCCCTTTACAACACACACTTCTTCAGGCCTTTGTCCCACTGAGGTTAGGAATTTGGGGTCACCTCTACCAGAGGGAGTGGGAGTGGCACGTTGACTCAACCTTTAGAGTCTTTGTGCCTGGTGTCACTGATGGAACACTGGTTAAAGGAAGGCATGAAAGGAAGAAGGTCAGGCCTTCTCTGCTTATAGTCTTCAGGGGGAGGAGGGGGAAGAAGCAGAGTAGCTCCTTTCCCCTCCTGGGATCTGTGCTGAGGAGAGAGATTTTTTTTTTTTTTGGTACAAAATTGGCTTTATTTGTCACTAATTCATCTTATCTCAGTTATGCCGAGGAGAGAGATTTTTAAGCCATTTTAGGAAGGATTTTAGGCTGTTGAGGAAGAAGCAGGGCCAGCGATGCTGTTCCAGGGAAGAGAAGGGTAGGGTATTGGGGCAAGAAATGGAGGGGATTCCCTAAAGAATCAGAGGTTCTACTGTTTGCAGAGGAGATGGCCAAAACAGAGTCTTCTGGGTCAGGGGTGGGTTTGAGGGGTTTCCATTCCTGTTAGCAGGAACTTAGGGGTCATCCAGGAGAGGACCTGCTTCTGCTGTCAACTATGGGGTGGCATCTTTAGGGAAAGGGGCACCTAGTGTAAAAGGCAAGATGCCTGGGCCTGCCATTGGTCTCTGGGAGGACTTGGATGCTGTTTTGGAATGCCACACCATTGCCTCCACTCTGGTGTTCTGTGGCTCCATCCTCTCCTCAGCTGGGCCTGAGCAGAGACACCCATTGCCCTCCCTGGCCTGCAGGTGAACGTGCTGGCCCTCAGCATCTGCACACGGGAAGCCTACCAGTCCATGAAGGAGCGGAATGTGGATGATGGGCACATCATTAACATCAATAGGTGAGGGCAGGTGGCCAAAGGGTAGAGCTCAGGTCACTACTCACCCTCCATGCTGGGTGATCTGCTGCAGCTCATTTGACCTCTTTGGACCTTGGTTTCCTTGGTGGTACAATAGGGATTTAATACTCAAATGGAACAGTTATGGTGAGGGATAGAATAATATTGCCAAGTACCAGCATCTGGTCAGCTGGAATGGTCAGCTCAGTTGAAGTGTGGGACCCCTCCTAGCACTGATTGCCTGCATTCCTCAGGCCCTGGGATGAACCCCACCTCAAGGCACAAAAACGAATGCACAGTGTCTGCCAAAAGGGAGCCCAGTCTGCCTCCAGAGACTCCCAATAGAAACATATCAGTGAACACACAGATGAAATTGAGCAATTTTTGACTTCCTGGATGATCAGGAGCATAGGGATGACTTCTAGGAAGAGGAGGGTTTTCAGGAGCTGTTGGAAAAACAGAAGCTAGATGAGTGGGCTGTGGTGTGGCCACTAGAGGCCCCCTTTAGAAGGCTTCCCTGTCTGCAGTCTGGGTGGTGGAGTTGACCAGGGGACACTGCCAGTCTCTGTGGAGCTTCATTGTCTCCTCTTTCCCCTTCCCTCTACCTAGTATGTCTGGCCACCGAGTGACACCCCAGTCTGTGGCCCATTTCTATAGTGCGACCAAGTACGCCGTCACTGCATTGACAGAGGGACTGAGGCAAGAGCTTCGGGAGGCCCAGACCCATATCCGAGCCACGGTGAGGGTGTGGCCCAGCCTGGTGGGGATGGGGTGGGCACAGGCCCTCCCTGCCCACACATACTGCCCAGGAAGCCCATGCTGTGTAGAGTGAACTGGGTAGATGTCCTGGGCTCTGCTGCTCCTTGCATGGCCCCCATGCTCCATCCTTGAGGGTCCTCATTTCACTGATCCAGAAGCTAATGACAGATTTAGATTTTGAGGTAGGAGGGGGCTGACCTGAGGGGCACATGGTAGGGGAAAGCAAAGGATTGTGGGAAACCAGGTGCACAATGGCTGAAAATTGGGACTCTGGGTTCTTAAAAGGATACATGACCTTGGCCAAATCACTGAAGTTCTTCTCATTGTACAATGGACATGATACCTACCTGGTTATGAGGTTTCAAGGGACACCATTTTGTGAAACATTAACCTGACCTACGGGAAAGCTCCTGTAGAGGGCAGATATTGTGATAATCGTCAGCAGCAGTTTTGGAAGGAAGTAGCTGCTGGACACTGGGCAACCATCACTGTGAAACTGGCACCCTGTGGCCTCTCTATTCTCCCAACCTCCCCAGGGCCTAGCAAAGCTCAGCCCCTTAGCAGGCCCTCTCTGTTACGCCAGTGCATCTCTCCAGGTCTGGTGGAGACACAGTTCGCCTTCAAACTCCACGACAAGGACCCTGAGCAGGCAGCTGCCACCTATGAGCACATAAAGGTAGGACCTCCTTCTGGTCCTGGTGAAGCCACTGACTCCCTAAGTGAAGACCTAAAGGGAACCCTGGCCTTCAGACTTCACCCTTCTAGACACCTTGTCTCCCCTGCCAGGGGGTGGGGGTAGGAATGTGGGTGTCGGAGAGGACCTCAATAGTGAGAGGGAACTTGAGTCTATTCTGTCCTTGTCTCAACCCATGCCCTGGTGCTGTCAGTGTCTCCAACCTGAGGATGTGGCCGAGGCAGTCATCTATGTCCTCAGCACCCCCCGCCACGTCCAGGTGAGTCTGGCCTTGACTCTCCACCCCTTGAAGGAACCCAACCATCCCCAGAGGAGGGGCCTTAAGGGGAAGGGAGAGTGTCTTGGCTGCCTCAAGCCTTGTACCTTCTGCAGATTGGAGACATCCAGATGAGGCCCACGGAGCAGGTGACCTAATGCACTGAGGGGGAGCTTCTCCTTCCCTCCCCACCCCTCACGGCTTGGCTCCTGCCTCTGGATTTAGGTGTTGATTTCTGCACCCCTGGATGCCAGTTACTGTCCCTACCCCCAGCAGAGGCTAGAAAATTTGTTTGAGATTTTTACATAATCTTGTCAATTGTTTCCATTACAAATGTGAAAATTGGGCTGGGGAAAGGACATGGTGTCACTGATTATTTTACTTAACTCATTCTTAATCCCCTTCCTGGGCTTCTCATTCTTTGTCTGCTCTCCTTAGTCTCATCCCTTTGAGAGGAATTGAAAGGGGCTGTGGTTCAAAGGAGGGCTTTTCCTGCACCCTAACCAACTCCTCTGCTCAGTCTTGGGGTGGCATAGAGGCCCTCACCTTGTGGTCTTGAATGTCTGAATGGTGATCCAGGGCTCCAGGCTCCCTGCTCTCCCTGCCCCACTGCCCTTCCTCCCCCTCTCTTCCTCCTCTGAGCTCTCCAGTCAGATCTTGGTTTCTTGGCCCTGTGGGGTCATCACTCCATTCTGTGGCAGCAGATTATCAGGGCCTGACACCCAGTGGAATTAACAGTAATAATTAAAAAAGAAAAATCACAACCAACCTACCTTGGCTTCAGGAGTGTCTTTCAATTCTTGCCTCTTCTCTGTGATTGGGGAAGGTTGTGTCTCAGAATTTCTTCCTGGCGAAACAGAAGGTGGGTGGATTTGGGGCATCACTGAGTGTGGCCTACTTTACATAGCAAGAGTGGTTTTGTATTGGGCCTTGAAAATGGGTAGGAGTTTCCCAAAGAAGACAAACGGGGTGTGCAAGGCTGGTGGGGGCCAGAAGAGTGTGCAGTGGTTGTGTGAACAGCACAGAACTTAAGTGCAGGAGCAAGGTAGGGCTAAAAAGGTAGTTCCTGCCTGTATCACTTCTCCAAGCCAGAAGGGCTGGGCTGTGGAGGGAGTGGGCTGAACAGTTTGGCAGCCGAGGCACAAATCATTGCAGTTCTGTGGCCCAGTTAATAGAAACTGGATACCCTGTGCAGCTACAGATCCACCAGAGTATCCGCTTGGAGGTGAGCACTCCTGGAGTGTTGAGCAGAGGAGTCTGGCTGTTTATTTCCTGTGGAACAGGGGCATCAGTTGGCTTGTCAGCAGGGACATGACAAGCTCAGAGCTGTCACTTGGAAGAGAATCAGCAGCCACGGATTAGGAAGTTACTGTTGAGGTCCTGCAGGCTGGTGATGAGGGTCTGACAAGAAGCTTCTGGGGAAGATCACCAGTGCCTGGGTGTGAGAAGGGAGGCCCCCAAGACTGAATTGGTTGAACCAAAAGGCCAACCCTTTGCTGGTGCGTAGGTGAATAAGATCCCCAACCACCTGGGACCTCGGATGGCACAGGATGCTGCCAGTAGTAGGATCAGCTCAGCTCCAAGTTTGGCCTCCCGGCCCGGCGTGGTTCTGTGACAGTCAACGCTCAGCCAGTCCTACAGGAGGCGCTGTGGAGACAATCTGATGGCCGGGCATGCGCGGTGCGTCGCCGGGCCCAGGACGCGGCTGCCTGGACGCGGAAGCGGAGAAGCCCATGTGGGCGCTGGTAGCTGGGCTGTCCAGTTTGGGGCAGTCTCCTAGTTGCTAGTCGGGGCTGTTCGTTCCTGTCTCGGGGGCTGGGTGAGGACAATCGTCAGGTCCCCTTCGCCCCTCTGTCGGGGGCCTGGGAGTAGAGGGAATTGAGTCACCCGCGGGGCGTGTGTCATGGGACTATTCTCCACTTTGAGGGGAGCGACCCGGCGTTGCTCCGGTCACTTCCTCACCCGTCATTTCTCCCAAGGAGCACTACGTGGGGAGCGGCCTGGCGGGGAGGAGCTAAGCCGCCTGCTGCTGGATGACCTGGTGCCGACGCAGCGGCTAGAGCTTCTGTTTGGTCTGTCCCCATGTCTGTTGGCTCTGCAGGCCGCCCGCCGCCGTGTGTCCAGACTCCTGCTCCAGGCCGGCAAGGCCGGGCTGCAGGGGGAGCGGGCTGACCTGCTCTGGGCGGCCGAGGCGCGGGGCATTCCGGTTCTGCGGCCCAGACGGCAGAAACTGGACGCTCTGTGCAGTTACCAGGTCCACCAGGGCGTCTGCTTGGAGGTGAGCCCACTGCAGCCCCGGCCGTGGACTGAGGATGGGGAGGTCAACCCAGACGACGACCCCCTGCAGCTGTGGCTCGTCCTCGAGTCGCTCCAGGATCCTCGGAATCTTGGGGCCGTGCTGCGCTCCGCTCACTTCCTCGGAGTGGATAAGGTCATCACTAGCCGGAGAAACAGGCACGGATGTCCCTTTTTCTCCATGTGTCCCACTTGGAGGCGCAGCCTAGTTCCTAAACACCTTGACCCTTGGGTGATCTGTCGGTGGGCTTCCCTGTGGCCAGAATTCTGACCCTATATCCCTTGGGAGTTTGGTGAGTGGAGGGCACCGGGCTTGAGATTGCCTAAACTAATGCGGGGAATGGGGAAACTTTGCAGCTGCCCGCTCACTCCAGTAGTCAGCAAGGCCAGCGCAGGGGCTATGGAGGTGATGGACGTGTTCTCCACTGATGACCTGTCCGTTTTTTTACAGGTAATGAGGGGCGGGAGGGGAGGGAGCAGAAAGAGCTTTGCTCATTCTTCAACCCCTTCAAGGGATCTCAGTCAGCCGTTGATGGGAGGAGAAAGGGGGACTTGTTGGCATCATCCCCTCTGGAGAGGGGAGGCCCCAGAGTTCTTAAAACCACAAATAGAACACCATCTGAAGTTACAGATTTCCTAATCTCATTCCTTTTATCGCACTCCTTTCCCAGGCACACACACGTCTTTGCCCTTCTGTGTAAGTCTACCCCAGTGTCTCATCGCCTACTCAGTAGGTTTTCAGTAAATGCTTGTTGTTTAGCAGTGAGGAGCTGGTGGACGGGAGGCCTGGGTCCCTCGAATAGAGGCACAGCTTGAAAGAATCTTTAAACAAGGAGACCTATATGCCATTGATAATCTAGGAAGGGGGCAAACCTTGGGAAGCCCCTGTCCGGATCCTTAAGTCTGTCCTCAGCTGTGCTTCTCTTGCTGGACACAAGGGGTCAGTATTACCCTGCATTTGGCAGACCTCTACCCGTTTCCTCCCTTCCCCCCACTCTGGATGGTGAGAAATTGCCTCTCTTAAGAAGGGGGAAGAGCTCTGAAATGTGCCTAGAACAATGTTACCCAATAAAAGTATAATGTGAGCTCCTGCGTAATTTTAGGTTTTCTCGTAGCCACGTTGAAAAATAAAAAGAAATAAGTGAAATTAATTTTAATAAATTTCACCTAGTATATCCAAAATACCAATTCAATATAATCTTTTGTGTGTGTGTGTGTTTTGTTTTGTTTTAGAAAAAGTCTTGATAGAGACTAGCTGTGGGCTAGAGTGCAGTGTTGTCACAGTGTCTCACTGCATCCTCAAACTCCTGGGCTCAATTGATGCTCTTGCCTCAGCCTCTGGAGTAGCGGGGCTACAGGCTCACACCACCATGGCCAGCTAATTTTTTAAATAGGGTGGTCATAAAGTTCGTGCAATTTAAATTTTTATTTTTTGTAGAGATGGGGTCTGGGGTCTTGCTGTGGTTTTGTTTTTTGGTTTTTTTTTTTTTGTTTGTTTGTTTGTTTGTTTTTGAGACAGAGCCTCAAGCTGTTGCCCTGGGTGGATTGCTGTGGCATCACAGCTCACAGCAACCTCCAACTCCTGGGCTTGAGTGATTCTCTTGCCTCAGCCTCCCAAGTAGCTGGGACTACAGGCTCCTGCCACAACACCTGGCTATTTTTTAGTTGTAGTTGTCGTTTGGCAGGCCCAGGCTGGATTTGAACCTGCCAGCTCTGGTGTATGTGGCTGGTGCCTTAGCTGCTTGAGTTACAGGTGCTGAGCCGGGTCTTGCTGTATTGCTTAGGCTGGTCTCAAACTTTTGGCCTCAAGTGATCCTCTGGTTTTGGTCTCTCAAAGTACTATGATTACCAACATGAGCCATGAGCTAATCATTGTAAATAATGAAATATTTTACATTCCTTTAAAAAATGTTTACATGTGGCATATCTCAGTTTGGACTAGCCATATACAATTGCTTAGTATGTAGCTAGTGGCTACTAGATTGAAAAGCATGTCAGGAAGAATTTTCTGGCCTTATCTTCTCGTAGGGAGCCCTGCCTCCAGAGGAACTCTGGCCAGGACTAATAGGAGACAGGGTTCCTTCCCCTCACATCTAGCCCCTAAAAAGGTAGTTCTTGAAAAAAACAAAACCACTCTGCAAAGCACGTGCTTACATCTCCATGCTTACATCAGCATCTGTGCCTGGAAAGTCTGTTTTCCCTCTTGTGACTATGGAAGAAGAAGGGGTCTGCCTTGGTCTCCAGCCTTTCCTGCTTACTCAGAGACAGTCTCTAGTAATTTTCCTTCTCTCTTGCATCATCAGTTTTTCCCTTTCATCTTAATCAGCATGCAAACAAGCATTCTCCCCGCCCCCCTCCCCATTCTCTCTTGATCACATAGCAATCAGACCCTTCTCCCACACTGAAAGGCCTTGTCATGGTCACCAGTGTCCTCCATGTTGCTACATCCAAGGGTCAGTTCTTGCATTTCACGCCCGGCTCCACGCCAGTGATCCGGGCTTCTTACCCATTTAAAGTTTGAGAATAGGTTGAGATCGTTTTTGGCCCCAAGACCTCTAATCATTCACTTTACCCGATAAAACTGCGTGGATGAGCATCTACATCAGGCACCTTAACCTGGTGTTTGGTTCATTCCGCAGCACCAGTTTTGCTTACCAAAAGTCACCATGCCTGGCTTCACACCAGAAAGCCAGGCTTCTTACCCGTTTAAAGTTTAAGAATAAATTGAGATCGTTTTGGCCCGAAGACCTCTAATCATTCCCAAGGGTCAGTTCTCAATCCTTGTCTGACTTGACTTGTCCACAGCATCTGCACAGATTACCACTTCTTCCTCCTTGAAGCACTCTTCACCTGGTTTTCCTCCTGCTTCACTGTGTGCTGTCTTGGAATCATCTTTGGTGATTCAATGCCCCCTGACCTCCAAACATTGGCATTTCCCGGATCTCAGTCTTTGGATCTCTTTTCTGTATGTATTCATTTCTTGTTAAGTCTCTTGGTGTTAAATATCATCTATATTTGAATGCTTCCCCATTGGTTTTTTTTTATTGTTTGGGATTCATTGAGGGTACAAATAATTAGAGTATACTGATTGCATTTGTTAGGTAAAGTCCCTCTTATAATTGTGTCCCACCCCCAAGAGGTGTGCCGTACACTGTGACCCCCGCCCCCCAACTCCCTCAATGCTTTCCCATTGTGTGTCCTAGCCTGGATCGTGCTTCTGAACTCCATGTTCACTCATCTAATTGCCTACTCCACAGTTCTTTTCTGCTGCCTAGTGGGCATTTCAAAGTTAACATTTCCAGGCCAGGTGCGGTGGCTCACGCCTGTAATCCTAGCATTCTGGGAGGCCGAAGGAGGTGGATTGCTTGAGCTCATGAGTTCGCGACCAGCCTGAGTAAGAGTGAGACCCTGTCTCTATTGAAAATAGAAAACTACCCAGATGTCGTGGTGGGCACCTGTAGTCCCAGCTACTTGGGAGGATGAGGTAAGAGGATTGTTCAAGCCGAAGAGTTTGAGGTTGCTGTGAGATATGATGCCATGACACTCTACCAAGGGTGACAAAGTAAGACTCTGTCTCAAAAAAAAAAGAAACCCCAAAGTTAGTATCTCCAGAACTACACACCTCTTCCTTCTGGAGGTTTACCCAGCTCAACTGATGGCAACTCTATCCCTTTGTTTGTTGAGGCCAAAAATATTGGCATCAGCCTTGATTGAAGTTATTTCCATATTCTCACCATCTCCACTGCTACCACTCTGATCCAACTCAACATCATCTCTTGACTGTATTATTGCAGCAACCTAACTGGTCTCCTTACTTCTATTAGCTCTGAGCACTGCATGCTGAATGATTCTGTTGAATTCAGACCCTGTTACTTCTCTCCTCAGAACCTTTCAAAGCCTCCTTTGTCTCTGAGTGAAAGCCAAAGTCCTCCTAGTAGCCCCATCTCATGGCTACCTATGTATGTATTAGGTCCTACCGTATGGGGCCATTGTTTCCTTGCTTGTCTCTTTGATAACTCCCTCCCCACTGGTTAGCTCACTGTTCTCAAACATGTCAGGTAAGCAGCTGCCTTTGGGCCCTTGTGCTTGTTAATTTCTCCACCCAGAATATTCTTCTCCCAGATGTCTGCATAGTGCTCCCTCATCTCCTGCAGGGCTGCACTGAATTGTCACCTCATTGAGCCTTTCCCTACCCACTCTTCTGCAAGACTGGCATTTTGGTCTGTTTTGCTTTGTTCACCACCGTGTCCCCAGAGCCTGGAACAGAGCCTGGCCCATTCTGGGTGTTTACTAACTATTAACTAAACTGACTGAATGAGGGAGTGTATTAATACATGGGTGAGGCTCTACCTTGGCCAGAACTCTGCTGAGGATTTAAAGAGCTTGAACATGATTTCTTCTTCCTACTTTTAGGCCAAAGCCCAGCAGGGCTGGCTCGTGGCTGGCACAGTGGGCTGCCCAAGGCTTGAGGTCTCTCAGTCCTCCAAGGTCCCTATCACTAGTTGCTTGGATTTCCGCTGGGACCGGCCTACTATCCTCGTGCTAGGTAGGTAAATAACCCTGCTTTTCTGTGTGCAGATGGACGTTCCCTGAGCACGTGGGTGTCTGGCTGGGGCATCCTAACCCTCTGCCCGTGCCCTGCAGGGAACGAGGGCTCTGGTCTATCCCAGGAAGTGCAGGCCTCCTGCCAGCTTCTCCTCACCATCCTGCCTGGGCGCCAGCTACCTGTTGGACTCGAGTCTTTGAATGTCTCTGTGGCTGCAGGTGAGTCTACTCCCCCTGTGCTTTCTTCTCAGCCTCTCATCACATAGGTGTCACTTCTCTTTGATCCCATTTACTGGCTGTTTCATTCTAAGCAAGTTCTTCAAGTTTTCTGTGCCTCAGTTGCTTTATGTGCAAAATGGGGAAAATACATCCCATTGAGGATGAAAAATGCCTGGCATGTGTCAAGGTCTCCGTCTCTCTTTCTTTGTCCTTCTCTGTATGCAGGAATTCTTCTTCACTCCATTTGCAGCCAGAAGAAGGGTTTCCCTGCAGGGAGGGAGATGGCACCTTCTCCAAGACCCCCAAGAACCTGAGCCATGTCTGAAGGACTCAGAGTGGCTCAGCATCCAGGGCTGTCTTCAGGCTTGGCAAAACAGAGGCAAAATGGGAGCTGACCTGGACCATGCATGTTGCACATGTGCTGGAGTTGGGATGGTTGCATACACATCACAGCCTCTAGTGTGCAGGGGGAGTCTCCACCTGAATGTGCACCGAGGTCCCCTGTTTATTGACCATAGTCTTAGGGGGCAAAGGACTTAGGGGTGGTCAGCAGAGGAAGTTCACTTTCCTGTTTGGATGTTAGGGCTGCAGTAGGAGATGGTAGTTTGTTAATTTCCAAGATGGGCTGAGATGGAGGCAGTCTGTCCTCCTGAGCCCTTCCTAGAAGTCAAGGGGAAGTCTAGACATTAGAAGTGTAGCAGACAGCCCAGGCCAGGGCTCCCATTCCCCTGGAACCAGTTGTTGTCTATGGCAAATGGGAGAACAAAAACAGTGATTTCCAACCAGTGTCTCATGGTACACTGGTGTGCCGTGAAAATTTTGAAAGATCATTAAATTATTTTTGAAAGAAGTTCAAAGCACAGTAAATGTATTCTTTTTCTGACTTTTTTTTTTTAATTAACATTATTTAAGTGTGCCACAGAAGTGTATAGGTCCAAATGTGCTGTGAGATAAAAATGGTGGAAGAAACTGATGTAGAGGGAGGACCAGGGCCCTCGTGTGAGGTAGACTGGGTACAAATCCAGGCTCAAACATTGCCCCACTGGGGGTCCTTGAGCATACCTCGTAATCTTCATGTGTCTTGGGACTGCTTCACTGGGTGGTTAGGACCAAGTAAAACATTATAACAGGGCAGTGCCTGTGGCTCAAGGAGTAGGGCGCCCGTCCCATATGCCGGAGGTGAAGGTGGTGGGTTCAAACCCAGCCCCACCGAAAACAAAAAAATCCTGCAACCCCCGCCCTCCCAAATCACAACAAATGGCATATTTCCTCAGTTTCTCCATTAGGTGGCAGCCGTGCTCTTTGGCTGAGTTTTCAGCAGGGGGTTGGTGGAGGGGAGCTGTCTGGCTGCAGCCAGAGGAAAGGCAAGGGAAAACTGGTAAACACCTGCCACCCAGCGGGTCACCCCCACCAGGGACTAGTCACTCACTCCACCTCAACAGGAGGAACCAAGGACAGGCTCCCTGTTGAGTGTACAGCCTGGCCATAGTTCGGTACTCTTCCAGCAGGGTAGCACAGATGGAACAGAAGCCACCAGTCTAAGTAATGTAAATAGTGGGGCTCAGACTTGCTAGCACATTGGAACCACCTGGCAAACTTCCCAAAACCCAACACTTCCCCAGAGAGTCTGAGGTAATGGGTGTGGGTGTCTGGCTTTTCCAAGCTCTGCTGATTGGTCTAGTGTGCAGCCAAGGCTGACAAGCATTAGAGTGAGGCTCTCAAGTGCTACACTGTTGATGTTGGGGACCAGTCCATCGTGGCTCTGAGAGCTGTCCTGTGCATTGGAGGATATTTAGCAGCGCTCCTGATTTACATCCACTAGATGCCAGTAGTAACCTCCCACCCCCAATTATGGAACCAAAAATGTCTCCAGACATGGTCAAATGGCTCCTGGTGGACAAAGTGCCGTTCCCCCCACACACACACACACCCCAGTTATGAACCACGGTCTGGCAACATGGATTTCCTAAATTGTAATCCTGATTGCTATGTGACCTTGGGCAAATACCCACTTGTGCCTCACTCCACTCCTGGGTGAAAGGGAAATGTTGCCTTCTGGGGTTGTGGGAGGGTATAGAGGGCAATAGGATCAGGGGCTCACATGTGGTAGGTGTTCAATAAATAGTAACCCCTTTTCTCTGTTCCCCATCTGGAAGGAATGTATCTCAGAATTCTAATGGTGATGGCCAATTTGTTTGTTTATGAATTTGTTTAGAAAAGGCCTAAGATCTTTTTATAGTCTAAGTTTCTCCTCTCAAGAAAGAGGACAAAACCCCTTCATAAACTTTGGTGACCACCATCAGCGTCTGTGTCCCTTGAGATCCTGGCCCGGCTGCCACACAGGCTCTGACCTCTGCTGGCACAGGTCATCTCCACACTGCCTCCCCTATCCCTGCTGCTTTCTTGGCCAAGAGCCCAGTGTAGTGATTTTTAACTTTGGCTATGCCTTAGAGTCATGGGGTGAGGGAGGAGAACACGTTAATATTCCAGATGCACCTGACCCATTAAATCAGAATCTCTGGAGAAAGAGCCAGGTATTGGTATTTCTTAAAGCTCCCCAGTTGATCTCATGGTACAGCCAGGTTCAAGAGTCACTGGCTTTTGAGCCGCTCACTCATGTCCAAGAAACTGCTTCACATTCCCAGCAAGAAGCACATTCACACCTAGGATTTTGAGCTTGTGCCTGGAAGTTTGGGCCAGGGTGACCTTTCATCTGTCCCTAAGGTTTTTTGGAAGATGCTCACAATAGCTCTGGCTCCATAGCTTCTTGCCTAGGTGGCTTCTCAATCTTATCTGTAAAACAGTGATGTGGCATTAATTCCAGCTTTATCTACCCTCTTCCAACAGAGATGTTATAAAGATAAAATGAGAATATCAGTAAAAAATGTTCTATAAACTGGGCAGCACCTGTGGCTCAAGGAGTAGGGTGCTGGCCCCATATACCGGGGGTGGTGGGTTCAAGCCTGGCCCTGGCCAAACTGCAAAAAGAAAAAAAAAAAGAATGTTGTATAAACTAAAGGATTCTACATTCCCAAATTAGCAAACCTTATTGTGATGTTTAATTTTATGTGTCCACTTGACGGCTATGGAGTGTCCAGGTATTTGGTCCAACATTATTCTAGGTGTTTCTGTGAGAGTGTTTCTGGAAGAGATCAACATTTAAATTGATAGACTGAGGGGCTTGGTGCCTGTAGCTCAGCAGTTAGGGCGCCGGCCACATACACCGGGCTGGCAGGTTCGAACCCGGCCTCGACCTGCCAAACAATAATGACAATACAACAACCACCACAAAAAAATAGCCGGCGGTCTTGGCAGGGCCCTGTAGTCCCAGCTACTTGGGAGACTGAGGCAAGAGAATTGCTTAAGTCCAAGAGTTTGAGGTTGCTGTGAGCTGTGATGCCACAGCACTCCACCGAGGGCAATATAGTAAGACTCTGTCTCAAAAAATAAACAAATAAATTAATTAATTAATAGACTGAGTAAAGCAGATTGCCCTCCCCAGTGTGGATGAGCCTTTTCTCATCAGTTGAAGGCCTGAATAGAACAAAAGACTGACCTCTCTCAGACTATGAGCTTGCTCACCTTTAGATGGGAACTATACCATTAGCTCTCCTGGTTCTTGGCCCTTCAAACTTTGCCTGGAACTGAACCATCGCCTTGCCTGGGTTTCCAGCTTGCTGACCCACCTTGTAGATCTTGCGACTTTTTGACCTCTGTAATTGCATGCACCAGTTCCTTATAATAAATCTTTTAAACACACATGCACACCCACATACACACTCTCACACATTCTGTTGGTTCTGTTTCTCTGAAGAAACCTAATAGACTTGATGAAAACGAACGCAGGTGTCTCAGTGCTCACTCTACATTGGAGTACAGAGTCGAGCTCTGTCCTCTAGGACCAAGTCTGGCGTGGAACCTAGAAGCTGAGGAAGGCAGAGGTAAGGGTCCAGAACCCTCTCTCCTGCCCAGGACTCCTCTGTGGTGACTGGAACCCCATCTAACCTGTCCTGGGCATGCTGTTCATCAATTTTCCAGATCCCAGCAGTCTGGGCTATCTACAGGGGCCACACTCTCCTGGGCTTATAGCCAGGCACAGGGGCCTTCTCTCTGCTTTGCAGGCCTGGGCAGCAGGCTAGCTGGCTTTAGGGAAGGGGGGTAGGGGACAGGTTCCCTTGAACCAAAAGGAACCAAGGCTGTAAATTACCTGCCAGACACACAAACAGGTGTCATCGTGTACACAGTAGTCCCATGACACAAAGGAAGGGCCTAAGGTTCTGAGGACAAGGGAGATGAGGCCTGATACCTTGGGGCCTGGCCCAGTGCCTGACATGGAGCCACTTCTCAGCAAGTGTGGGTTAAGCACACAGGAGGTGGGGAAGCTATGAGTGTGAAGGGACTGGGGTGGGATGTCCCAGTCCTGAAGGGCAGAGCTGGAAGAGGAGACAGCAGTGGTGGTTAACAGCAAGACCCCGGCTGCTATAAAGTGCTTGCTATAAGTTCAAACTGTGTGACTTGATAGAAGTATCAATGTGGACATTAACACTAATTCAATTCCAAACCTCAGTTTTCAGGGTCTATAAAATGGGGATAACAATGATATCCACTTGAGATGATGGTGGTAAGAATGAGAAAAGAAGAAATACATGTAAAGCCCTCAGCCTCATGCTTGGAGGAAGGTGGTAGCCGTTCTTCACAGCCTCTGGGGGCAGACCTAGAGGTCAAGGCATTGGGCCGAGCTTGCCAGCCAACCTGGCCTGAGTTTCCTATAGGTCCTTGGGCCCTGTGTCAGCTACAACACAGAATGATTTACCCCCAAGACGTACTGGAGGGAGAAGGGGAGAGGGTTGAAATGACATTTGCAGGATCTCCTTTTTGTCAGGGCCACTTGAATAAGAGGGGAAGGGTCTCCGCTGACTGGGTAGACCCTGCCCTGCGATCTTTTTTTGGCAGGAGGCTAAATTGTTGTCCCCCCCAGACTGGGGTCCTAAATTAGATGCCACCCTCCCCCACCACTCCTGCAGGGCCAGGTGCCAGGGATACCCACAGTTTGTAAATGTAATCAACCTCGTGGTCTCTTGCTTTCACAGGTGCAATTAGCATGCCCATCTGCTAATCCCTGATTAATGATGTTTACAAACACGGGGCTCCACTCACAGAGCTGCTCAGCCCCTCCCTCCTTGGGTCAGAGGCAGGGGTCTCCCTAGCTGTAACCATTCTGCATCCCTTCCCCAGGCAGTGGGCAGGGCTGGAGGTCCCTCCTCCTGGAGCTCCCTTGTCTAATTCTCATTGTACACATGATTAAAGCAGACCCAGAGAGAGCAGACAGGGACACGTGGTGGGAGGGCTAGGATCCTGCTAGTCTGTCTTTCCAATTCCGGTAGTTTGAGGACAGAAATTCCAGTGGGCATGCTGTCTTTATTTACCACTCAGCTCCAGGCCCAGGGCATGCCCAGGGCCACACATATGTATCTCCCTGGAGGGAGTTCTTGGTGGGCCCATGTCAAAGGCTCACTATCCAAAGTGCCAAGAGCCTAGACCTCTGAGTTAGAATTTCTAAAAATATTGAAATATCTGAATTTTCTAAAAATACTGAATAATGATGATGAAATGAGGCATTGGATGCTACCAGGATGCCCAAACACTGCTTCTCCCCCCATGGCTGTCTCTGGGGAGAGAGGCAGGTCCCAGCTCATTATTGGTGGGGGCTGGGGTGGAGGTGTCAGATTGGAATCACTCCTGGGGCTGTTTGCAGCTTCCCTGTTTCATTAACACCTCCCCTGGTGGTCTTCAGCTCATCCTGCTGGGGGAGGTGCTCCAGAAAGTTCTAACTACCTCCTTCCCAGCCCAGAGCTCCCTCACTTCCAGGCCTATGCTCCAAATGCACATAGAGGAAGGTTTATGCTGCCAAGAGGTGGCCACCAACTAGGAGGCTGTCATTGTTTCTGTCCTGAGGGTCCTGGAAGCCTGGTCAAGGGACACAGCACCCTGATCTGGGGTGGCCCTTTTCTTTACCTTCCCCATCAACCTCTAATCCATAGGTTCCTTTTCCTTCCTTTGGAATCCCTGTGACTCTTGTGACAGTGGCCATTCTTGGTTCTAATCCTGATCCACCTCTTACTAGCCAGGTGGCCTAAGGCAAGTTGCTTATCCTCTAGGACATTCAGTTGTTCCCTCTGTAAAATGAGGAAACCATGCCTCCCTGGAGGTTAGCACAGTGCCCAGTAAATTGTAAACTCTCAATAATTGGAAACCATTGTTGTTATTTCATGGGCAAAACAACTGCTCTCAGAATTATCTTCTAAAATCGCAGAACCTTGTTTAGCGGCCTGGGGTGGGTGGAAGGGGAGCAGGGCCAGAGCCCTGAGGACCATTAGCACTTCCAGAGACGCAGAAAAGGGCGTGAGCTCTGCCCCCAGTTAATTGCCCCAGCTTCTTCCCCAGATTGGGAAAAAGAGAGGGGCTGCTCTTTGAATTAGGACCAGGAGATTTATACCTCGGGCTCTGCAAAGGCTGCTTCTAAACAAGATTCCTCACGACACTCCAAGAAGGATTTTTATGGAAATGCCTGTCCTTCATCCCTGCCCCATGCCCTCTCTGTCACAATATTCCATTTCAGAGGACACCCTTCACCAGCTGCGGTGGGCTGGGGAGGAGGGGCTGAGCTGGCCTGGGCTTTCTCTTCCACCTCAGCAGCCTATGCAGCCATCCCCCTCTCCCTCCTGCTTTTCAGCTGAGGTTTGTGGGCGGTGGGAGGGAGAATCCATGAAAAGCAGTAGTCTTATGGTTTACCTATAACCTCAAAAAACAAAACAAAACAAAACAACCCATGGGCTGGCTCGGGGCCTGTAGCTCAGTGGCTAGGGCGCCAGCCACATACACCAAAGGTAGCAGGTTGGAGCCTAGGCCAGGTTTGCCAAACGACAATGACAACTACAACCAAAAAATAGCTGGGCGTTGTGGCGGGCACCTGTAGTCCCAGCTACTTGGAAGGCTAAGGCAAGAGAATCACTTAAGCCTGAGAGTTGGAGGTTGCTGTGAGCTGTAATGCCAAGGCACTCTACAAGGGCGACATAGTGAGACTGTCTCAAAAACAAACAAACAAACAAAAAATCCATGGGCTGAACAGTTTCCTTTAGAAAGAGGAAACTGTAAAACAGTGGACTCCATCCCTTCTTGCAGGTACCCTCACATGACCCCTGCCTGCCATAGGCCTCTGCAGGCATTAAGCCCTGCCCACCCTGTAGGTCCCACATGAGCCCTGCCTCCCCCGAAGGCCCCAGCAGGGACAAAGCTCCACCTACCCTCTAGGACTACCCCACCCCACTTAGATTTTCAAGATTCGAACTAGCTTTACTTATTTTGTACTTTCAGGTCCCAGGACAGGGCCAGGCACACACTGGATGTTTAAAAAACAATGAATAAACAAACAAATAAGTCCTGAGGTTGAACACTGATGACCTCCCCTCCCTCTTCTCTAGAGTGGATTGGAGAGGCAAATCTCCCAGCACATTCCAGCAAGCCTTGACCTTCTGCTCTCAGCATCAGAGAAGGCAAGTCACCCATGATCCCCAGCCACAGGCACTCTTGATACTCTGAAACAAGGGAGCTAGACCCACCTGCACTCACAGCACCTGCATAGCGGCTGCTCAGATACATAGAGGTATAGACGGTCTGTGGGTCAGGCACTGTGTGAAGGACATTGCAGTGGCTCACACCTATAATCCCAGCACTTTGACAGGCCCTGCCTGAGTAACATGGCAAGACCTTGTCTCTACAAAAAATAGAAAAACTAGCCAGCTGTGATGTTGGGCACCTGTAGTTCCAGCTACTCAGGAGGCTGAGGCAGGAGGATCTCTTGACCCCAGGAGTTTGAGATTGCAGTGAGCTATGATAAGGCCACTGTACCCTAGCTTGGGCAACAGAGCAAGACCCTGTCTCAAAAACTAAAATCAAATAAATCAGAGACTGACACACACACTTACAACAATCTCACCTCAGTGGGTGTGGGACCTGGAAGCCATGTGCTTGGAGCAGGAGGAATAATGTGGTGATGGTGACACTGATAGCACTAACACTTACCATGTGCTTAACCACAAGCTTACATGCCTCCTCTCATTTAATCCTTATGGTACTTTGGATTGGCACTTTTAACCACCTTCGGTTTATAGATAGGAAACTGAGGCTCGGGGGGGGGGATTGAACTTGTCCAAGCTCATGCTGTGGCAATCAGAAGAGTTCGGGGAAGAGAAGGAGCGAGGGCAGGAGCTGGGGTTTTCGAGGAGAAAACTTCCAGCCTAGTGCCAGCTAGGAGGCCTGATGCTGAGGCCAAGTCAAGTCACACAACCATCCTACCTAACCTACCATCACACCAGACCCCTCCCCCATCTGACATCTCTACCCCTTTCTTCCCCCTTCACCTGTTCTGAACCATCATTTTTTTGTTTTTGTTTTTAAAAAAACAGGATTTGTCTGGGTTGCTCAGGGCTCAAGTGAACCTACTGGTTTAGCCTCCTGAGTAGCTGGGACTATGGATGCACCCCACCATACTCAGCTTCCTGAACCATGTGGACAAGTAATTGGGGCATCCCGGTGGGGGCTGTGGCTGCACCTCCTCCTAGCTTCCCACTGGCTGTGGGTAGTGTTCCAAACTAGAAGTCCAGAAATGACCACTCAGGGCTACTGTGGGATGCTGCAAGAAGCCTCACCTCTCAGCCAGCCTGGGCTTTCTCCCCCAGAGACACCTCAGGGTTCACATCCTAGCTCTGCTCCCAAGTAGAATTTAACTTCTGAGCTTAATTTCCTCCCTGTGAGAAGGAAGCTGATAACCTCTTTCTTCCAGAGTGATGCTGGGGCTTGAGAGATGATGCCCTGGGTACACAGTAGGACTTCAACAACCCTTCCTTTCTTGCTTCTTGTTTCTCTTTCTCAGTGGCCAGCCTGGGTGTCTGACTTTTTGCCATTCCAGTCTCAGGTCTGGCATCTCCTCTCCCCCTCATCTTTGCCTTTGGCTTCTGATTAGCTCTGTCCTGTTTGTCTGCCCTGGCCGGGTCACTGGGCGATCCCTGTTGGTGCTCCTTCCTGAGACTGTGTCCGCACACCCCGCCTGTTCTTCCCTTTGCCTCTCCCAACTCTCTATACCCCTGGGGCTGATCGATGGCAGCCGCTGGTTATTGATTAGGGTGGGCATCCAAGTGTAGCTGCCAGAGGCGAGTATTGATGGGCAGAATTGGTGTTGAGGCTGAGGTGGAGTGGCAGCCAGAGAGCCTGGGGCTGCAGGGAAAGTGGGGCACTCCCATCACTGGCCAGAACTTGGGAATGGGAATCCTTAAAGCTGCAGGTGCCACCAGGGTGAGAGTGAGGGTGGAGGGCAGAGGCACTCTGTGAGCGGAATGCTATGGCTTAGTGTATGCTGTCAGCTAACAAGTATTTTTTAAGCACCTACTGTGTGCTAGCCAGAATGCAGCCGTGAGCAAGTCAAGTAAAATTATATAGGATGTTATACAAAAAGTAGACTAGGAAAAGAGAGAAATGGTGTGTTTGGGGGAGGGTAAAAATTTTTTTTTTTTTGAGACAGAGTCTCATTATGTGGCCCTTGGTAGAGTGCCATGGTGTCACAGCTCACAGCAACCTCCAAATCTTGGGCTTAAGCAATTCTCTTGTCTCAGCCTCCCAAGTAGCCGGGACTACAGGCACCTGCCACAACACCTGGCTTTTTTTTTTTTTTTGTTATAATTGTCATTGTTGTTTGGCAGACCTGGGCTGGATTCGAACCCGCCACCTCTGGTGTATGTGGCTGGCGCCCTAGCCGCTGAGCTACAGGTGCTGAGCCAGAGGAGGGTACAATTTTAAACAAGCCCCCTCCTGGGGAAATCTTGTGCATTGGAGTTTAGCTGTGCAGGATATTCTCCTGAATGCCCATCCTGGAGCCTGAACCCAAGCCCTGGCCCCATCTAGATAGGTCTTAGAGATGTGGGCTGGAAGGAGGGAAGAGAGACTGAGATGTTCCTCCACTGCCTGTCAGGCGCTGCTTGCAGGCAGGATGGGGAAACACAGACTTTTGAGCCTGGTGGACCTTGATTTAGGTGCTACCTCAGCCACTCACTGGTGTGTGGCTTTGGGCGGTTTCTTTAACTTCTCTGATCCTAATTTTCTTCATCTGAGCAAGAAGCCATCTCTTGCAGGGTTTTCTGTAGAATAACAATAATAGGTGCCTGGGGTCTGGCAGGTGCTCAGTAAACTGCAGTGATCAGAATTAAGCTCCTGATAATTGCCTCTCACCATCTTTGGAAGCCAATGACCCGAGCCAGCTGCACACCATCCCCGTGGCTGCTGCCCACTGTTCTTGGCCCCTGCCAGCCTCTTGACCCTGGCGGACCTCAGCCCCTCATCTCCTTCTATGGGCCGGGAATCCAGACTTTTGGATCCAGAGCCGAGCTTGGCCACAGAGGACACCTGAGGAGCCAGAACAGCCTGACATCCTGTCTGCGGCCTCTGTTTCTGCCTGTCCCTGCAGCTGCCGAGCCTGGAGTTTCCTCACTCCTGGTTCCCCTGTCCCTCCTGGCCCTGCACCTTGTACCTTGGCTCATTTCCTTGCACGTTGTACCCGGAGATCCCCCACAGCCCAGCCCATCATTGAGAAAAATCAAATCTCTTTAAAGGCCTTTGATTTCCTTCCAAATTTGCTGCCAGTCACTCTGAAGTTCCTCAGTATTCCTGTCTGCTCTTGTCTTCAGCCCCTCAACTACCACTGCAGTTTCACCAGGGAAACAGAGGCATGGTACAGAAGGCAAAGGGGTTCAGGGGGATCTGTCTGCCAGAACCCTCAGCCCTCTTTGGTTTTTCTTTTTCTATTTTGAGACAGAGTCTTACTCTGTTGCCCAGGCTGGAGAGTTGTAGCCTCAGCCTAGCTCACAGCAACCTCAAACCTCTGGGTTTAAGTGATCCTCCTATCTCAGCCTCCCAAGTAGCTAGGACTATAGGCACCTGCCATAACGCCCAGCTAATTTTTCTATTTTTAGTAGAGATGGGTTTTTGCTCTAGCTCAGGCTGGTCTTAAATTCCTGAGCTCAGGGGATCCTCACACCTCAGCCTCCCAGGGTGCTGGGATTAGGCAGGCGTGAGCCACTGTGCCTGGCCCCACTTTGGCCTTTCGTATTGACTTGGATAGGTCCTGATTTCTGGTAAGTATTTCCCTGTCTGGCTGCCCCCATCTTCCTACAGGGCATGGGCAGTGGCATGTGTTTCCCTGTGTTCTTTGTGTTGTCTACGGGTGAATGTGGTATGTTTCTATGCAACAGTATCTATTGGTCTTTGTATCTGCGGTTGTCTGCATCTGTGTGAATACAGGAAGGACTGGGGACCTTGCCTTCTAGTTGAACTTTGTCTGCTCTGCTGCACATGAGACACCGCTAGTCTGAGTAAAGGGCTTGATTTGGGATAAACTCAAGGTGTGGTTCTCCCAGGGGTCAGGGGCTGGGCTGGGCTGTAAAAGGGGGACAGGTTTCTCTGCTCTCTCCCAACTACCCCATCCATATATCATTTTGGAAATGCTGACTTTGTTGGGGTATTAGATTTAGGGCTTTGGGGGCTGGTTGAAAAGAGTCCAAACCTTGCAGAGGACATTAATTCCTAACCTAACAGCCTAACCCTATACTCACCTGGTGAGCCTGGAGGATTGGGCTAAGGGAGAAGGCTGGGCAGTGAGGACGCCCTAGGGTAGATGTATGGCATGGAAGGGGCTGTTTGTGTCTGCCTGAGTCACATTATAGGATAATGTCAAATATCGAGGACAGCCTTAACAGGGAAAAAAGCCACAAATCGGGGTCCTTTGACCTTTGTGGAGTAGAGAGACTTGTGACGTGGCTGTAGGTTGAGCCACTGCCAGGGCCGGGGGTCAGTAGTGATGCTGGACTGGCCTCTAAGCTGTGGGACACTGCTTAGATGCCCCACACCCCAGGATGCCCATCTTGATGGGGCCTCCTACAAATTTGGGGGATGGGGTGTGTTCCCTCATGAAGCCTCACCACCACCTCCTGCCCCCCATCCCTGCATAGGCATATCATGTGAATTCATGGATGTGCATGTGTGTTATGCACGCAGCCTCTGCTGGGGAGCTGAAAGCAGCTCTCTGGGTTCCAGAGACACGCCAGATTTATGGCACTGGGAGAAATATTTAGGCCCGAGACAGTTTGGTTGTGTTAATTATGGAAATCTAAAGATAATCTATATTTAATGCTGAATTTTGTCAAATTTGCTAAAGAATTAGGGGAGCGTGTGCAAACAGTGACACTTCAATGAAGAACAAGGTGCAATTAAACTCTGAAATTTACAGTGGAATAATTGGAGAGCATGACAAATATAGTTATCAGCAGCAACTAATTAGGGGTCTGCTCGAGGTTTCTGGGCTTGATTAATCTCGCCTGGATGCTAATAAGTTATGTGGGGCAGATGATACTGGTTTGTCGCCTGCTTCTTTCCACCATCTCTCGACAGCACTTAGGTGATGAGGATGTGACCCATTCAGTTCATCTTTCTGGGTAGCCTGGCCTGAAAGGGAGGACGGGGGCTCCTATGCTGAGACTCCACCCCTTTCCCAAGTAATGATGATGGGAGCACCTTGAGCGGCCCTTGCTCAGGAATCCTAGGTCTCACTGGTTGGTAAGTTCTTGGTGTCTCACTCAAGGCTTGTTGGGATTAGAGGAGAGAGGCTTAGAGGTTGAGTTTTAGCGTCTAGTTGAGCCTCAGTGGGCTGGATTTGTTGCGCTTTCAGCACCCATTCTGACCTGTGATAGAGCCCATGCATACCCTTCCTTGGCCAGGCACCTCCCTGGCTCTCAGGCCTCTGCTAATCTTCCTAGCTGCTGACTCTGACCAAGCCTCAGGTCCATTGATTAAAGTTTAGGAAGGAGCTAGTGCTCTCACTCAGCTGGATGTGGCCAGCACCCTGGGCACCGCTGCCAAGCCCAGCTGTGAAACTAGAACCATCCCTTCCCCTTCTCTGTCTCTTCACCCTATCTCTGACTCTGTCTTCTGTCTCTTCCCTGTCCTGGAACTTTCATCAGATTTGCTGCCCTTGTCACCCTGGGAGAGGGTCTCTCTGTGCCTAACCTAGGGGAAGGAATGCTCTCCTAAGAACTCTCTCCTTCCTCGGAGTTCTCCTGACTGCCAGGTTCCCCACCTGGGCTTTCCCAAGGCACGAGGTGGAATCTGCCACCTGTGTTCATGGACCCCATCCTGAGCAATTCCTCTGCCATTGCCCCTCTTTGCTCCACAGCATCTGGCACAGGATACAGACTCTGATTGGCACCCCAGAGAAGGCTGATGAATCTAAAACAGGAAGTTGGATGAACTGATTCTTTGTGAATGTCTTTGATGCACCATATGTCTTTTTTTATTATTAAATAATAGCTGTGTGCATTGATATATTCATGGGGCATCATTCACTAGCTTCACAGACCATTTACCAAGTTTCACATATACCCTTGTAAGATGCACCGCTGGTGTAATCCCACCAATCCCCTTCACTCTACCCACCTCCCCCCTCCCTCCCCTCCCTTTCCCCTTTCCCCCTATTCTTAGGTTGTAACTGGGTTATAGCTTTCATGTGACACCATATGTCTTGAATGTGTGTCACAAGAGGCCAGGACCCTGGTGTGGCCATGGAGAGGACTACAGGCAGTGGGTGCTGGAGGAGGACAGGGGCCTTCAGAGGGGAGGAGGTGGCTTCTCTAAGGCCCGTGTCTCTTCCTGCTGCTTGTAAGAGGACCTTTGAGCTCAGACATACCTGGCTTGTGTCCTGGTCATGGGGGTCCTATTCCTAACCATGTCAAATCTTGGTTTCCTCCTTATAGAACAGGGATAATTACTTTAGAGGGACTGCCTGCCCAGGGTCACGAGGACCTCAGATAAAAGGCTGGGAGCTGAGCATGTCTGGGTATATGGGCTCTCACCCCTCTCCTCTGCCTTCAGTGCCTGCCCTCCCGTAGATGGACTTGCATACCTTTTTAATCAATGTCAGGGCCCTGGCAGGAAGGAGCCTGGAGTGGGAACCAGATCCCAGAGCTTCACCCCAATCTGCTTTTAGGCAGGAAACCCACACAGCTCGAGGCCTGATGTACAATGGTAAGAAAAAGGCTTTGTCAAGTCTTCAGGGAGGCCAGGCTGAAGGAGTGTTGCTGTTGTTTGTGAGTAACAATGCACTAGGCTGGGGGGCCGTTATAGGCGCCTAGCTTCTACTGTCTCTCTGCACAGCATGCCTCAAATGTAAATCAGATCATGTCCTGCCCTGAGAGAAACCTTCAATGGCTCCCCATTGCCTCCAGCATCACGTACAGAGCCTCACAGTCAAAGCTGTCCACAGTTGGCCCTGATGCAGTTGCCACTTCCTTTTGGGCTTCTTGAAGTTCCTTTGCTCTACCCACCCACACAATGCCTTGCTCCTCAAACTCCCCCAGAACCTGACAATCTGTAGGCTTTTATTGGATCAGTTTCCACTGCCTGAAATGCCTTCCCTCCTGCTCACCTCCTCATGTCCCCTTTCAGCCCAAGTCCCATCACCTCCCAAAGCCTCCCTTGGTGCTCCTGTTGCTTGGGTTGCCCCCAAACCCTTCTAAATTCCCTCTGGTTGTCCCATTGTCCCTTGTGTCTGTGCCAGACTTGTCCAGCAGAGGGCGATAGACACTGCGGGCACAAACAAAATGGACCTCAGGATTGGCACATCCCTCCTTGGGCCTGTCTCTGCTGTGCTATGCCCTGGACTTCAGCCTGGCATCCTCACCGCTGGACCATAGGGCTGGAGGATTTGGGGACAGGTCATATTTTGTTCCTTCTCTGCAGAGTTGACACCCTTTGGGATTTGGGTAAAAATTACTGAACTAGTTTCTTACATTTGCAGTGCAGTGATTTTCCCAGCCACTGCTGACATCCTGGGTCCCCAGAGCAGGGCTAATGTGGCTCATTTTACAGATGGGGAAACACTCCTTGATCATGGTGGAATCTTGCAGAGACTGGTGAGTCACAGGCACAGCATGCATTGGGTAAACTGAGGCTCAAAACAAATTTGCTGGGAGTGACATGGCTTGCAAGGGGAAGAGTTGGGACTCAAACCCCAAGCCTCTTTGACTTTCAAGTGAGTGTCTTTTCCTCTACACCATTTTTCTGATCATTCACGATCTTAGTCTAATCCCTCCCTGTCATTGTCACAGCCCCTGCCCCTGAGGCAACTGCAAATGGTGCCTCTGGCCTTGGACCAGCCTGCACATCCCCATATGCTGTGCGTCGGTGGACAGGTCGGTAGTTTGAGCTACAGATTTCTGTAAACCGGTCAGATGGTGTGTAGTCTGTTCTTCACAAGATTCTTGTGGGACGAAATGAGAAGATGGCTGCAGAGACCCCTCTCTTTTCTAGGATGGGTCCCACCTGGGCTGGGATATTCCCCCAAGGGCTCTTGGTCTATCTCTTGGGGGCTGGAAGGGGGACTGAAAGCACCTGCAGGTCTCCTTCAGCCCTCTTCTAGGGGAAGAAAAGAGATCTGGGGAGGTCTCCCTGCTCTGGAGCCTCTAGCCCTTGCAGCTGTTGGAAGTGAACGGGCTCTGTCACCATGGCAACGTGGGCCAGCGCCTGCAGGGCCAGTCCTATGCCAGCTGCCGTTGACCTCACTTAGGATGATTACCTTTCGGCAAATAAAATAATCGTGTTAATAAAGAGGCTGTTTGCTCCCTCCTCCCCTATCCTGCTTGGCCTGTTTCTCATCCTTACCCCAGGGAAAGAGAGGCTTCTCCCTACCCAATTACCCCTGGCCCATGGGATGCCTTACTCTTAAATAAGTTGTTGAGTGAGATCCAGATTGCCTTTTAATCTTTACCAGTTTTAACCATCTCCCACACTCCCCATCTTGCTTTCTGTCTCCTAGCCCCAGTGTCTTTTCTGAAGTTACACAACTGAGATGATATTACTCATCCTTTCTTCCATGGACATAATTTTGAATGCCAGTCGGGCCTCCTAGACTATCATAATAATACATTCTGATTTTTGAGGGCCAACTGTGCGTTATACCCTTTACAAATACTTTTGAACACATCTTCTCCTTAATCCCTATAACGATTGTACAAGTCAGAAACTTCAATACCCTTCTACTGAGAGACAAATTGAGAAACTTGGGTTAGTCCAGTCTCTGGATTGCAAAGGGGACTCCCTTAGCAGAGTGGGAACGTTCAGCTCAGCTAGCAGGTTCACCTGCTGTAGGTTCAGCACACACTGGGCATGCAGAGGGGAAGAAGGGAGGAACAGGGGCCTCCCACAGGCTCTGAATGAGGGGCAGGGTGGGAGTAGATGGACATGTCCACCAGAAATGGAGATAGGGAAGGACATGAAATAGGCTTGGAATGCAGGATTCATACACCAGGCCAGGCCTCTCCTGTACCTAAAGATGCCTCATCTCCTGTTCCTTTTTATTAAGGAGGAAGCTGAAATGTTCCTTTCATTATTAAGACTTTCCAGAAAGGGGTTACCAAAATTATGGTTGATTTGGAAAGTTTACTTGTCACCAGTGAACAGAAAATAATGCAATGGTACTACATTATTTAAAAGGTTATTTTAAGCTTTACAAATACTTTTTGTTGTTTGGGATTCATTGAGGGTACAAAGAATTATGTTACACTGATTGTATTTGTTAGATAAACTCCTAGTAACTTTACAGATAGTTTTAAAGTCAGTGCTTTGCAGGCAGCATCACCTTACGATAGAGCAAAGCTTTCCAATTGAGAGGGGACTGTCCTTGCTGGATTCTGGGGTCTCTGTGTGATTGGAGGAATAGTGTCACCCAGACACCATGTCGGAGGTCTGGATTTGAGGCCTTTCATAAGTATGAATCCCAGGCTCAGACCCCTCGCCTTCTGCAGCCCACCGCTCTCTTAGAGCCCTGGCAGCGGTAGGCAGGGGTCGGAGTGCCTACCAGAAACACTAGGTGGCGCTCTGACATTGGGCAATCCTCTGAGCACATGGCTGCCTAGTGACCAGAGGGCAGAGTAGGTGGGAAAGGTTTGAGGGGAAGCCCACTCACTGGACCTGACACCCCTGGCTAGGCCAGGCCAAGGAGCTCTGGAGATGTCAGAAGCCAGGCAGGGGAGCAGGGGCTCTGCTTCTATCCATGATTCCTGCATCCACCTTAGAGAGTGTGGAGACCAGAAGATCAATGGGAGGGACAGGGGGACAGAGGGTAGGGTGTGGATGGGGCCACAGCAGCAGGGCTTGGTGGAGCAGCCCAGCAGTGTTGGGGAGCCCTCAGCTGGGTGAGGCCCTGGGGAAGGCTATCCTTTCTTCTATCACTAAAGCCCAGGGTCCACTCGTAGGTGGGGTTTGCCCATCTTACCTGCCCTTGGATACGGGACCAGTGAGAGGCTGGTGGGGGGAGGTATGCTTCTTTACAAAGCTCCCAGCTATCACTAAAGGAAGCCTCAGGAGATATTGGTGAGGGATCAGCTTTGCTCTAAGGGCAAGACCCAGGCACTGGACTGAAAAGGCCTCAGGTTTTTTGGTCCCTATTTACCTGTGTCCTAGCCATGTGACTTTGGGTAAGTCACTAAGACCTCTGCTTCATTCTTCATAAAATGGTGATAAGAATATCAGAGTTCAGAGTTTGGGGGAAGCTGAAATGAGATCATGCCCACAAAGGCACTCAGAGTGCCACACCTGAGGCAACAGTCCTGTCCTGCCAGTCCGCGGAAGTGGCATCTTGCGTCTCTCCCCTCCTGCCTGTAAGCCCAGTGAATACTCAGTGCTGTCAACCGTTCAACGCTGGAGCGAAGGCAGCTGGGGTGGCAGGATTCCAAAAACTCATCCTATGAGGGGCCATTTTGAGAGGCCCCTGTCCTCAGGACCTGGGCCTGAACACTCCGCTTACCTGTCCTTTGTTTCACCCCTTGCAGACCCTTCTTTCCACATATCTGGGGCTCAGTGGGATCTAGAGAGAGAAGGAGAAGAGGCAGCAGAGAGGCAGACTTACCCCAGGGCCTCTTCTCTAGCTGTCTACTTCCCTTATATTGGGTACAGGTGGGGAAACTGAGGCAAAAGGGAACCATGGGACAAACTACAAATCCCTGAATGCTGGTAGGTGTGGGGAGTGCATGATAAATTGAGTTCCCATCCTTTTGGGGGGCCTGCAGGAGTCTGTTAACCCTGAACTCCTGGGGAAGAGGTATCCAATGGGTGGCTGGAGATGGGTGAGCATTTAGGAAAGAGATGGCAGGAAAGGCCTGGAGGTGGAAGTCAAGGGCAAGAGCAGTGAGGGCAGACATCAGTGAGCAAGTGCACAGGTGTTAAGTGAGCACCTCATGTGGGCCAGGCTCTGGTCTGGGTGCCAGGACCTGGGCCCCAGAGAGACAGTGTCCCTGCCCTGTCAGAATTTTTTTGGCTGCTTGGGGTGGCTGCCCCAAATCATCCAACATCTCCAAGTCCCTGCTTCATCATTTGTAAAATGGGGGTGATAATGTCTCCCTCATGGGACTGTTGTGAATGTTAGATGTGTGGAAGGTGCTTAGCACTGAAGCTCTGCATTTAGTTGTTTTTTGTTTGTTTTTTTTGTCACCCTCTGTAGAGTGCTGTGGTGTCATAGATTCTCTTGCCTCAGGCTCCCTAGTAACTGGGACTACAGGCACCTGCCACAATGCCCAGCTATTTTTGTTTCTTTGTTTAGCAGGCCCAAGCCAATTCCAACCCACCAGCCCTGGTGGACGTGGCTGGCGCCCTAACTACTGAGCTACGGACACCAAGCCCGAGGCTCTGCATTGAATAAATGTGAACTGCTGTGAGTGTTGTCAGTATCATTATGATCAGAGCTCTGGAGAGTGTGAACTTGAGCAAATGGCTCACATTCCTTGAACTATGAGTTCCTTATCTGAGAAAAGGGCTCATAACATCTCCCCTGCCACCCCTCCCCAGAATTCTGCTCAAACAATTGAGATAGTGCAGGGAGGAGGCCTTTGTAAACTACATCGCACATGGGGGGTCCATTTAAACCATTTGGGGGGGGGTGCGCATGTATCAGCATCAGAGACCCCAACATTTGTGCTCCATCTTTTCCGAGACCACCTGAGCTCAGGTCATCTGGGAGATGGATGGATGTGTGGTGCCCTGACAGTTCACGTCAGGACTCTTTCCCTGGAGCCCTGGGGTCGGAACCGAGGTGCTGGCGGAGGTGTGGAGATGAGGGCCAGGCTGAGAATTGTAGCATTTCTCCAAAGGCCTCGGGGAAGTCAAGAAATAAATCTCTCTCAGAGATTGAGACAGGCTCAACCCTTCCCCCACCCTGAGTCTGGACTGGGGACTGGGTGGGGCTGTCTGCAGAGGTCGGGATTCTCACTCCCCTCTTTGAATATCCTCTTCCCCACACACTTCCCCTCATCCAACCCTCTCCTGTCAGGCCTATTCCTGCTGCCAACCTATAGAACAACCAGGGGAAAAGAATAACACAGTGGGCTCTATCCCAGAGGTGTTTGCTGTGTGTGCCTCAGGGTTCCTGGTGCTGGTGAGGAGGGGATGCCTGTCACCTCCCTTGGTGCTCATCAGTGCTGAGCACTCCCCAGCCCCATCTGCCCAACCAGCTGGCTGAGGGGTGGAACCAGGCAGGGTTCAGCTTGGACCTGAGGTTGAAAGAGCAAAGAAGTGGGAGAGGAGTCTCCTATCTGGAAGAATGAGAACTGGGGGCAAGGGCAGCCATTTCTAACCTCTTTTCCCCTAGGAAAAGAGCAGTAGGAAGCAGTGTGTTAGAGAGGGAAGATCATGGGTGTTGGAGTTACCCACCTTGGGTTCAAGCCCTTTACTAGCTGGAGGAGTCCTGGGCAAGATGGAATGGTGACAGGACCTACTCTGTCATGAATACGCCACCTTCCTGGGATCACCTGTCAGGTGCCTCAGGCTGTGAATCCAAGCTTTGTCTGTAGGATCAGTTAACGAGGACTTGGGCAATTTTGTGCCCCCATCCCTGCACCCTGATTGCTTTTCTCATTTCATTGACTGATGGATTAAGTGAAAGGCATCGTGGGGGGTGAACGAGATGCCATCCAGTTGGGGGATACAGTGTGAGCGGGAAATCCTGGAGTATATTTCCTTGCCAGGACAAAAAAGAGCTTTTCTGACTGGCAGATTTTAAGAAGGCCTCGTGAAAGAAGGAGGGGTATTAAACTAGGTTTCTCTGAGGGCTCAGACTTGCAAGTGAAGAAGTGACTTGATGCCTGATGGATGGAACAGTGTGGGCAAAGGCCCTGGGGGCGAGAAAGCTGGAAACACACCCACAAAACTGCTAATACGCTGCTTGCCTAGAGCAAGGGGCAAGTGAGATAAAACTGAAAGGGAGTTGTCTCCAGTTCCTTGATGACTAAAACCAAAGTGGCAGGTACTGGGAAGAGAGTACTCCTACTAAATTATTTGGATAATGGCTAAAATGTTCTCTCTAATCCGTAGACGAGCTTTGCTTCCTCAAGGCAATCTGCTTCCTTTTTCTTTGGCCCCCAGAATGACAGGTTTGGGAAATGACACAGTGGACCAAGGTGTCCTCAAAGAAGACTCCGTCCGTCCTTCTTCACCCTCCCTCAGCTCCTCACTTTGCCTCTTAAATCCCATTCCCACTCATCAAAGAAAGAAGGTGGTGTTGGGGGAAGACTGGCAGGGGAAAACTGGTCCCCAAACTATCCCTGGATAAGTGCGGAGGGACAGCCTTGAGTTGAGCTGTCTGGGGCCATGTTCTATCCTTGGATCCACAAGAGCAGATACAGGAGGGAGGATTCTGTTCCCTTCCAGAAATACTCAAGTCAAATGATTTCCATTACACTGGGCTATGAACCCTCTTCCTGTTTTGGAGACTGGAAACAGGAGATGGTGTTTGGGCAGTAGGGATGGAGGAAGGGAAAGGGGGGGGAGGAGAAAGGAGAGAAAGTAGGAAAAGGGGAAGGAAGAAGGAGGGAGGGGGAGAGGGAAGAGGTGAGAGAGGAGGTGTGGCGGCCAGCTGGCAGAGCCTGTCCCTGACAGACCGCGGGCAGGAGTGGAGACCAGGAGGGAGAGAGAAGAGCATTTGGGCGCGTTTCCCTCCCGGCTTTGGCTCTGCCCCCCTCTCTCCACCCCGCTCTGTCTTTCTCTCCTCCATGTCTCTTTCAGGGTCTCTGTATGAGACAAATGACTTCTTGGGCTCCACTGGGCTCCCTGGCAGCTGCTGCACAGGGTGAGGGTGACGTTGCTTTCTTCTCATTTTATTTATTTATTTTTATTTGTTTGAGACAGAGGCTTACTCTGTCACCCTGGGTAGAGTGCAGTGGTGTCATCGTAGCTCACAGCAACCTCAAACTCTTGGGCTCAAGTGACCCCCTTGCCTCAGCAGGGACACACTACAATGCCCAGCTGGTTTTTCTATTTTTAGGAGAGAGTGGGTCTCACTCTTGTTCAGGCTACTCCCAAGCTCTGGCAATTCACCTGCCTTGGCCTCCCAGAGAGCTAGGATTACAGCCATGAGCCACTGCGCCTGGCCTCTTCTTTCTCATTTTAGACTGAACTTGGATTTCCCATCCCCAGTTACTGAGGTGTGGCTTTGGTCCTCTCCGGGGGACCTAGATTGGGTGGAGATTCTCTGCATTCACCCAGAACCCAGCCAGCCTCCATGGGCCACTCCAACTTTGTCTTCCAGGGAGAATCTTCAAAGCTCCAGAGTTCCTCCCCCCAAACCATTTCCTACCCTTTTTTTCTCATATGAACTTACTCCAAAAAAGATATAAAGAACTTGAATTTCTAAAAATTCTCATTCTGATCAAGTCTTTCTGGATTTTTACTGCCTTTGGGGCATTTTTATTACCAGGTATCTGAAAGGTCTTGAGCGCTATATACTGGCTCTCACATCTGTGACCTGGTTTAGCAGTCCCCGTACCCCCCCCCCCATGACACTGGTAACAGGCCATGGATCTCCTTTTATATATGGTACAACTGAGGCGCAGTGATGGCTGAGCTGGGGTGTGAACCTAGTTCTCCACTGTGCTGGTGCTGGGCTCTTTCCCCTAGGCTGTATGTCTGGGTGTGCCTGAGTCTGTCCGGGCTTCCTGCGTTCACCTAACATGGACTCACACAGGTATTTTGTGGGTGGCAGAGCCTACCGCGTGGCATTCCATCCTGCTGATGGATCACCACTGTGTTTGGTCACTCCCTCATGGTCAGGTTTGTGAGAGGTCTCTTAATTTCTTGCTGTAATAAATTCAACTGTTGTGTTTTGTTCCAATTACTTTCCTCATCTTCATTTGCAGTGTGTTCCTTAAGTAGGTTCCATCCGGGGCTCTGCGTCTTGGCAGGGGCTGGGGTGGTGGTTAGTCGGTAGCTGGTATCTTGACCCAGAGCGTGATCATTGCAGAGGTGGGTGGCAACGACCTCTGTGGCTGATTTGGATTCACCTCCAGCCAGAAGAGGTTAGAATGACCCCTTTGGGGCTGGCACATTGACGTACTGTAATTCTTTTTTTTTTTTTTTCCATTTTCAATGTGTTGATTATTTGTACAAATTGGAGTGCTTACATCATACTAATCAACATAGCTTTCACCTCATTTACCCAATTATAGCATTAGGACATTTGTGTTCTGGGCAGTGCCTGTGGCTCAGTGAGTAGGGCGCTGGCCCCATATGCCGAGGGTGGTGGGTTCAAACCCAGCCCCGGCCAAACTGCAACAAAAAAATAGCCAGGCGTTGTGGCGGGTGCCTGTAGTCCCAGCTGCTCAGGAGGCTGAGGCAAGAGAATCACATAAGCCCAAGAGCTGGAAGTTGCTGTGAGCCGTGTGACGCCACGGCACTCTACCGAGGGCAGTAAAGTGAGACTCTGTCTCTACAAAAAGAAAAGAAAGACATTTGTGTTCTATACATGATAGCTCCAACTTGTACTTGCAATGTAATCCATAGGTGTGGGTTGTACTGTAATTCTGTGTGCATACACAAGGCAGAGTCTAGACTCACTTCACGGATACATATCGGGCTCATCTCAACATTACTCAGAACCCCCACGACATAGACACCTCGGGCTGAGATGACCCACAGTATAAATCTGCACCAAACATCAGCCAGGGAATCACCATTAGCCAAATGGCCAGTGTTATCATTATTCGCTGGCTTAATACAGCACTGCTAATACATTTCTTGAAACAAGTAACAAGACTTAGAGAGTAAACTAGTTAAATGTCATAGCTGTTAAGTTCAGTCTTTAGCCTGTAACACATAGGTTTGGTGTAAAGTGTACAATTATGAACAAAGTGGGTTTGAGAAGGGACAGCAAGCCCAAGAGGAGCCCCTTGCTCCAATGCCAGGGTAAGGTGGGGCTGGTGGTGCAGGTGGTAAATGGAGTTAGGAAGTGAGATGGTTTTCCAGGGATGTGAAGCTCTTACAAGCAGGCAAAAGAGGGAAGCATAGGGCATTGGTCACTGTGGAGGGACGAGGAAGGGGCAGATCGTCCTGATCAAGCGGAAGGTAAAGGCACAGAGCAGGAAGGAGCGTGCCTGGGGTCAGGATTGGATTCCTGCGGAGTTCTAAGCATCTGAGCCAAGCTGCCTCCTGGTTCTGCAAAGCACAGATATTAATAAGGGTGATTAGTAATCATGACGTGTGAATAATAAGGGGATGGTTAATTGTCCCGGTTATGATGAACAGCAGTCACTGGGAGAGAGTGGGGGAGCTGGGACCCCCAACACACACAGACACGCACTCACTCATGTATGAATCGCTCTTGGCTGCTGCTTCTGAGATGGCAGGGCCACCAGAAGGGAAAATTTTAAAATTCATTCATAATTCCCTTTTATACAGTTATGAAAGGACACATGTTCACAGGAGAGAATTTGGAAAATACAGGTGTATATATATATATGTATAGGGAATAAAACAAAAACCACTATAAACATTTGGGCATATATTCTAGTCTTTTCTTCTATGCTTACATAAATATAGCCATAAACTGTATTTAAAGCAAAACATAATTAGGACAATATTCTGCATGTTATTTGGTGTCTTCTTTTTTTTTTTTGTAACTTACAGATACCACATGTGCTCTTCTTTGTGGCATTAAATAAATGGTCTTTGAGATTATGAATTGTAATGATTTTAATTTCTTTCGTCTTTTTTTTTTGAGACAGACTCTCACTTTGTCATCCTCTGTAGGGTGCTATGGCTTCACAGCTCACAGCAATCTCAAACTCTTGGGCTTAAGTGATTCTCTTGCCTCAGCCTCCCAAGTAGCTGGGACTAGAGGTGCCGTCACAACGCCTGGCTGTTTTTAGAGATGGGGTCTTGCTCTGGCTCAGGCTGGTCTCGAACCTGTGAGCTCAGGCAGTCCACTTGCCTCGGCCTCCCAGAGTGCTGGGATTATAGGCGTGAGCCTGATTTAATTTCTGTTAGAAAAGAAGTCCATCCTGTCTTACATGCTCTTATTAGAGAGGCTGGGGGCTTTAGGAAGGTAACACCAGGGTGGGGCAGAGTAGGAGGCAGGGCCTCAGAGCCTGAGCTTGATGTGGGAAAGTTTCTTCTGAAAACTTTTTTTTTTTTTTTTTTGAGACAGAGTCTTACTATGTCACCCTCTATAGAGTGCTATGGTGTCACAGCTCACAGCAACCTCAAATTCTTGAGCTTAAGCAATTCTCTTGCCTCAGCCTCCCAAGTGGCTGGGATTACAGGTGCTTGCCACAACTCCAGTGATTTTTTTGTTATTGTTATTATTGTTGTTTAGCAGGCCTTGGCTGAGTTCGAACCCACCAGCCCCGGTGCATGTGGCCGGCACCCTAACTGCTGAGCAAGGCACTGAGCCTGAAAACAATTTTTTTCTTCCCCTCATAGTCAGTTGAGGGTAGCCAGCAACCAGAATCCTTCACTGGGCACAATTAAAGCCCAATGCCAATGTCAGTACTCCAGTGGTCCTATAGTCATTTCTGAACCCTTCTGAGTCTCAGTTTCCCCATCCATTTGTATAAGAAACAGCACCTACCTCTTGGCCACCGCCTGGAAATCTGTCACCAAGGACCAAGATACAAGCCCACTTAGGATGTTGGAAAACACTGACAACAGGGCTCTCATCAAGAGGAAAGAGGGTGAACCTTAGGGTGAGGGAGAGGGACCAAGAGACCCAGATTGGATGACCACCTCTGTGACCCACAGAGAGTCTTGTTCTCTTTTGGGCCTTGGCTTCTTCATGTGTAAACTGCAGCACTGCACTCGGTAATCTCTAAGTATCCTTAGAGTTTCCAGTTCTGACCTCCTTGGACAGGCCAAGCTGGGCCCTGCTGTGGACATCCAGGACACCTGGCTGGTCCCAGGGTGAGGGAGGCTCAGTAATGCTGCTCCCTCCAGAGCCCTGCTCTAGGAGAAAGGGTTACAACTGGGGCCAGAGATCCTCTGGACAACTCTGGAGAGAACATCTTCTAGTTTTGATGGAGATAAGTGATTGTTATTTCATCCTTCTGAAACATGGGAAAGTCAGAGAACAGGGAACAATGGCCTGACCTTGAAGGTTTTCTCACCAAAACCAGAGAGACTTAGACTGCTTCTGACTGAGCCCACCCACTTCTACCTCTGCATTGCTTAGGACCTCTCAGTATTCATGCACTGATAAAAAGATAAGACACCACAGGACCACTGGCACTTACACACTTGCCACTTCATTAGTATTCTTATGCAAGTTTTATTCATTCATTCATCCACTTGATAAATGAGAATTAGCCACTGTCCATTTCACGAAAAGCAGTCCCACCACCTACTGTCTCTGTGACCACGGGCAAGGTGTTTCACCTTTCTGTCTTCAACGTCCTCATCTGTAAAATGGGGCCACATTATAATGGTGCCAATTCCACAGTGTTGATGTGAGGAATAAAATGAAATAGTAGGGTAGGGAGTGGTAGCTCGTGCCTGTAATCCTAGCACTCTGGGAGGCCCAGGCCAGTGGACTGCATGAGCTCAGGAGTTCAAGACCAGCCTGAGTAAGAGTGAGACCCTGTCTCTAAAAATAGCTGGGTGTTGTGGTGGATGTCTGTAGTCCCAGCTACTTGGGAGGCTGAGGCAAGAGTATTGCTTCAGTCCAAGAGTTTGAGGTTGCTGTGAGCTAATAATGTCATAGCACTCTATTGAGGGTGACAAAGTGAGACTCTGTCTCAGAAAAAGAAAGAAAGGAAGAAAAAGAAATAGTGAGTATAGAGTACTCCAAACAATGCCTAGAACATAGTAAGTGCTTAATAACGATTAGCCATCATTGCCATCATCATCATTACTGATACCCCCCTATTATGTGCCAGGCAAAGAGATGACTGACAAGCTTCCTGCTCTCAGGAAGTACAAAATCAGGTGCAATAAGCCATTAGATCTGGGCAGTGTGCTCTGGGAGTGCAGAGAGGGGCGCGCCTCACTCTGGTCAGTAGAATTTTGACAGACAGCCCTTCTACCCCAAGCCTGCTCCCAGCTGTGACTCCTGCAAGACCCAGGCCGGAGTGCAGCTTCTTCACCCAAACCTTAAAAATGCAGGCCAGCCCCTGCCCCACCCCCCAGCTGCAGCAGCACGCAAGCTGCTTGGAGAGGTGACAAAAAATTAAAATTAAAGCTAAATTAAAAAGAAGATTCCCATTTCCTCTCCCCATCGCACTTTCCACCTTAATTTTATCGCATCTTCCTTCTCGTTTTATTGACTTTTAGAAGCATTGCCACAAGATTTAGTATGGAGCAGGAGGGGAGGTAATAAATGTGCTGCTCCTTTCGCCTCCAATTAATTCTGCCACTGGGGTGGGGGCAGGTAGAGAAGAAGGGGGCTGCCCACGGATGTGAAGTCCCAGTAGGAGGGAGCTCTAGGACCACAGAGGAGGGGGGATACCCCCATGGTGGAGGTGATGGTGGTGCTTAGCTTTAGTCCCCTCCCCGGACCCATTTCCTGGTGACTCAGAGAAAGAGGGTCAGTTGCAACTGTGCTAATCAGGCCAGAAAACAGAAATCAGAATTTACATCCTCCCTGATCTGGCTTTAGAAACAACTGCAGAATTCTCCCCTCCCCCATACCTCACCCATATTTCCTGGGATGAAGATTCTTCACCCACCAAACAGATCTTTATTTAATTTTATTTTATTTCATGCTCTGTTGGTGCAAGGCATTTTTTTTTCTTCTAACCCGGTCTCCTTTCTCCCTCTATTTTTTTTTTTGCCTCTCCCCCCAACCCAATCTCTAATATCATTTTCACCCACCCACAGCGATGCTGTGTGTTTGTAATTTTCTTCTGACCCTAATGGCTCCAGTTTACCCTCAGTATTTAAGGAGAACAAGACAGAGGTAAGTGGCAAATAAACAGCGGTTCCTATTTACACTGCCAATTTCGGTTGATGGTGGAGAGGCTGCCTTGAAATTAATTCTGCCGCTGTCTGATGTGGAGGAATGTCTCCCAGGCAGGGAGAGCAGTGGGCTCCCTTCCGCCCATTACAGCCCCTCACCCAGGTATCTGCCTGGGTTATGCTCAAGGGGTGGGCGCAGAGAGCTGGCACCGTGTGTGTGCTTAAACAGGCCTTCTCTCTCTTCTTGGCTTTGGCCTTTCATCTCTGTAGACTAGTGTTTCTCTCGTATGGTGTCTTGACCAGCAGCATCAGGAACTTGTTAGAAATTCAAACTCTCCAGCCACACTAGATTTCTGAATCAGAAACATGGGGGACGGTGTGGAATCCATCAGTCTATGTTTTTTCCTTTATTGAGGTATAATTTACGTACCCTATAACTCACCTGTTTTTCAGCATACTAGACAGTGATTTTTAGTAAACATATTGAGTTGTACAACCAGCACCACAAGCTAGTTATAGAACATTTCTATAACCCCAATAAGATAACATGTGTCAGTTTAGTTAATCCCCTCTCTACACCACTGCCCTAGACAACCACTAATTTACTTTCTGTCTCCATAGATTTTCCTTTTCTGGGTGATCTTCTCAGTCTGGCTTTTTCTTTTCTTTTCTTTTTTTGCTATTTTTGGCCAGGGCAGAGTTTGAACCTGCCACCTCTGGTACATGGGGTTGGTGCCCTACTCCTTGAGCCACAGGCCTCACCCTTCTTTTTTTTTTTTTTTTTCTTTTTCTTTTGCATAAAGTTTTGTTAACAGCTCATAGAGATATAATTCACATACCATACAATTGCCTCATTTAAAATGCTTTCAGTACATTCACAGTTGTGCAGCCATCATCACAATCAATTTTATTTTATTTATTTATTTATTTTGCAGTTTTTGGCTGGGGCTGGGTTTAAACCCCCCACCTCCGGCACATGGGGCCAGCGCCCTACTCCTTTGAGCCATAGGCACTGCCCCACAATCAATTTTAGAACATTCTCTTCACCCCCAAATGAAACCCTGAACCTCTGAGCATAATTTTCACATTCTCGGATCCTCCCCAACCCTAGACAATCACCAATCTACTTTTTGTCTCTAGCGATTTCCCTATTCTGGACATTTCATATAAATTAAATCATATAAAATGGGGTCTTTTGTGACTGGCTTCCTTCACTGAGCATATTTTCTTTTTTTTTTTTTTTTTTCTTTTTTTTTTTTTTATTGTTGGGGATTCATTGAGGGTACAATAAGCCAGGTTACACTGATTGCAATTGTTAGGTAAAGTCCCTCTTGCAATCATGTCTTGCCCCCATAAAGTGTGACACACACCAAGGCCCCACCCACCTCCCTCCTTCCCTCTTTCTGTTTCCCCCCCCATAACCATAATTGTCATTAATTGTCCTCATATCAAAATTGAGTACATAGGATTCATGCTTCTCCATTCTTGTGATGCTTTACTAAGAATAATATCTTCCACGTCCATCCAGGTTAATACGAAGGATGTAAAGTCTCCATTTTTTTTAATGGCTGAATAGTATTCCATGGTATACATATACCACAGCTTGTTAATCCATTCCTGGGTTGGTGGGCATTTAGGCTGTTTCCACATTTTGGCGACTGTAAATTGAGCTGCAATAAACAGTCTAGTACAAGTGTCCTTATGATAAAAGGATTTCTTTCCTTCTGGGTAGATGCCCAGTAATGGGATTGCAGGATCAAATGGGAGGTCTAGCTTGAGTGCTTTGAGGATTCTCCATACTTCCTTCCAGAAAGGTTGTACTAGTTTGCAGTCCCACCAGCAATGTAAAAGTGTTCCCTTCTCTCCACATCCACGCCAGCATCTGCAGTTTTGAGATTTTGTGATGTGGGACATTCCACTGAGCATATTTTCAAGGTTCATCTATGTAGAAACAATGTATTGGTAGTTTAACCCTTTTTATTGCTAAATAGTATTCCATTGTATGGATAAGCCACATTTTGTTTATCCATTCCCTCCTTGATGGATTTTTGGGTTGTTCCCACTTTTTACCTGCAGATATTATAAATAATGCTGCTCTGAAAATTCTATACAAGTCTTAGCATGAAACTAAGAAATCCGTATTTTAATCTGAGCACCACTGTTGAAGGCCTCCTCTGTCTCTATTCCAGATTTCTCCTTTCCTGTCCCATCTTCTGTCTTTCATCCTTTGAACGGACATTAACGCAGCACCTACTGCACGCGCCAGGTCCGGGTCAGGGTGGGCACACCCGCTAACTGGAGGCCACGGTCCTGCGGCTTCCCATCTTCCTGGAGAGCCCTGACTCCACCTCTATCTGTGCGAACGCTCCTCCCAGGCCGCAGTGGGATGTGGGTGTCGTTCCCTTCCTAACTCCCCAGGGAAAGCTCTGGGCGCCTCCGTTTTCTCTGAAGATTAAGTGGGTATGGTAACGCCGACCTCCCTACCACAGTTCTTTACTCTCTAGCCCACCCATTTTCCACTGAAGCCATTTCGGCATTTCGGGCACTCTCCAACAGATTACTCCGTCGATTAAAAACCAAACCAAACCTCCCTTTCTTTATCCTCCCAGTCACCTGCCCCTCTTCCCTCTTCCTTAGCCCAGCCTGCCTTCCCGCCCTGGCGCCCACCGCCACCTCCTTCCCTCCACCGCCCGCCTCCGACCCTGCCCAGTCCCGGGCCAGCACCACGGAGAGTTCCAGGCTTTTCTTCCCGCACTGCCCAGGAGTGGGGCCAGCCCTGGGGCCCTTAGGCTGTGGGCTCTCCGCAGAAGCCTTTGAAATCTCAGGGTCTTTTGGAGCCACCGGGTCCAACAGGGCCGGATCCGGGCATACGGCGCAGACTGCTTCCCAGCCAGGGGTGGGACCTCTGCACCCCGCTGTTCTTGGAGCCCCTTGTCGGAGCTCGGGCCCCCTCCCGGGACTGGACAGTGTCCGGCCAGCCAGGGCACCCCTGGCCCCTACCTGGTCGCCCCTCCTCCTCCTCTCCGCCCCTCCCCTGCCCAGACGCCACCCGCCCGCCCGGCGTTCAAGCTCCTCATTAGCGAGTTTGTTTTTATTGGACGCACATAACAGTAATGGGCGCGGGGCGCGCGCTCTAATTACTGCCATGAATATTCAAGACGTGGGGGAGGCTCTGGGCGGGAGGGCGCCCCCGGAGCCGCGCCCCGGGGACTGCGCGCGTGTTGGGGGACGCGCGTCTCATGCGACCGCCGGGCGTCCAGCGAGGGGAGAGTTAGGAGGACAGCTGGGGTCACTTCCCAGCCGGCGCCAAGCGTTCCCCGCATCCCACAGCCAAAACGCCAGCTGCAAACTTCCCTCCTGGGCCGCTTCCTGCTTTTTCTTTTCATTTCTTTCCCTTTCCCCTCGGCCAGGTATTTGGGAGCTGCAGCCCGGACGCCCCTGCCCAGTGCCGCCTCCGCAGCGCTCCTGCTCCACTGGGGGTTTCCCGGCCGCCCGGCTCGGCTCTGCGTCTGTCTCGGTGATCGGTGTCCCTGTCTTTGTCTCCCCACCCGCCGCTCTCTGCCACGGGGACTTCATGTGACACCGAATCCTGCAGGGGACGACGGGGCTGGGAGCCAGACAGGGGGGCGTGTATCTTGTGAATTAAGAGATTTAGTCACTTGTGGAATGACTTTATTTTATAGCGACTTCCTCCCCAACTGAGTGATGTTGCATGCATTGGTTGTATTTATAACTTAATAGCTTTTCTCAATTTTATGATACTTTTTATGATACTTGTGGCTTTATGGGACTTCATAATTTTTCTCAGATTCATTAAATTCAGCTGAGGGTGGAGCCAATGGCGGGAGCAGTTTGGATGCCAATGGCGGCTTCCAGGACGGCAAAGTGAGCAGGTGGGATGCCAGCCTCCCCATCCTCTGTCCCTTTCTTGGGCATTTGGCTTTTGACGGACTGGTGGCGGAACAATCATGGGGCTGGGTCTCTGGGATGATCTTGGTTAAGTTTTCTCATCTCAGGCACGGGAATTCCAAGAGAACCTGTCTTGAGAGATTCCGAGTTGCTCCCCAGCCAGAGGCGGGTCCAGAGTCCTCCCAACTTTGATCTTGGACTAGGACGATCTAGGGTTGTCCTGGGTTTCCTCTCTGTCTTCCTCCCTCATTCTTTCCAACACTACTTCCTAGAATCAGAAACACTTCCAAATTTCCCAGTCCAGCCTCCTGGCTCTACCGATGGGGAAACTGAGACTCAGAGAGATGCCATTCTGGAATTAGGGACAGACTCATTTCTCCTTCTCGCTGTTGACTCCCAGCCAAAGCGGCAGCCCAATTTCCCTCCTGCCTCCAGATTTTATGTCCTTCTATGAGCCTCAAAGGGAGAGAATAATCATAATAGTTAATATTTCTAGAGCACAAGCATTACGTCCTTCAGTCCTCACAACAGCCCTGTCTGAGTAGCTACTAGTAATTGTCTCCATTGTAACTAGTAGTTACCTCCACAGATGAGGCAACAGAGGCACAAAGAGACTAAGCCATTTAAGTGGCAGTGCTGGGGAAGGGAGTTAGGCTTCAGTACTTTGCAGTGACCTCATCCAGGCAGTCACAGCTAAGTGGATGATTTGCAAATTTTTCTAATGACTTCCCTCTCCAAGAATTCTTTTCACTGGAAGGAGGAGGGTAGGAAGAGCAGGTAGACCAGAGGATCAACCAACAGGGCCGAACACTTAATTCCAGAGCTGTGATTTTTGTTGAAGGAGAAGGCTGAGGAAGAGGTGGGTCAAGCATGGATAGAGAGGATTGTGGGTGCCAGTACCCGCTCCCCCCAGTGTCTCTGTCACCCTTAGGACTTCCGGCATCCAGGATGGTAGCAGCTATTGTTAGATGGAGACTTTCTTTTTTTTTTTTTTTTTTTTGTGGTTTTTGGCCGGGGCTGGGTTTGAACCTGCCACCTCTGGCATATGGGATCGGCACCCTACTCCTTGAGCCACAGGCGCCACCCTAGATGGAGACTTTCATCCAGTGCTACCCCCTGCCCTGCTCAGAGCCTCCCAGGAGCCTGCAGACCTCTTTTAATTCTGAGGTTTCAATACATTTAAAAACGAAGAAATGCCAAGCAGGGTTACAAAAATGTCATCTGATTTATATTCCACAAGTTAGCATCGTTAACTCACACAAGACAATGAATGCAACTGTGCTGCTCACAAAAGCATTTCAAAGCTTTGAAAGTGACAAATGTTAGCTGGGCGTTGTGGCGGGTGCCTGTAGTCCCAGCTACTTGGGAGGCTGAGGCAAGAGACTCGCTTAAGCCCAGGTGTTGGAGGTTGCTGTGAGCTGTGTGAGGCCACGGCACTCTACCGAGGGCCATAAAGTGAGACTCTGTCTCTACAAAAAAAAAAAAGAAAGTGACAAATGTAAGGTGACCTCATCCAGAGCAGGTTTTCTCATCCCCTGTTTTGTTCTCTGCTGTGGCTCTGGCATCTCCAACAAGGTTTGGCACATAGTAGGTGCGCAGTCATCTTCGCTGCTTCTCTGATGAGTGAATGGTACACTCCAGGCAGTGTGGGCTGAGCAAGATGAGTCTTTTCTCCTATCAGTGAAACTCTTCTTTCTACTCTGTTGGGGTGTCCCCATGGCTATCAATAAGCCTACTTGGAGATCATGGCAAAAACATAAATTGGGGGCTTTGGTGGCTGGGAGGCCAAAGTGCTGTGGCCAGCCCATCCCCTTCTCTCCCAGCCTTATCCCACATAGGCCTGGTGCTGTCTGACTGCTTCCCTTCCTAGCCTTTCTTACGATGTGCCTTCCTCTGGATTTCTTCCTGGGCTAACCTTACCAACTCCATAAGCCCCCATCCTGTTACTCGAAGGCCTAGTCTCAACTAGAGATTCCTTGATACATGAGCTGTGGACCCAAGGGGGAGCGTGTCCTGGAGTTCTTAAAAGAGGTCTTCTGGGCTGGCGGCAGGGCAGTGGTTTATGCCTGTAATCCTGGCACTCTGGGAGGCTTGGGCAAGTGGATTGCCTGAGGTCAGGAGTTCAAGACCAGCCTGAGTAAGAGTGAGACCCTGTCTCTACTAAAAATAGAAAAATCAGCTGGGCGTTGTGACAGACACCTGTACTTCTAGCTACTCAGGAGGCAGAGACAAGAGGATCACTCAAACTCAAGAGTTTGAGGTTGCTATGAGCTATGATGCCATGGCACTCAACCCAAGGCACAGAGTGAGACTGTTGTCTCAAAAACAAACAAACAAATAAATAAATAAATAAAAAATAAAAGAGGTCTTCTGACTCCCATATGTATCTAACTGCTTGGAGACCAAAAAAGATTATGTCTTGTTTACTTTGTGTTTTCGCTTTTTTTCCAAGACCATGCTGATGTAAAAAATTAAAATGCTTTTAAAAGTAGTTCTGAGGGCGGCGCCTGTGGCTCAAGGAGTAGGGTGCCAGTCCCATATTCTGGAGGTGGCGGGTTCAAACCCAGCCCCAGCCAAAAACCACAAAAAAAAAAAAAAGTAGTTCTGAGGCTCGGCGCCTGTGGCTAAAGCGGCTAAGGTGCCAGCCACATACACCTGAGCTGGCAGGTTCGAATCCAGCCCAGGCCTGCCAAACAACAATGATGGCTGCAACCAAAAAATAGCCGGGCATCATGGCGAGTGCCTGTGGTCCCAGCTACTTGGGAGGCTGAGGCAAGAGAATCGCTTGAGCCCAGGAGTTGGAGGTTGCTGTGAGCTGTGATGCCACAGCACTCTACCCAGGGCAACAGCTTGAGGCTCTGTCTCAAAAAAAAAAAAAAAAAAAGTAGTTCTGAGCCAGACATAGTGGCACACATCTGTAATCTCAACACTTTGGGAGACTGATATGGGAGGATCACTTGAGGCCAGGAGTTTGAGACTAGCCTGAGCAACAGAGTGAGACTCTCATCTCTACAAAGTATTTTTTAAAAAATAGCTGGGTATAGTGGTGTGCACTTGCAATCCCAGCTCCTTGGGAGGCTAAGGTAGTTTGCTTGAGCCTAGAAGTATTAGGTGATTGTGTCACTGCACTCTAGCCTAGGTGACAGAGCAAGACTCTGTCTCAAATAAATAATAAATAAAATAATTTAAAAAATGTTTCTAGATTTATCGCAGCTTTGGATCATTAGGTATTTCTTTAATCTACAGATGTTAAGTATAACCACTAGTGTGCAAATGGTTGGTGGGGACAGGGTCAAGTAACTTTTGGGTGATGCTAAAAAAGGTCTTTGGAATCTGGAGAGTTGAATACTCCTGCTTAGAAAAAGCTATCTTGGCTTATTCACAAACTGGTTAGCCACTTGTGTGGTGTGATAATGGTGTGGTGTGTATGTGCTCAGAAAGTATGTTTGATCTCTCACATGAAACTGCAGGAAAGCAGTGCTGGAAAGGGGAAGGAGTCAGGAGGCCTGGGTTCCAATTCTTGTTCTACTGTTAACTAGAGAGCCACCTGAGCCAAATCACAGCCTTTGAAAAGCCTGAGGGTCCTTACTTGCCAAATGGGTGAAAAATAACCAGCTCCTCAAGGGATGATGATGACCAGGAAAAACACCATAAAGTGCCAAGACAGACCAGGTGGGTGGCTTAGCCCTGTAATCTTAGCGCTCTGGGAGGCCAAGGTGGGTGGATTGCCTGAGCTCAGGCAAGAGCAAGACCCTGTCTCTACTAAAAATAGAAAAACTGAGGCAAGAGGATCTCTTGAGTCCAGGAGATTGAAGTTGCTGTGAGCTATGATGACCCCACAGCACTCAATCCAGGGCAACAGAGTGAGACTCTATCTCGAAAAAAAAAAAAAGAACAGGAAAGAAAAGAGTGCCAAGTCAGTTGTCATGGTGGTAACCATTACCCCTGAAATTCCTTATATACACACAGTGGGTGCTTTGCAAGTCTGTTGGGTAAAACAGGAGACACAGAATGACCAGCCAAACAAAATGAAACCATCCACTGGCTCCTACTCTGCCCAGCTCCCCTGGCCTGAGTGTAAGTGCCTCAAGCTCACTCTGCTCACAGCCTCCATTACAGACCTTGAGTGCAGGACCCTCAAGATGCATTTGTAATTTTTATTGTTATATCTTTTAATTTTACTTTGCTCTCCCCGCTGCCTTGAGCACGGGAGATAGGGAGCTGGTATTTATTGCTGCTCCCACGACCTACCTCTTGGAATGTATGTATCAGTTAATTTAATCTCCCCTGGTTTTATTTAAACTGTTTTTCCTGATTCACTCTCTTCACATCTCCATCCACTAACTCCGCCTCCTCCACATCTCCCCACCTTCCCCCCCCCCCCCCTTATCCTACCATCCTTTCTGAATCTGTTTCTGGGCTCTGTCCCTTTCTTCTTCCTTCTCCTCCCTCCTCCCTATCCCTTCCTCTCACTCTCCCCCACCCCCACGACTCTTTCCATTCCTGGGTTCTGGGAGGATGAAGGAGTCTCTTGCAGGGAGGTTGCTACAGTGTTTTCCCGGCTTCCACAGCCCCCTCCCTTTCTCTCTCTCTCTCTCTCCCCCTCTCTCTCTCCCTCGCCTCCCCCTTGCCTGATTGACATTTACAAATTACCCAGCTGAAAGTGTTCAATCCCTGACCCGCCTGTTTCTGTTCAGCAATGAGTGAGATTTGCAAGCATTTTGTCATATAATTACTGCAAATCCCTTGAAAATTTCCACAACAAGGCCAGATGAATGGTAATTTGGGGGCCTCCAGCCCCCAGTTGCCTGACAGACAAAGTCTGAGGCCAGAAATGCAAACCAGCCCCCAAGTCCTTGACATTTATTTATTTATTTATTTATTTGGGGAGTAGGGAGGCCCACTGGTCGTTTTGTTTATTTCCCCTAGAGATTTCTGGGAAAAACTTGAACTGTGCAGACACACTCACACTTCTCCACCTCCTCCTCCTTGTGTGCGTGTTGTAAAATATTTGGATTGGGAGATTTATTTGCTTTACACGAGTGTATTTGTGCTGATTTTATTGTATTGACTGGGTGCATTTTTTCTGCGTTCCACTACAGTTTTATTGTGTGCCAGTCGTGGGCATACATCACCCACATTGTTTTCTGCAAAAATTACACCCGTTTCACTGTGTCTTGATAGGGCTTACTGCATTAGTACCTAAGTACAGAGATTTGCTGCTGCTCTAGCTGCCCTGCCGCCTGGGGCCACCCTATGTGGGTAGCACCAGGCACTTTGGGCAGCAGACAAGGGCACCCGGGTTTCTGGGCCACCCCAGGACTCCCTACTGTTGGCAGACCTGGTCCATAGATTGGGGAGGGGATGGACAATGGAGGAGGTGAATGGACGTGGCCGTGGGGCAAAGGTAATGGGACAGAGGGTGGAAGAGGCCACAGCTGGGCAGTAGGTTGAGGAGGAGATGGGACCCCCAAAGAGGGGGTCCTTACTAATTTTTCTACTTCTTGTAGCATTTATGGAAGTCCCCACCCACAGGTTAAATTCATCCTGGAGAAGCATTCACAGGCCTTTCATGATTCCTCCTGTGGACTTGTAAGTATGATGGAAGCCATGGATTTCATGCTTACCAGGGTGGAGGGTTTAGCTGGTATCTAATGGCATGGCTGTGCTCCCCATTTTACAAATAGGGAAACAGTGGCATGGAGAGACTGGGTCACTTGCCCTGGGTTACACAGTTAGGGAGTGATGAGTGCCCAATAAAGCCCATGCCTGCCTGATGCCAGAGCAAAGACAGGAGAAAGGAGCCATGTAATGAGGATGGTGATTTCAGGCAGAAGCATTTAAAGCTGGAAAGTGTCTTAGAAATCATCTAATCCTGGCGGGCGCCTGTAGTCCCAGCTACTAGGGAGGCTGAGGCAAGAGAATCGCTTAAGCCCAGGAGTTGGAGGTTGCTGTGAGCTGTGTGAGGCCACGGCACTCTACCGAGGGCCATAAAGTGAGACTCTGTCTCTACAAAAAAAAAAAAAAAAAAAAAAGAAATCATCTAATCCACCTCCCCGAAAGATGGGGAAGTTGAGGCCCTGGGGAGGTCAGCAACTTACCCAAGCCAAGCAGACTGTGGATGGTCAGGTGGAAGACTTCATTTGCCTTCTCCTGGGACCAGACATTGGGTTCTGACCCGTAGGTGTCTGGCCTGCCTGGCTACTTCATGGTGTGTGTGTGTAAGTTTCTGTAGATGTGTGTGAGTGTGTGATGTGAATGTGGGTGGTTGTGAGCATGCATATGTGAACGTGCATGTCAGGCAGAGGGTAGTATGAATGTGCCATGGCCTGATTCCATGGGTGGAATGGATCCTTTGAGGCAGGCCAGAGCCCCCACCCTGCCCCCGCTGTCTCCCAAGGTGGCAGTGGACTTGGCCTGTGGTCTCCCCTCCCAGTTCTTTTGCTTGGTGTTTCCTAAAGCTGCCTCGACTGGGACAGTGCTTTAGGGGGGGCTTGATTTAGATTTGGCCCTCACCTGTTCCCCTAACTTCCACGGTCACCTTCCCATTTATACCTTTGCCTTGGGTGATTAGTGAGGACATGGGAAATGGATTGATTTAAACATCTAAGTCCCTTCCCCTACCATTTAAAAACAAAAAGCTTATATAATTAAATTAAAGAAAATGTGTCTTATAATAAACTGTATTTCCTCACGGTGGAGTCCCATTTTTGAGGCAAGATTGTAATATCATATCAAGAAATGTTTTCCTTAGGGTATTAGCTGTCTCTTCTAGTTAATTGTTTCTACCATATCAGGAGCTTGTAAGAGAAGGGGGTGCGGTGGACTTGCCTCCTGCCTTAGCAGGACCATCTCCTCTGGTCAGTGGCAGAGGCTGGGCATGTTTGGGGAGAAGGGTTTGCCCAGACCCAGCTGGCTCCGCTGCCTCCTGTAGACAGCTCTGGGAGATGCTCTGGCCACAGGGACCCTGCAGGCATGGCACGGAGGTCTCCTCTTCAACGCGCCCCACAGGCAGTGTCATGTCCTGTGCCCACCCTTTTGCACACATGTCTGTACACGTACCCACAAGCATCACTGTAGCCTGACAAACTGCCACAGTCACACACTCACTTGTGTGTACAAATGTATGCACACTCATGCACATCGTAGGCACCCTGCAACACACGGGTGTGGCAGGCTGATTTTCTATGTATGATTCTTTGTCTCAAGTGGAAGTCAGCCTGCAGCTTCAGAGTCAGGAGATCAGGTATCAGCCTTCTCCTCCTAGCTGTGACTCTGTGTAACCTACGACCACTCCCAGCCCTCCCTGTTTAAAGCACTGTCACAATAGAGTTCTTCCTTGGGAGAGGGTCTGTGGGCACCACCTCTCTGTGAGTCCTGCTTTCTCTTTCCTTGGTTATCTGTTTATTTGTCACTCGGGGCTTCTTAGAAGGAGGCATGATGGACCTCTCTCTTCCCTCCCAACCTCTAGCCCCTGCTTTGTCTCCTCCAGGTCCTGACACTTCCTGTGTCCCCTTGTCAGTCCCAGAAGCCTGTTCTCACCATGTGAAGAGCCTCACGGTGTCCAGAGGAGAACACAGTGTGGGAAAGCAGGCAGTGGGGGAGCCAGCAGCCGCGGCTCTGCCCTCTTCTCAACAAGCCTGAAATTTGGGTTTAGCTGGGAAGCTTTAAGGGGCCTTCTGGGTACCTCCTCCAAATCTTGGGCGTCGTCTCGCTGGGGATCTCCATATGCAATGGCAAAGATGGCTGATCCCAGCCAACCTGGAGCAGCACAGGTGAGATAAGTAAAGCCTGGGGCCCAGCAGAGGGGAGAAGAGGAAGGAGGCGTGAGCTTGCAGAGGTGGCTGAGCCAGTAGGAATGTTGGAATTCTTAGCTCCAGGCTCATCTGTTCCCTAGCACAGGGCTCCTGACTTGGTTTCCCCTGGTATAAAATAAAGTTTTGAGACAGGTGTTTGTATTTGTGTCCTAGGTGGTCTGATGTAGCATCTCATTCTCCCTTCTCCCTAAATTAACACCCTCACTAGTGCAGGGGAGAGTAGGGGGAGCAGGGTGGTAACCAGGGACAACCCTCCCCTCTCTCCCTCATCCCGAGTTAATGTCACTGAAGAGCTCTCCAGGGCCAGCGAATTACCCACGTAATTATCCCTGTAGGTAATGGGCTTGGAGAGGTGGGGTGGGGGTGGGTTGAAGGGTAGAGGAGCGCTCAGGGTGAGGGTTCTTTGAGGCTGGGGAAACAGAGGGATCTCCCCCTCCATGGGAGGTGGCACTGGACAGGTGTGGGTCTCCACTGCCAACCCTGCATTCACCCACCCCATGCCTGCTTTTCCTGCAGGGACACTGGAAGTCTGACCTGGGGGAGGCGAAGGATGAAGGGATTCTGGCAGTTTCTCCTTGCTGAAGCCTGACTTCTTTCAAGAATTAGATTTGAGGGCTGGTTTGTCCACTGTTGTCTGGTTTGAAACCTGGTGTCTGTGTTTGGGGAGAGGAAGGTCAAGATTTTCAGGTTCCACTCACCCTTTTCCAACTTCAGCTGTTTCCTTGGAGGGAGGTGTCCATGGAGGAAGGGTGTGGCGTCAGATACTATACCCTTCCCTAGGAGGGAGCCTGAAGTCCAGGCTTGCAGCTTGCCATCTCACCAGAGACACATTTCTGCAGAGAGGCTGGAGGGAGTGTGAGTGTGAGTGTGTATGTGAGAGAGACAGACGCACACGCACAGGGGTGGGGAGGAGTAAGGTTAAAGGGAGCTTTCTTTGAGGATGGAGCTAACTTCCGGGCACAGAGTCCCAGATTACAAGGCAAGAGTGGGGAACAGGGTCCAGTGGCTAAGTCTACGTCATCAGCAGTGTCTAGATGCTTCTCTGCCTCCCACCAACCCATCTTAGCTCCAGCACAATTTGCATTTAAATAGAGATTTTTTTTTTTTTTAATGAGAAGGACCCAAGGGAGCCCCCAGACTATTAAGTTTCCTTCTGGGGCCTGTGCAGAGGCTTCTGCATTTGCCCCTCTGCTCCAGCCTCCCACCCCTCCTCCCCTAACCGTCATATTATTCTCCAGCCATATATTCTGAGGGCCAGATGAGACCCTGGCTCTGACAATCTGAGGGCACTTGTGGGGACAATGGGGCCAGTGCTCCTGGGAAGACAGAGAATGTGCAGTCCTTGACCCCAATACCTTCTTTCTCTTTGTCTGCTTGGGGCCTGGGCACCCCGCCTTCAACTCCTTTATTTTCTCTCCTCTGGCCTGGGCTGGGAGTCCTGTTGCCGGTTCTTGGATGCAGGTGACAGTGGCAGAATCTGTGTTATCATCAAGTTGGGCAAATGCTTTAATTTGGAGGCAGGAGATCCAATTTGAGTCCTGGCTGTGCCCGTCCCGGGCTGTGTAGCCTTGGGCAAGCCCCTCGATGCCTCTGAGCCTCAATGTTCTCATCTGTGGAATGGAGATAATAATAGAATCCTACTCATGGACAAGTGTGGGGCTGAAGGATGTACTGTGACACGTTGTTTAGCACAGTGCCTGGCACAGAGTATGCCCTTGGTTCAAATTGAAAGGGCTGGACAGAGTGAGATTTCAAGAAAAGAGTCTGAAACTAGTAGAAAGAGCAGGATTTGAAGCTGAAAGGCTGGGGGTTCTTTTTCCCTTGCCTTCATAATTAGCTATGAGGCTTTCCTATCTATGCCTCAAACTTTCCTCATCTGTCAATTGGAGATTCTGAGTTAAAACTCATCTCAAAGGGGTTTTGTGAGCTGGAAATGATACAGCCAGAACTCAGGGGAGCTCAGAAAATGTTACGTCTCCTCACCCTCCCCTTCCACAGGGTGGCCAGGCCGGAAAGGTGTTCTAGTAGCTTGGGTGTGTGCAGAGGACTTGGGTCGGGGAAGGTACTCAAGGGTCTGAAGCTCAGGGAAAATGGGTATGAGTGGGTCCTGGGATCCCCACCTGGGGGATCTGGGGAGTCAAAAGCCCCAAGTAAGAAAGAAGGCCACCTTAGCCCTGCCTTCTCTCCCCCCAGGGCAGCCCCTCGTGGCCAGTGACATGGCATTGTCTGTGTTGAGGGGTCACGAGAGATGAGGGTGACAGCACCCTTGGCTGATGGTTGAGGAGCCTGGGAGGGAAATTGAAGGAGAAAAGCTCAGCTCAGGTGGTCCCCTTGCCCACACCTCTCTCCCAGTTCCTATCACTTGTTCTGGAAGAAGGAAATGAGACATGACAGGTCCCTGGTCATCTGGATGGGCCAAGGGGGGAGACAGGATGGGCATGGGGGTGGTGTAAGTAGAGCATCTGTGTGTGTGTGAGAGAGATTGATTATTCCTCCTGATTCACCTGCCTCCTTCCCCATTGGTGGGGTCCAGATCAGTCCTGGCATCTCAACTAGCAGAGTGACAGTAACAAGCTCTTTGATTAGAAAAAGTCTCTGTGGTTTGATTGCCCATCCCTCCTCTTTGGACTCTGCCTCTCCCTTCCTCTTTCTCTTTCTTTCTCTTTCTTTCCCTTCCTCTTCTCTTCCTCCTCCTTCTCTGTCTCAGTTTCCACGGCCTTTCTTCTCTTTCTTTCTTTTTTTTTTTATTGTTAAATCATAGCTGTGTACATTAGTGCAATCGCCTGTACCCATTCTAAGATGCACCATAGATGTGGCCCCACCCATTCTTTTTTCTTTATATACATACATATATATATATATATATTTTTTTTTTTTTTTGTAGAGACAGAATCTCACTTTACCACCCTCGGTAGAGTGCCATGATGTCACAGGACTCACAGCAACCTCCAGCTCTTGGGCTTCTGCGATTCTCCTGCCTCAGCCTCCCGAGCAGCTGGGACTACAGGTGCCCACCACAATGCCCGGCTGTTTTTTGGTGGTGGTTCAGCCGGGGCTGGGTTTGAACCTGCCACCCTCGGTATATGGGTCCTAATGTCTTACAGACATAGTTGAAGAGACCCTCTCAGGGTAGCTCATAAGTCAACTCTGTGAGAATTAGGACAAGATGACACTTTTGGGAGGACCCAGCCCTGTGGGTGCAGGGGGTGGCTGGTGGATGTTGCTTTCTGTGGATGACAAAAAGCCTTCTTTCTCCTGGTAGGTATATCAGGGATGACTTGGCCAGTAAAGAGCTGAGACTTTAGCCCTTGCTTGTGTCCTTGTGCAGTGAACAAGCTGCACACCCATACAGTGCAGTCCTCCATCCCTTCCCCCTCTTCTCCCTCCCACTTAGGGGCTACATCTACCCCGAGGTAGTTGTGTATCCTTAAAATCCACATGTTAGTATTTCCCTCTTCAATTCCTTTCTCTTCTTTCTCTGCCTTTTCCTAGCACTCGTTGTTACAAGTCTTATATACAAGTCTTTTAGGGGGCTTGTGTGTGTCTTGTGTATCAACTGTAGCAGGTGTATACATTATTATCTCTACACGGGATCTGTGTTTTTATGTCTTTCTCTTAGGACTTGGCACATAATACGTACTCAAAATTGTGTGGCTGGATTGTATGTGTCTATGTGTGTCTCCCATGAATCGCAGCTCACCAAGGCTCCACACCATTCCTCCCCTTAGAAAGGGAACCCGATAAAGCTGAGGCCCTGTGTCTTCCGGGCCCCGCTCAACCTCTTCCTGGCTCATAGCCTCTTCCCCCACCACAGTCAATCTTCTACAGAGTCCCTGAAAGGGTCCATTCTTGTCATACCCTGTCCCATTGGCTTTAGATAGGTCCCCCTCTGCTTCCCTCTCAGGCCTCCTAAGGCCTTTGAGACTCAAACTGGTGGGGCAGGGGAGGGGGAAAAGGAGGAGGAGAAGGAGCCTGAGGAAGCCGGGCAGGGGCTGGCGGCCCCTGGGACCCCTTCCTACAAGGACAGAGGCGGCACAGCTGCTCCACAGAAGAAATATTCCCCAAAGTCAGAGTGGTCGTCTCGTATTTTAAGTGGCCCTTATTTATCACCATCCTCCTGGGCTCCCTATCACTGCAAATGATGATAAAAGACAGCAGAGAGGGGGGTGTGGGCCTGTTCCTGGCTGGCCCTGCAGTACAGGGGAAGCAGGGACACAGCAACACATGGGCACAGTGACACACACACATTGGTATACCAACATGTGCACACAAGTTGCACAGGCACACAGAATCACATATGCCAACAACCACACTCATATACAGACTCAGCTACAATGACAGGCATGCAAATGCTGACTGCAAACATAGATGCCCAGCGACACCCACAGCTGTGAACACACACAAAGCCTGACACATGCTCAGGGATACATCCACATTCATGCACATAGGTCACCATACATTGGCACATACGCTATGACATAAACATGTACACCCACCAAAGCAGGCATGTGCTCACATGCCCCCTGCCCCCGCACACACTCCTGCCCGCATATGTCCTTTGTGCTGATGTTTCCGCCACCTTTAGTGTGACTCTACGTGTGTCTGCCTTCGATGGCCTCTGCATGTGTGCTCCCAGATTAGGTCCCCCTCTCTATGTAGCAGCCAGCACATGGGTGTGTACACTACACCATACACATTTACGCAAGCACATGGACATGCAAACACATTCATAGTCCAAATGATAAAAAAAAAAGATATCTAACCTCATCAAGACCATACACAGAAATTAACTCCAAAGGATCACAGACATAAATGTAAAAGGTAAAACAAAACTCCTGGAGGAAAGCATAGGAGTGGATTTTGGGGACACTGAGGTAGGCAGAGAACACAGTCACAGGCTGGAATTGCATAGCATTAAGCACAGGCTTTGAAATCAGAAAACTGCTCTTCGATTTCTGTTTTATCACATAACTGGCTGCATTAACCTTGGGTAAGTTACTTGCTTCCTCTGAGCTCGGAAGCCTTATTGTGCAATGAAGGTATAATACTAACCACCTCTCTAGATGCCCGTATAGTCCAGAGAGGTAATGCATGTGAAATATCCTTTAAAAGTTGTAATGCACCATATAAAGGTTGGCAAAATAGGAAAAAAACATTTGCGTATTATAGTTATTCACACATGTACTTAGGGACACCTCCTAAGTGGCAGACCATAGCCCGCACACCCTCCTTCTTTCTCACTTAGGGGAGCTGGGGGAGCACATTGACCTTCCCCTTATCCAGAGAAGTCTTCCCACCACCCTAATTCCACACCCTTTTCCACATCACCTGCCCAGTTGCCAATCAACCTCCCTCCCCAGCCTCAGCCCATTACTACAGCTCCCTAGGGGAATCTATTTTTTAAAGGTTATTAGCAGATTATTGGTTCTTTATCAACCTCAGGCCCCATCTCCAATCTCCCAATGAAGCCATTGCTGCTTAATAAAATGCAATTGATAATCTTGGCATGAAGGTGGTGGAGGACTTGGTGGGGATGGGGAAGCTGGAAAGAAGGAAGGGTTAACAGCACCGCCCCCACCCCCACCCCCTCAGTCCTCAAATAGCTGAACTACTGTATGTTGTAGTTTTCAACTGCAAATCATCTTTAATAGCAGACATCACGGGATGGCTCATTACATTAAGCTATTTTTCATGCTATCTCCTGTAATATCCTCTAATCCAATGCGTTTCAAATCACCTCGGGCTAAAATAAGAGACATAGCGATGTAATAGCCTAGTGTATTAGTGGGTTAATTGCCCTGTTGTACTCTTTCTAGTAGCTATCTCTGGAATGACTTCTATATTAATTGTAAATTGCTTAATACATTTAACTCCTTGCCACCGCCCCATCCCCTAACGAAGGAGGCTACTACCCAGTTGCTTGACGGGAGTGTGTGTGTTTTGGGGGCACTCCTTTCCAACTCTGCTTCCCCTATGTCTCCTTGGCCCAAGCTAGAAGACCACCCTTGCAATTTACATCTCAGTCTAATGAGGGTGAGGAAATGAGACCAGAATTTATTGAACACCTACTATATACCAGGCCCGGGGCTGGGCCTTTTCACAAAATGCTGTCTCATTGGAGCTTCCCAGGATGCTGACTAGTGGCAGTGTTCTCCCCAGAGGTCATGCAACTTGTTCAAGGTCACAGAGTTATGTGGGATGGTCCACAGTGTCCTGGGGGAGCTCTTCAACTGGAGGGGAGAGACAGAGCCCTTGACCTGGGAGAGTACTCATTCTGATCTGGGAGACACAGCCTTGACCTTGGAGAGTTTCCAGTCTTCTGAGGAAGCTCCAAACCCTATGCTGGGAACTTCACAGTCTGACAGGGTGGGAAGGACAAATTCCCCTGCCAATGGCAAGCTTTATCAAATGGAAGACACAACCACTGCTTTGGGGAGCAGCCAATCTGATGGGAGGAATATAACCACTGCTGCAGAAGAGTCTGCAGTCTGATGAAGAAAATGGTAGTTTCTGCCCTAGGGGTACTCTCACTCAGAGGGGGAAAAGTACAATCCACAGAGAGGAGACAGAAAAAAGGTGCAAATGAATGAGATACAAGGCAGTGCAAGCGAACACTGCAAATAGTGCTGGGAGCCCCAAGGCAGAGCTCAGCCACCTGGTACATCAGGGTGGGGTTGGGGGCGTCTCTGTTCAGTGCCTCCCTCTCCCTTCCTATGTGAACTGTCTACCACAGCTGGCAGCTCCTCAGGCCAGGCAGGGAGGGACTGAGACCTCCTCCTCCACAGGTTCTGTTCCTGATGCCAACAGCCCTCATCCTGGCCCCCTTTCTCCAAAGAAGTCCCCAGAGGCTTATGTGACTGGGTCTGGGGGTTTCTCCTGGATCCCCCTTCTTTTTTCTCTTTGTCTTCCTCTCTGAATGAGTAATAAAGGGGCATCTCCCAGGGAGAGGAAGGAGAAAGACCAAGGAGGCAGAAGGAGCTGAAGGAGGAGAGGAGGGTCTCAGGAAGAGATGCCAAAGCAGGGTCACCGGGAGGAAAGGGCGACTGCCTGTCTTCTGTGCGCGGGCTCACGCGCGCGCGCGCGCGCGCTCTCTCTCTCTCTCACACACACACACACACACACACACACACACACACACACACACACACACACACACACACACACACACACACACACACACGATGCATTATGAGTGGTAGTCACAAGGGAGTTACTGGCTTAAAACTATTCCTGTGCAGTTTACTTCAGGCATATTGTTGAGCAGAGGGACCCGAATTTAAAAGTTGCATAATGAATGCTTCTTCTCTCCCTGGGATAGAAACCTGAACTTGAGGCTTTGGTGAGTTTGGGCACAGGCCTGTGGCCACCTGATTCCTGAGATAAGTACTTGGGACAAAAAAAAGAGAGAGAGAGAGGCAAAAAAGGCAAAGAATGAAAGAAGGGGAAGGGGGAGGAGCGAGGCAGGCGGCGGGGCGCAGCCGAGCCAGCCGGGCCAGCCCGGAAGCCGCGGCTGCCTTGGGGTCCTCTGGGCGGGGGTCGGCCGCAACCACGGTGGGGGCGGCTTTGTTGGCGGCGGGCGGCTCGGGAGCAACCTTGAGCGCGGGCGCGGAGACAGTGATTTAGGTGCTGGCATTGGAGCGTGAAGGTAAATGGCCACATTTCACCGTCAGGAGGTGAGCCAGAGGCGCCCGCCCTGTCCCTTCCCCCAAGGCCCGGGTTGGTGGGGGCGGGGGCTGTGCTGCTCCCTCGGGGCCGCCCCAGTCCCCTCCCCCCAGGTGTGCTGGCGGCGCGGAGGGCTGAGCTGATGGGGGTGGGTGGCGATCCAGACCCCTTCCATTTTGGGGGACTGTTTCCCCCGCCTCTCTGCCGCACTGGTCTCCCCACAAAGCTCTTCCGCAGAGAAATTGAGAATCCAGCGCTTAAAGGCCTTGGCACTTTGGGAGAAGAGGACGAGGACGTTTTATCAGGACTGAGTGGGCGGCAGGTGCCTCCTCCCTGTGGGTCTGTTCCTGCCTGAGCTCACCCAGGTCATCCCCTTCACTCCTCACAAGGCCCGGTGAGCCAAGGCCTGCTTATCGCCACAGTATAGATTTTGGAAACTGAGGCTCAGGAGGTAAAGACCCGCTGAAGGCCAAACGACTGGGAAGGGGTGAACAGGCCTGGGGACACAGGTCCCTGAGCCCCCTATTGCTGTATTGCCCCCAGCAGCTTAGGGTTGGGTGGAAAATGTTGGCATCCAGCGAACCCCGCTGCTTTTGTGTGTGGAAGTCTTGAATTTAAAAAATACAGAAACGTGGGCGTGTTTTCATAACCCCTCCTGCTTTGGGCCAAGCCTTCTTCCCGGGGCCCCTGCCCCTCCCACTTGGGGCTGAGCCCTTGAACTCTCCCGTTTCTGGGTAAAGCAGATGTGAGTGGAATGTTGAGATGAATAATTCCATTCATTTTGCTGAGGAAAGAGTTGGAGGGAGAAACGCAAGCCGTGGGCATGTAAGCATTGGCAGAGTAGGGGTACACCATGGCAGGGTCACCTTCTAGGCCCCAGCAGGGTGGAAAAGCAAGGGAAGGTAGGGAGGCCCAGGATACAAGGTCCTGGTCAGGGAAGCCTCCCGCCACTGGCTTCTACATGAAGGCCTTTAGCAGATGGAAGGGATATAGCTCCCGGGCTCTGCTGGGGCATCTTTGGTCATTATTATTCATAATGGCTGCTTTTCACTGGGCACCTACTATGTGTAGGTATACCTCTAATCATACCAGCAATCTTGTGTTGTAATACGTAAGTATGTATTGCTATCCCTATTTTATGGGTAGGAACATTGAGGCTAGGCCTGTAGCCCAAGACTGCATTGCTAAGAGGAGGCGGAGCTGGGACTGCACCCAGGTTCCCTTGACCCTACAGAGATTCTTCTGCAACCTACAGGCCTCTCTCCTCCATTGTCTGTGTTCTGGGGGAGGGGAGGGGCCTGCTGAGGCCTGGAGGATCCTGCCCAGTGTTTGGTGGCAAAGGAAACTGGAGCCTACCTCCCTAGTGTGGTTTTCCCTGGGCCCATTCTCCTAAGGAGTGTGGGTAGGACCCTTCAGAGGCAGAGGGAGGTTGGTGAGGTAAGGGGAAAGCTTAAGTTCTTGCTAGCCTTATGGTTTCAGGGGCTCTGTAGGCTCTTGGCTGAGGGTTACCCCAACCGTGCGGAGGTGGGAGGCAAAGGCAGACAGAAGAGGTCTGTGGTCTGTGACCTATGCTATCCTGGGTTCTAAAGGTCCCAGAGGAGTTCAGGGTGGGATCTGGGCTGGGTAGAGATCACACTTCATGGTCTGAAGCACCCCTGGAGGGGCCAAAGAAGGTGAGTGGGAGGCAGGTGTAGACATCCCAGGGAGTCCATCCTCCCTAGGACAGGGCCCTGGGTGGAAGCCAGCCCACCATGAGGACCAGGGGCACAGCAGGCTGAGGTGGTGGGGGAGTGAGGCCCAATGAACAGAGGCCCTAGTTCCTCAGATTTTAATTACGGTGACAAGTTCTAATAGCTGACATTTATTAAATGTCCACTATATGCCCCAAACTGTGCTAAGCCTTCTCTTAGTCCATTTGACAGATGAGGAAGTGGAGGGGCAGGCTCCCCTCAGCTGAGGCTCTCTCCCAGGCCTGTTTCCTACTGCCTGAGGCAGGAGGGCACAGCATCTAAGGAGGAGGCTTCAACTCTTTCAATCTGAGCACAGGGCCTGGCACCTAGAAGCCATTTGCAGACAGTAGCTCCTATTATTATTCTTGGCTTTTAGTGGGTGGAGGCCACCTTGCTTTTCAACCCATTGTCTCTATGCTCAGCTCCAAGAGCCAGGCTCCTACCTGGGGTCTCAGAGCACACCTCCCTCCCAGCTTCTTTGGAATTAACCTTTCCACCTCCATCCTGGGAGAGGGTCTAGGAGAGGTGCATGTGGGGGCGCATGTGTACATGTGAACATGATAGAAGGGGAGCAGGTGACTTTAGCGATGTCTCATCCTGGATGAATGGACATGCCCAGACAGAGAGCCAGGAAGGATCTCCTGGAAAACCCCTTCCTGGGTACGGTTCTATCCTGGCTCAGGGATTTTTCCAGCCTCCACCAGCGTGGATCCTGGCAGACTCCTACCCACACTATTTCTGAGCAGGAATAGTCACATGGATAGAGGTGAGCTGTGTCATTTCCCTTCATCTGTCTTCACAGTGGTGACAAGACCAGGGGACTAGCCTCCTTCTCAGTCCTCCATGTTCTGCTGCCCCCATTTGTTAGAATCATTGATTCACCCAGCCTCTTACTTGGCAGGAATCTCAGATTCCAGTTAGTCCCTCATTGTGTCGCTCCCTGTAGAGTTCAATGGTATCATAGCTCACAGCAACCTCAAACTCTTGGGCTTAAGTGATTCTCTTGCCGCAGCCTCCCAAGTAGCTGGGATTACAGGTGCCTGCCACAATGCCTGGCTATTTTTTGGTTATAGTTGTCATTGTTGTTTGGCAGGCCCGGGCTGGATTTGAACCCGCCAGCTCCAGTGTATGTGGTTGGCACCCTAGCCACTGAGCTACAGGCACTGAGCCTGACCCCATCTTTTGATAGATAAGGAAAGGGAGGCACAGAGAAGGGCAGTGACTTGCACAAGGTCGCACAGTGAGTTAGAGGCAGGCCTGCCCTCTCCTGGTGATGCTGAGGCGGGCAGCCAGATGAGAATATCACAGGGCCATCATGAGACTGGAGGGGCCCAGAGAAGTAAGGAGTGCCACCTCCCTCCCTATCCTGGGGTGTCATCAGCTGAAGCACTGGCCACCCTCTCCCCATCCTCACGCACCAGGCAGAATTGTCTTAATGCAGCAAATTGTTCATACACATGTAAGCAAATATCTTCTCAAATTATCTCTTATCACCAAATAGGCTGCGATGCTCACCAGCTGGAGGGCCGAGGTTGTCTTTCAATCTACTGGTGATGGGGAGGGGGCGGGAAAGGGGGGGCAGCTGACACCAAAAATAAACCGGTGGAGTGGGGATGGTTGTCGCAAGGGGCAGAGCGCAGTTGTCAGGCAGCGAGAGCTTGTGAGGCGGCAGGACGATAATGTGGCATGACACTTCTGAAATGAGCGGCCCGTTGCCATGGTGAGCAGCCAGGAGGGACCAGCTCTCCAGAGGCTGAAATAAAACACGCTTTAAATGATGTTTGATTAGAATTTAGATCATGTAACGGAATACCTCAGTCCTCCTCTTCCCTGCACTTTTCTTCTTCTCAATTCTCCTTTTCTTCCCTCTGTCCCACCCCGGGGCAGACACAGAAACACACCTACTCACACAGGCACACACCCACATGCACACACATGCAGATGTGCACACGGACACACATGCGCACACACACACACTCAAACACAGGCACATGCACTTATATACACATACCTTTCACCTCTCCTCCCCACAGTGGTTCCGTGCCTCAGTTGGATTTTGGATCAGACAATCCAGCTTAGAGCAGATGCTGGGGACCCTTGAGTCTCTGTTCTTCTGCTCTAATAACAATAATATTGAAATAATTCAAATGGTCTAAGCCCTTGTTTGTGTAGCCTCTCCCAAATGCAAGTTCATATTTTATTCTCATTGTAGTCTTTTGCCTAGTCGTTATCATACCCATTTTCTAGATGAGGAAGCTGAGGCTCAAAGAGGACAACTGTCTTGCCCAAGGTCATGCAATTGGCAGGACATGGACCATGCACTTCCATGGGCTCCCTTTAGGGGGAAGGGAGCACAGCTAGCTGTCTGTACTCTGTGTCTCAGACATTTACTTGTCCAACATGTTTTGAATGCCTCCTTTGCTACTGGCCGCATACACCATCCAAGGGGTGGGCATAGAGGCTCCAGCATACTTCTAGAAAACTTCGGGACACATTTTGTGATTTTTCTAGCTACATGCTCTCACTTTTTTGTTTGGTAGCAGATTCATATTATGTTTGTGGTGCTTTTCCAGGGCATGCTGCCTAGGTGGGGAAGACAGGATGGAGGCTGCTACTGCAATTCTTTAGGGTGGGTAACAGAAGGAAGGCTGGCTGGATGGACGGGCAGCAGCACTGCTCCCTGGAATCCCCGTTGCTCTCTGAGGCCCTGTAGAGCTTATCTTCATCCTATTCTGTGTTGAAGAGACAGGGCCTGACCCAGTGTCCATCTTCCTTGGCAGACCAGTGTCTCCAGCTCTTCTCTCTCATTCCTCAGCCAGTCCATCCATCCATCCAGTCACTTATTTATTTATTTATTTATTTTTTACTTTTTTTGAAGCAGAGTCTCAAGCTGTTGCCCTGGGTACAGTGCCGTGGCGTCACAGCTCACAGCAACCTTCAACTCTTGGGCTTAAGCGATTCTCTTGCCTCAGCCTGCCAAATAGCTGGAACTACAGGCACCCCACCACAACGCCCAGCTATTTTTTGGTTGTAATTGTCATTGTTGTTTGGCAGGCCCGGGCCAGATTCGAACCTGCCAGCTTCAGTGTATGTGGCTGGTGCCAGGTGCCGAGCCCAGTCACTTAGCTGGCACACACTTGCTGGGCACCTGCTGGGTGCCAGACTCTCCCTACAGAGTCAGGCTTGGTCTCCATCTTTACATTGTGGGGTCTGTGGGGTAGCTGGGCTAGAAACACACATAGGCTCCCTCAGTGCAGAGAAGGAAGTGCTCTGATTGAGGGGGGAGCCAAGTGCTCTGGGACCGTCAGAGATGGGAGACTCCCTTCTATCTGGTGGGAATCAAGGAAGTCTTCTTGAAGGAGGTGATGTGAGAAGAACAGGAATTCTCCAAGTGGTCAGACAGAAAGGGGCAACCTAGGAGGAGAGACCTTGATATGCCAAGGTCCACTCTTGCCCCACAGGCTGCAAGTTCCTGCTGGGGCACAGTCGTGTCTCTCCCATTAGACTCCAAGTTTTTGAAAGACAGATTCTGACCACTGTGGGCCGCCCTTCTCCCGAGACTGGGGGTTCCTTGAGGGTGGGTTGGTATCTCTGTTTCTTCTGTCTTTTTCTCTAAATTGAAAGGCTTTTATTTCTGTGCATCCCCTGTTAGCTTTGTAAAAGCAGGGACCTTGCCTTATACGTGATGCCTCCCTAGTGTCTGGCGTGGGACCTGCTTCATAAAAAGGAGTTCACATTTATTGAGTGCTCATCATGTGCTTGGCATTGTGCTAAATGCTTTGCTCTTTATTAACTCCTTCAGTCCTCGCAATAGCCCTTTGAGGTAGGTACCACCATCATCCTCATTTACACATGGGGAAACTGAGGGTACGGGAGGTTAATTAACTTGTCCAAGGTCACACAAGTAGCAGGTGTCAGAGTCAGGATTGAGACCTAGGCAGTCTGACTCTGAAGCCCATGCTGTCAGCCCTGAACTTTTGGAAATAGGTTTTATGTCTCTGTGAGTTTGGTGGGCTCAGCTTCCCCGTGTGATCTGGAAGGCGGCACCTGGTGGGCAGCCCCAGCAGCCTGGGAGCCTGTAGCTTTGGAGAAACTCTCTGGCTTTTTCAAGGCAGGAAAGAATAAGTAGGGGTGTGTGGGGGCAAGGAGTGAGGCCACAGACAGGTATCTGGGACCCCCCCCCAGGGAAGGATGGAGGGTGGGGGAAAACACAGATCTGGAGGATTTAGCCAGTCAAAGTTGGAAAAGGCAGGGGCTGCTGAGGTTGACAGAGACAGGTGGGGAGGGGCTAGCATTGCCTAGAACCAGGTCTCCCCTTCCCTCCCCCTTCACTGTCCCTGTCAACACTTGGACCCTTTAGTACCCCTGGCCTGTCAAGGAGTCTTACTCAATGGCCCCCACTCCTCTTCATCTTCTGGCCACCAGTTAGCCTCCTATAATATTGCAGGAAAACAAGGCCCAACGGAGAGAAAGAGCACCCAAACACCACATTTATAAGAGGAAGGGCTTTATTCATCAGCCGGGAGCTTACGGCATAGAATTCCAAATGGCCGTGCTCCTCGACTGCCTTGGTCTTTCCCTTTTTATTGACAGTCAAAAAGTTCCACCCCACAGGTACCCTTCTCATTGGCCAGTTTGAATCAAGCGGGAGATGCTATTCTCACCCCCACAGAACTACAGGATTTCACAGAACTTGGACATTTCCAAGTTTTAGGAAGTTAAGTTTACAAATTCCCAAGAGCTGAGTCACCATGGAGAGGACCCTGCATGTGTATCCTTGTGGTTTCCTTGAGAAGACCTGTTCTCCTAGACCTCGCCCTTCTCCGATATCCTCTCTCATTAACAACGTAATGACTGCTTTATTCCTCTGCTCCAAAACCTTCCACAGCTCCCCATGACCCAGGGCCTACCCAGCTTTCCCAGCCTGCTCTCAAGCCCTGATGTGATCTGACCTCAACCTATGTTTCTCTTTCAATTTCTCCTCCAGATGGGTCAGTTCTTGGTGTCCTTTCTTATCTGTGCCATTCCACAAATGCCCTCACTCATCCCCTAGTTAAATGCCTACTCGGCCTTTGTTTATTTATTTTGGACTCGGCTCGAGTCTTTCCACTCTGGAGCACCTTCCCTGACCACTCCTCCAGAAGGCCCGTCTGTTCTATGCAGTGCAGCCTCTCAGGTTGTCTAATTGTTTCAGGTTGTTTCCTCAACGCAGCTGTAAGCCCCTCAAGAAGCAGATTGTGGATGGCAGTAGCTGTGTGTTGATATATGTACCTGATAATAACAACTGCCGATTACAGAGCCAGAGAGAATTCACATCTGGGGATTCCAGCTTTTACACTGCCCACTCCAAGGCAGTTTCTGGGTTTGGTTCTTTTTGGGCCCTGGTTGTTCTGGCAGGAGGAACAGGAGGCAAACTGAAAGAAGCCCCCAGATCTCAGATGAATTTACCTCCTGGGTGGAAAGGCTGGACAAGGACAAAAGACAGCAGGCAGTGCCAGGGAGGCAGGCCCTGGAGGGGCAGAGGGTGGTGAGGGCTGTGGGGGGATTGAGGCACAGGCAGTGCTGTGGGAGGGAGCAGGAGAAGGAGAGCAAGGATGCTAAGAAGTTTCACTTTGTCTTAGGAATGTAAATGCCCCTTGAGACTTCCGTCAGGTCTGGAAGGCATTTCCCTGTGTTTTGGTGATGGGCTGATGTTTTCTTTGAATGAAGCACCATAGAGAGACTGACTATAGGGCCACCCAGACTATGTTAGCATTTGAGGAATGCCTGCCCTGGGACCAGGAGCTGCATTTACAGGCTTTGTTATAGTCCTCATGGTGACACAGCAAGGTGGGTTCTTTGGATCCCATTTTAACTGATGAGGAAACTAAGCTTAGAGAATTTAGGAACCTTGAGAGAAAAGAGGAGGAAGAGAAGGTCAGGGATAGATCTAGGCCAGACTTGGACCTCTAACCCTACAGCTATTTCTTAGGGTAGGGTCACCATGGCCATTGAGTTCCATGTTGTGAGAGATATAGGAGGCTCATTAGTCTAGAAAATCAGTGTATCAGCTCAGCTCTGTCCTCAGGGTCAGACGTGGCCCAGGCCAAGGCCTCTGTAGCCATTAGCGGTCAGATGACAGTTCCATTTGTTAGCCTGGGAAAGCCTTCCTGTGAAGCCAGAAAAGGGAGGGAATGGGGTGGTGGTGTGGGGTGGGCTGGGACAATTGGATTACAGTTTATGAGGCCTTTGTGACCCAGGACAGCCTCAATGCTTACCATATCAGTGAACTCATCCTGACTGGGGAGAGGTAGGGCTTAGTTTAGCATAATACAGTAGAAGCAACCTGGGCTTAGCTGTCAGGAAATCTGGGTTCTAAGCCCCCTTTGGCTGTAGGGGAGTCCCTTAACTTCTCCACGTGCCTCGGTTTCTCCATTGACACTTTGTGGATGCAGGAGCCCATTTTGTTCATCTTAGAGGGTGCCAGAAAAGTGACAGTGATTTGAGAGATTAAGTCCACTGTTCGTATGTGAGCTGGGGCAGAGGGTGGAATCAGTGGCTCTTTAGTGAGATGAAGCCAGTGAGGACCAGCCCATCAGGGCCTCACCCTCAGCGTGGGCAGCCTTGTCAGCACAGATGTCATCAGCGAGATTTCCACAGGGACATGGAGGGGTTCAGGCAGGGCTGGGGTCTGTGGAGGGACAGAGCCGGAAGAGAGGATCTTGGCAGACAGAAGCTGTCATCCTGATTTTCAGGATCCCCTTGGGGAGAAGAATTCCCTGCACCTGTCTCCCATCAACTGACTTGGAGCCCAGCAAAGCATATTAGCAGTAATGAAAACAAGAGCTCATATTCATTGAGGGCTTACCAATGGTCAGACTCTATTCTGAGCGCTTTACCTGCATCAACTTATTTCTGGGCTTCTCAACAACTACATGGAACTATCCCCACTTTACAGATGCAGAAACCAGAGCAGTTAAAGTGACTTTTCTTAAGCAGTTCAGTGGTGGACTCATTACCCAATCCCAGGTGGTCCTGGCCTTGTGCTGTGCTAAGCAATCAGGAAGTAATCCTGAATTCTTCTTGCTGCAGAGGGTGACTCTTCTGCTAAAAAGACCTAATTTGCCCCATGCCAACACTAAGCAGCGGTGCCCCTTGCCCCAAACAGAATACCTAGATTTGAACCCCAGCTCTGGCTGTTATTTCCTGCTTATGTGTTCTTGGCAAGTTAGTTCATCGGTAAGATGGGTGGACAAATATTTGTTGAGTACCTATAACGTGCCACATTTGATTTAAATCTCACCACAATTTACCAGCTAGGCATGATTTCCTCTATTTTACAGCTGGGGAAGTTGAGGCACAGAGGGATTAAGCAAATCACCCAAAGCCACACTGGAACAGGCTGAAATTAAGCCAAGTCTGTCTGAGCCTGAAACTTATGCTCTCTCTATTTTTCCCCATTCCTCAAAGTGTGAGCCACAAAGCCCCAATTCTTGGGGGTGTTAATAAGTGTTATGTGAAAAAAAAAAGTCCCTGTGGTCAAATCTTCTTACGGAGGCTATAATCAACAAAGTTAAACCGATTCTTTGCAGCAGAACTTCTCAGAGCCTTTATTATACTAGTGTGCATTGGGTAGTTCTAAGAGAAGTGCAGAGTTAGTGCCAACCAAATCTCCTTTGCTGTAAAAAAAAGTTCATCGAGTTCTTTGGAAGTCACTTGGAGGAATGCTGTTCATCCTGCTACTTTCCTGGTGACAAGGCATGTGAGGACAGCAGCCGTAACAGTAACGCCACAAATGGGGTCATCACTGCCGTTGTATATGCTTTGTCTCAGCTGCAGTATTATTTTTCTGGCCACGTTTTTTTTGGGAGCTTTTCGGGATATTGTTCTTCTTCTTCTCCCCTGATCTAAGTGCCCTTGAGTTCAGGGCATTTCAGGCCTGTAGGGCTCACTGTTCCTTGTGACTAGAACACCTCTGTTGTCACCTTCAAGCCTTTGGCGGGGCTGTGAGCCTCATTGCCTCTCCACTTGCCCTCCCCTCCATCTCCTGCCCAGCCTTGTTCTTGAGGAAGGTGAGAAAGGATTGAAGGAGGAAGTGATTTGGCCAGGGACCTGTAGGGAGCCGCATCCCTGCATCTCCCCCTCCTCCCCTCTGCAGTCCTGGCCTCCACAGATCTCGCTTATGGGCAGCCACCTCTGATGACCTCATCCCAGGGCTACTCTGGCCCTCTGTCAAGTCTTTTTTTTTTTTTTAGAGACAGAGTCTCATTATGTCACCCTCAGTAGAGTGCTGTAGTGTCATAGCTCACAGCACCTCCAACTCTTAGGCTTAAGCAGTTCTCTTTTTTTTTTTTTTTTTGTAGAGACAGAGTCTCACTTTATGGCCCTGGGTAGAGTGCCGTGGCCTCACACAGCTCACAGCAACCTCCAACTCCTGGGCTTAAGCAATTCTCTTGCCTCAGCCTCCCGAGTAGCTGGGACTACAGGCGCCTGCCACAACGCCCAGCTATTTTTTGGTTGCAGTTCGGCCGGGGCCGGGTTTGAACCCGCCACCCTTGGCATATGGGGCTGGCGCCCTCTCTTGCCTTAGCCTTCCTAGTAGCTGGGACTACAGGCGCCTACCATAACATCCGGCTATTTTTTTGGCTGTAGTTGTCACTGTTGTTTGGCAGGCCCGGGCTGGGTTTGAACCTGCCAGCTCCAGTGTATGTGGCTGGTGCCCTAGCTGCTGAGCTATAGGTACCGAGCCCTGTCTCGAGTCTTATAAAGCCTAGTTTATGTTACAAACTTACTGGGCAATGCAACATAAGGATTAGGTGTTTTTGGTGCATCATATTCATTTAAAAAAAAAAAAAACAGCTTTATTGAGGTATAATTTATATACTATAAAATTCACTTGTTACCATGTTTATTTGAAAATTGCTTATTATAATTAATTCTTTTACATAAAAAAACGAGCACACATGAGTCTAACAGAGTGATGAATTTTTAGAAAGTAAACGCACCCATATCAGAAGCAAGGTATTTCAGTCTCCTGAAACCTCCCTTATGCACCTTCCTGTCACCCCAGGCCTAAACACTCTTCTGACTTCTATCTTTGTAGAGATTTGTTTGTTTGTATTATTTCAGATGAATATGAGGGTATGAACAATTAGGTTACGATGTTTTCATTTGTTAGGTAAAGTCCCCTGTTGTATAGTTGTGTCCTGCACTGTAGAGATTTACTTAAAAAAAAAAAAAATCCCAGGGCGGTGCCTGTGGCTCAAAGGGGTAGGATGCTGGTCCCATATGCCGGAGGAGGCAGGTTCAAACCCAGCCCCGGCCAAAAAAAAAAAAAAAAAAAAAAAAATCCCACAAGCCGTTGCCTTTTCTTCCTTCCTGTCTCTCTTCCTTCCTCCCTCCTTCCCTTCCCTTCCTTCCTTCCTTCCTTTTTCTTTCTTTCTTTTCCTCTCTCTCTTCCTCCTTCCCTCCCTCACTTCCTCTTCCCCTTTCCTTCCGTCCTCCTCCCTCCCTTCCCCCTCCCTCTCTTCTCTCTCTCTCTTTTCCTCTCTCTTTCTTTCTCCTTTCCTCCACCCCCTTTCTCTCTCCCTTCCTTCATTTCCATCCTTTCTTTCTCTTGCTCCTCTTTTTCCCTCCCTCCCTCCCTCCCTTCTTTCATTTTCTCTCTCTCTCTACTGCCTTTATTATTTTCTTCCTTCCTTTTGGTTCCACTTCCCTATATCATGTGAAGTTCATAGGAAAAGGCCCAGCAGGAGGGAGTGTGAAAGCCTTCAGGACAGCACCCTGGAGGCAGTGGGAGAGGGGTCAGGAGCTGAGAGACCTGAATTCCAGCCTGGCTGCTGCCAGCTGTGAGGCCTGTGGCTTGTGACCGAACCTCTCTGGGCAGTTTCCTTATTTGTGAAATGAGAATTATTACATGGCTGACTTCAAAGGCACTTTTACCTGATGCCTGCAGAGCGTTTGCTGAGTGCCTGCCTTAGGGGGCTCTTGGTGAGATCTGCCAGACCCCTGCCTTTCTTCCTAAGAAGAGATGCCTGGGACATGAGATGAGAAATACTGCTTGTGAGGGCTTCGCTCTCATCTGCACCAACAGTCCAGCAAGGAGAGGCTATTATCTGCCTTTTACAGGTGAGGAAACATGGCTCAGAGAGGTAAATTTTGAAGAGGTAAATTTTGAATTTTGGTAATTGTGGGAACTGGAACTTGAGCCCCAGGAGTTTGGCTTGCATGCCCATGCTCCTGACCACTGGTTAAACCTTGTACTAATTTCTCCTGGCCCTCTCAGGTCTGGCTGTACCTGTGAGTACCCTATCTGCTGGCAGCCACAGGGCTGCACCCTTGACATGCTGGGAAATCTCTTGGGAGAGAGGTGGGGTGTGGGGTGGGGAATGAATAGCCCAGGGCAGAGCATCTCATATAGAAGATTCACAAGCCCTGAGTGTCTGCAGGGCCTGGGCCTCCTAAAGCACAGACCTTCAGCCCTGGTGGGCAGGGGAGTGGCCCCAGGGGCTGGCTGTAGCCCATCTCCCCTTCCCCCTGCAGACTCTCTTTATCAAGCCTGTGGGGTGGAAGGTGTGGAGCAGAGTGGGCGTGGGGGTGCTGGTGGCTCCTCTTCAGCCAGGGCAAGACTCAGGCAGTGTGACATGTTTGCCACCCCTGCTGAGTGCTGTACAAACCTTTAGTCACATGGACTGGGAAGCCCGATAGGGGAATGTCAGGGGCCCCCCACTCTGGTGCCTCAGCCAGTCCCTCCCTTCTTGGTGGGGTTTGGCGAGTGTGGACGTCCCCTGCCCTTTGGCTGGTCTCACTGCCCCTGCCCTGACCTCTGGCTTCTCTGGGGCCAGCCTGGACATCTGTATCTATCTTGCCCCAAACTCTGGAGATTCTGACAAATTTCCTTTCATTGCTTCCAGCCATGTTATTTAAAGTAATTAACCTTAATTTATAAATTTTTATATCAAACTGCCTTTTAACTTTTAGAACTGGCAGGAGCGGCCTTATCCCTGGGCTCCTAATAGTTCTCCATTTAATCAAAATTCATCCATCAGGTTCCAGTGTTAAATCATCTTTTAATTGGGAGTTACATTCTGGTTAATAGTTTTATAATTCGCCTCCTCTAATAGTTTTTACCACAGGGATCTCGACTCCATTTTTCCTCACTCTATTATTGCCAGCGCGTGTGGTTCTGCGGTTCTGCGGGGATGGCTTAGCGCAGCCCCGCCTCTCTGGCCTCTGCTGGTCGCCTCTTTTGTTCTTGGTGGTCTCATTAATTCCTGAGAAGAGTTCTCTTTCCTCCTCATTACTAGGGCAGAACCGCTCTCCTCGTGAGGGGCAGCCTTCTCATTTCCAGAGCATTTGGAGCTATGGCCAGGGCCTGCCCCTCTCCAAGAGAAGGCCAGAGCAAAGGGAAGAGTTGGAGGTAGAGACAGAAAGACAGAGAACAGAGAGAGAATATGGAGGAAGGAGGATGTGGCCCCCTCACTGGTGAGAGGCAGTGAGCTGGGACAGCCAAGCAGAGGGGTGTGGAAGTGGAAGCTGCCCTGGCACTGGCTCCTTTCCTGGCTCTTTGGCCATGTCCCCTCTGGCCTTTTCCTTTTCAGGAGTATGGGGCCCGGAGCAGAGGCGGGTGATGTAGAAAGGAAATGAGGTGATGAAAGGGCGACCTCGAGGAGCGGCCGGAGCTGCAGGATCGGGCAGGGTGGGCCTGGGGAATTCCTGGGGGTCAGCAGGCAGGGAAGTCTCTGCCACTTGAGGAGCTTCTGCCCTTGTCACAGCATCAGAATATTCACAGGTGGGCTGCTGGGCCTCCCTATGGCCCACAGGGTGAGGGTATGAAACCCCAGGATCAGAAAGGGGAGAGACCTGAGTCAGACAGAGAAGGGGAAGAGTCAACAGTAAAGAAAAAAAAGAGAGATGAGAGGAGGGGAGAGAGGAAATAGAGGAGGGGTGAAGTGAAGAGAAGGCATCTGGGGCCACCCTGTCAAGGAGCCCTGGCTTGTGAGCAGATGCGCCTGTGTGGGTACACGCACATGTGCACACTTGGGCACCTACACACGTGCACAGACCTGCAATCAGACCTGGGAGCAGCCAGCACCAGAGGTGATGCTGGGCTGGGGCCAGGCCTGGAGCCCATGGGTGGGGGTCTCTAAGAAAGCCTCCAGGGGAAGTAAACTGGAAGGGATTGGGAAAGGTCAGGAAAAGATGGAAGCTGAGTACCCAGCTGGTCTGAGGCCACCTGTATGTACTTCTCTGGAGAAGGGAGACTTGGGAGCTGCGGCTACTCTGAAGTCATGTTGTACTGAATCTCTAGCCCGGTGGTTCTCAACCTTCCTAATGCCGCGACCCTTTAATACAGTTCCTCATGTTGTGGTGACCCCCAACCATAAAATTATTTTCATACACCTATATTTGTACAGGGTGTGTGTGATGGTTTTAGATGACCCCTGTGAAAGGGTCGTTCGACCCCCAAACGGGTCACGACCCACAGGTTGAGAACCGCTGCTCGGCCTCAAGCCCCTCCAGTGGGTGACTTTTCAACTCTGTGAGTCTCAGCTCTGGCTGCACATAGGAGTCACCTGGGAGTGGGGTGCAAGAAAATCCCAAAGCCCTGGGCTCCCTTCACATCCTATGATGGTTTTAAAGTATATCCACGAATCATTTAATATTCCTTCCTTCTAAAGATGGAGTCTTATTCTCTTCTAGAATATGGGCTCCTTCTACAAAAGAAAGCAGAAGTATGTGATTTAGGGGGTTTGGTCATAGAAGGTACTGGGGATTTCTTTTTGTACCTTTTTGGAACCCTTGCTCAGAGGGAAGCCAGCTGCCATATTGTGAGCACACTCAAGCAGCTCAGTGGAGAGGCCCGTGTGGCAAGAAACTGAAGCTTTATGAGTGCGTCATCTCAGAAGGAGGGGCTCAGTGCCAATTAAACCTTTGGATGACCACAGCCCTGGCTGACATCTGAACTCCAACCTCATGAGAGATTCCAAGTCAGGACTACCTGGCCAAGCTGCTCCCGCATTCCAGACCCTCAAAAACCATGTGAGATGACAAATGTTTGTTGTTTTAAGGTGCTAAGTTTGAGGGGGTGCAATTTGTTATGCAGCAGTAGATAACTGATGCACGTTCAGTCCACCAGCATCTCCAGGGCTGGGGCTGGGCTGAGGAGGTTCACATGGGCTGTTGAACACGTGCTCTCTGAGTCTCAACTTTTCCGTTTGTGAGGTGGGGGCCTGCAGTTCACCGTTGTGTCTGAGACTTTGAGGGGGCAGCATGTGAGCTGGCTGTATGCTTCCTGGGCTGTTTTTGTCAATATTTTGGTAGCACTGTGACTTTTGTCATAATGGCTCTTGCTGAAATGCAGTATGATCTGCAGCTGTGCAGACACGATAGCAATCAAATGTGTTATCCTTTAAGACAGGTGTCCTCAAACTGCGGCCCGCGGGCCACATGAAGTGGTGTGAATTGTGTTTGTTCCCGTTTTGTTTTTTACTTCAAAATAAGATATGTGCAGTGTGCATAGGAATTCGTTCATAGTTGTTTTTTTTTTAAACTACAGTCCGGCCCTCCAACGGTCTGAGGGACAGTGAATTGGCCCCCTGTTTAAAAAGTTTGAGGATGCCTGCTTTAGGACCTGGCCTACAGGAGGGTCTGTCCTGTGGGCTCGGGGGGGCCAATTTTAGTCACGGCTGGATTGGGGTTTTTGGGGATTTGAGGACGATAATCTTGACTTTCTAGATGCCAGTTGGCTCAGATTGGCAGGACAAGGAGTTGGTCTTTATCCCTAGAGAAGTCGACGCTGAAGCAGGACACAGATTTGTTTACTTCTTTTAACTGAGGCAGGCTAGTGGTTTGAGCTCAGTCTAGACTCCTCTCAGCTGTGTCCACGCTTGAGCCTCTTATCTTTGCTAGGCTTTGTTTTTTCAACAGTCAAGTGGAGGAACAAGTGATCTACTACCTCTTATCTGTGACACACCATGTCTCCCCACCACAGGCCCTGGCAGGCTGCTGGGGTACCCTGAGGGAGGACCTTCTGACCCTCAGACACAGCCCAGCTGGAGGTTGTGCTTCCACTCTGTTGGAACCAACTTTACCCTCAAATGCCTCCATCTAGGCCTGCAAAGAAGGTGAGAAAAAGGAGAGGAGAGGTTGTCACACACCAGCCTTTGCCCTCCCTGGCAGGGAGCAATCATGGAGGACTGTGTGAAAGAGGAAGAAGTTAACATACAAAGGTAGTTGGATTTAGGGTTTCTTTGGTATGTGGGATGAAATGCCTTAAGTCCTGGAAGGAGGAGGGAGAGGAGGAGAAGGGCAGCATTTGTTGTGAGCTTACCACGTGCCCTAGGAGTACTGTGCTCAGACCTCCCAGCCCATGGTGACATCTAACCTTCATGACAATAAGGTTAATTTGTTCCATTTTACAGAGGAGAAAACTGAGGCTTAGGAAAGTTAAGGAATTTTCTTACTCGGTTTCATATACAGGCTAAGAATTCAGACAGAATCATGGTTTGAGCCCAGGTACAGTGACTACAAGCCTGGGCATTACTGTGGGGTCTTTTTTTGAGATAGTCTTACCTGTTTCCCAGGCTGTGATGCTGTGGCATCAGCCTAGCTCACAGCAAGCAATCCTTCTGCCTCAGCCTTCTGAGTAGCTGGGACTACAGGTGCCCATCACAACACCCAGCTAATTTTTCTATCGTTGGTAGAGATGGGGTCTTGATCTTGCTCAGGCTGTTCTTGAACTCCTGAGCTCAAGGAATCCTCTTGCCTAGAACTCCCAGAGTGCTGGGATTATAGGTGTGAGCCACCATGCCTGGCTATACTTTGGGGTCTTGAGGGCAGGGAGTGGTTCAGGCTTTGGGCCCGACCTGCTCCCAGTGGGGCCACTGACTCACTTCTTGCTCCATTTAAACTTTAAACTAAAGGCTATCATCAGGTTAGGGGTGGCTGGAAATGATGGTGGAAGCAGGAGATGCCCAGGACTGCCCCTGAAGCTAAAGGATTTGGGTTAGACTTGTGGAAAGAATGTCGGTCCTGACTGCCCAGGGTGACAGGATACAGTGCTGACTTCTTCTCTGGGGCATTCAGGGGCTGCTCAGGAGCCCAGGTTCCCCTCACAAATAATAAGCCTGAGCTTGAGAAGGGGTGAGGATTGGTCCTCTGGGGAGGGAGCGAAACTGGCAGGTTGAGCTCTGCAGAGACCCACCAGCTTGTATTTGGATGGACGAACTTCCTCTGATTCTGCTGGTGTAACTCCTGATCAAGCTCTGGATATCAGAGCTTACAGTCCAACCCTAGCACGAGCGAGCAGAGTCACTTTGGACCACGCCACTTCACTCCCTGTGCCTCAGTTTCCTTATCTGTCAAATGAGAGTGAGAGGAAAACCTGTTACATAGGTGGTGTGAACACTGAATGAGATAAACACTTCACAGCATGTCACCAAGCACATGGCACGTAGACTCCCCCAGTCAAGTGGTGATCACTATCTGGATCCTTCTGATCTTCTGAGAAGGTGGGAAGAAGCAGCACACGTCTGGGCCTGGAGTCCTGTCTGGATGATGCTGAATGGTCTGGTGTTAGTCCCAGCTCACCCCTTCTGGGAGCTCTGGAAAGAAATCCACCAGACCTCTCTCGGCCTCCATTTCTTCAATTGCCAAATGGGGACCCAACTTCTTGACCTCTGGGGACATGATCAATAGCTAGAAATGTGTTGCAGACACATTCTCTGTTCAGGTGGGTTCCCTCATGGGGTCCCCCATAATAATCCTTGTCCCCACCAATGCCCATGATAAATCAAAAAACCATTTATTGATCTCCTCTCTTGTGCTGGGCACTGTGCTGGTGCCATGAAAGTTGTAAGTAGTGCTAATCAGGTGCCAGCTCGATGTTCCAAATGGTGCACAACCATCTGGAGCCTGCACACCCACCCTGTGAGAGAGAGGTGACAGTCAGCCCCACTGTACAGATGCAGACAACATAGCTTTGAGTGGCTCAGTAACTGGCTAAAAGGACACACAGGAAGACGGTGATCCAGCTGTTCCTGGTCACCCAAACCCACCTGCTTCCCCTCCAGAGCTCCGTGTCTTGTGCCTCCCTTTCTCAACTTGCTGTTGAAACCACAGAGCACTCCTGGGAGCTCAAGGTAATCATCCCTTCTGCAAATGAGCAGCTGAGAGTCCCAGAGGGTAAAACTTTTCCAATGCCCTTCCACTGGCAGGTAGCCAAATCCACCTCCAGACTTGGGTTCCTCTGGCCCCAGTGACCCCCTGACTCCCATGAGTCACAGATGCCTTTTGGGCCCTGTCTTGATTTTCTTATTTTCTTTGTGATCCTCTGTGTCCCTTGAATAAGCCTCTGAAGGCCAGTGACTCTGCCAGTTGGGGAGCTTTGTAAGTTGTAGGGTCACTGCCAGGAGGGTACTTACTTGAGCCCATAGGCCTGGGGATTGATATCAGAGAGTTAAATAGGGAGTTAAGTTCCCACAGCACAATGTCCAACCCTGGCCCTTACCTGTGATGAGTAAACTCTCATTGAGCCCATTTCACAGATGAAACAGCTGGTTCTTAGAAAGTCTGAGCTGGACCCTTTCCCTTTCCTGAAGGGGCCGGAGCAGCTGAGACCAAGTCCCTGACACAGCTCCATTGGCCTGGCTGGCTCTGGGCCTTGGGAGAATGAAGGGTGAGCTCAGGGACAGAGATAGGGTGGCAGGGTCAGAGGGCCAATGCGGAGCTGGCCTTGGTGCTGAGGAGTCCTGTGTATTTGTGGGGGTCTGCAGAAGGGGATGGAGGATGACTTGGAGCTTCTGGTCCCCAATCTTCAGCAGCCAGAGCCGGACTGGTGCTCACCCTGAAGTGCTGGCCAGTGTGACTCCATCTCTGGGCCCGAGCTGGCCCTGATCAGCCTCCTGCTCTATTTTGTTACCTACTCAGTGAGACAGCCATCTGGTCCAGGGGTGATAGAACAACTGAGGGGACAAAGGGTTGGGACCTGGCAGCAGAAAAGGGAGTGGGGGAGAGAGGTCATTCCCTTGAAGTCCTGTGGGTCAGTGGGGAGGTGTTAGGACCTTTCACACCTCAAGAAAGAAGAGTTTGTTTTCCCCAGCAGGGGAATCAGGTAGTGGAGGGGAAGAGGCAGAAGGACAGGACGCTCACTGGGGAGGACAGAGTGGGGAGGTGAGGAGATGGCCCAAGGGTGCAGCCCACACCAAGCCCACAAAGGCTGCTTGGGGTCTTTGGAGTGGTGGGCTGGGCTCTAGGGTCCTCATTCTATGGGGGAAAAATTGGGACTCTGCAGCATTGAGAGAAGCCCCAGTCTCCTCCGTCCCTTTTGGGGAAGGAGAGGGGCAGATGGGTTTCTCCAGGCCAGGGGCCCTCATACCTCCCCCTAGTAAGTACTTGCACCTCGCCCTCCCCACCTCACCCCACCCTACCCACCCCTCCACACCACCTCCTGACCTGGGAGGAGCTGCTGGTTCCTAGGATACAATCCCTGAGACAGTGAATTGCCAGGCTTCAGTCTTGGAAGGAATCATCCCTCTGTCTCACAGATGGGGAAACTGAGGCACTGGCAGGGGCTGCATTCAGCTGGGCTCCTTCAGCCATGGCGCAGGGAGCAGTGGCCCAACCTCAGCCCACTGGTGTTAAGTTCTGGTTGGTTTTTGGTTTCCTGATTGTCCAGGAGCAGAGGAGACAGATCCAGCCCCCCCTTCAGTCCCAGCACTGTATACATGACTCTCTGGGGAGAAGTAATACTTTGAGGCAGTGGGGAAGGGGGGGAGGGCAGGAAGCATTTATCAGGGGCCCCTGGTGGTGGGTATTTTATATATGCTGTTCTTTTGACTCATCACCATCTGTGGGGCAGAAATTATTACTCCGATTTTACATGTGAGGGAAGCCAGGCTCAGAAAGGTTAATTAAATTGCCTAAGGTCACTCAGTGGGTGTGTGGAAGGAATCGGGACTCGAATCCAGGTCTGACCCTGAAGTCTGGGCTCTTTCCACGCTGCTGCTGCTATGTGTGGGTGAGCTGCAGGGTGAATAGGACTTGGAGAGAGGGACACAGGCCAGCATGTGGGGGGCTGTGGGGATGCAATGGGGCCAATCAGGTGGGTTGGGTTCCTGGCTTTGCTGCTTCCCGTGTGCATGAAACTGGGCCAGTCCTTTCTGTTCTCAGGGTGGCATGTGGAGTGAGTGGCTGTGATTTGTCACCCAGATGTGTGCTGAGTCGATGGATGAAAAAACAAGTGAAGGTGTGAGGAAGAAGCCCACTTATTCTTTTTTTTTTTTGAGACAGAGTCTCAAGTTTTGCCCTAGGTAGAGTGCTATGATGTCACAGCTCACAGCAACCTCAAACTCTCGGGCTTAAGTGATTCTCTTGCCTCAGCCTCCCAAGTAGTGGGGACTACAGGCACCTGCCACAATGCCAGGCTATTTCTTTTGTTATTGTTGTTGTTGCAGCTGTCATTGTTGTTTTAGCTGGCCCAGGCTGGGTTCGAACCCACTAGCCTCGGTGTATGTGGCTGGCACCCTACCCACTGAACAGGTGCCGCCTTTTCTTTTTGAGACAGAGTCTCAAGCTGTTGCCCTGGGTAGAGTGCCATGGCATCACAGCTCACAGCAACCTCAAACTCTTGGGCTTAAGCGATTCTCTTGCCTCAGCCTCCCAAGTAGCTGGGACTATAGGAGCCCGCCACAATGCCCGGCTATTTTTTTTGTTGTTGCAGTTGTCATTATTGTTTAGCAGGCCTGGGCCGGTTTAAACCCTCCAGCCTGGATGTATGTGGCCAGCACCTTACCCACTGAGCTACGGGCATGGCCAAGCCCACTTATTCTAAGTTGAGTCAAAGATTGGAGTGCCAGCTTTGGCTCAGGATAGAGACCCTGCAGGGGCCTAGCCCCTGAATCTTTGCTCCTCTCAACCTGCATAAATGAAGCCCCCCAGCCTGCCTCAGACAATATGTGGAGGCCAAGAAACTCACTGATGGGGTGAGTGGGGCTGCACACGCTGGTGGCCCCAAGCAGCTACCCATCCCACTGAGCCACCCCTCCCCTATGAAGTCACCCTGAGATCTCTCTATCCCAGCTAGGTTAGTTGCTGTTAATTAAACCAATTGTTGGACTTAATACCCATCCCATTAACATGTCTCCCAGAACTATTAATCACTGACCAGTAGAGGAAGGAGATGGGGGCTTCAGTGGGGGTGGAGTGCTCTGACAACCAAGCCAAGCCATCTCATGGAGAAGAGAAGGGGCCTGAGATACTCAAGCCCCATTCCTGTTCCCTCCTGGGAGTCTTGGAAACTTCCTTTCTGGCATCAGAATTCCTGGAAGCCTGCTCAGTCTGCATTCCATGGGATCCAAGGAAGGCTTTGGGGCCACCATGACCTTGGCATCCCTTTCCCATTCGGCTTTCTCAGAGCCTCTGGAACAGGGCCAGGGATAGGTGGAGATGACGGCTCTCTGTATGAGGTGGGGGCTGAGAGCACATCTGTGAGATAGAATGGAGTCTAGATGAGGTACGGCTTACAGCTGGAGATCCAGGGTTACCCCTGCTCCACCCATACACACCTGTCCCAGTGCTGTTCCCTCCGTAGGCCAGGTGGGGCTCCCCACATACCTCAATTCTCTGCTCAGGCCTTGCTGGAGGTGGGTGGACTCAGAGGCAGATGCTGGGCCCACACAGGGTGCTTAGATGATCAGTGGCCCCTGTGCCTTCTCTTTCCTCCTTTCTCACAGCTGGGCCCTCTCTGTGCCCCAGTGTCAGGGGCCAGATGGGGCAGGGAGGGAGCCAGGGCGGGGCTATCAGAAGGTGCATAAATCATTATTGGCGAAGACCTCAGCCTGGAGCTGCCGGGTGGAGGCTGCTGCTCGTGGTTCAGGCCAGGGCATAAATCATAATTCCCCTACAATAGATCCTTTTGCAGCCGCCATCAGGAAAACTGTGTTGGTTTTATCGATTTTTTGACACGGGGCCTAGGCAGCGGGCGGCTCCTGAATCATTATGAAATGAAACTGATTAGGAATTCATGGAATACTAAATAAACTTTACGAGCCCATTGTAAGTTTTTTGATGCATGGGGAGCGGAAAATGAAAACTAATGATATAAAAATTACACAGCGTGCTGAGTATTATTATACCGCTATTGATTTGTTTCAAACTGTACATCAAAATCGAAGAGGGCTGGGGAGGCTCCTGTGGCTATGCTGGGGATGTTTGGGCTCACCAGGGCTGGAGGACTTTTTCACACACACACACACACTTTTTTTTTTTTTTTGCAACAGAGCCTCAAGCTGTCGCCCTTGGTAGAGTGCTGTGGCATCACAGCTCACGGCAACCTCCAACTCCTGGGCTTAAGCGATTCTCTTGCCTCAGCCTCCCAGGTAGCTGGGACTTCAGGTGCCTGCCACAACACCCGGCTATTTTTTGGTTGTAGTTGTCGTTGTTTGGCGGCCCAGGCTGGATTCGAACCTGCCAGCTCTGGTGTATGTGGCTGGCACCTTAGCCACTTGAGCTACAGGCACTGAGCCTATATATATTTTTTCTTTCTCTTTCCTCTGGCCTCTTGCTCTGAAATCTGATGCCCTTCTCACACCCACTCTTCCAGGGAAGGCCCCAAGGAGTCACCTATTCATCTCCCTCCCAGACCCCTCCTCAGCTCCAAACCTGCATCTAGGCTCCACTAGAATTCCTTAGCCTCCACTGGTTTCTCTCTGGAGCTGCATTTTTATCTTCTTTTTTTTTTTTTTTTTTGTAGAGACAGAGTCTCACTTTATGGCCCTCGGTAGAGTGCCGTGGCCTCACACAGCTCACAGCAACCTCCATCTCCTGGGCTTAAGCGATTCTCTTGCCTCAGCCTCCCGAGTAGCTGGGACTACAGGCGCCCGCCACAGCACCCGGCTATTCTTTTTTTTTTTTGAGACAGAGTTTTACTTTGTTGCCCTGAGTAAAGAGCCTTGGTGTCCCAGCTCATAGCAACCCCAAACTCCTGGGCTCAAGCAATTCACTTGCCTCAGCCTCCCAGTAGCTGGGACTACAAGCACCAGCCACAATGCCCAGCTATTTTTTAGAGAGAGGGGTCTTGCTCTTGCTCAGGCTGGTCTTGAACTTGTGAGCTCAAGCAATACCACCTGCCTTGGCCTCCCCGAGTGCTGGGATTACAGGCATGAGCCACCATGCCAGGCTAGCTGCATTTTTGACCTGTGAGTTTCTCTTTTCCCTTCCACCTCCTCCCTGTTTCTCTGTGGAAGAACAGTGTGCTTCAGAGAAAAAGAGTTGAAAGTTTGTTTCTTATTTAGCATCTTGCTGTGTGACATTTGGCACATTGCTGTAGCTCTCTGGACATCATTTTGGACTCAGTAGATCAGGGTTCCTCAAAGTGTGGTCTCTGGATAGTCCCATTATCATCTTCAGAGCTTGTCAAAAGTACTAATTCCTGGGCTCCTCCTTTGATGGACTAGTTTTAAATCCGGGAGGGGATCTGGGAGTCTACACTGTAATGTTACCCATGTAACTCCTGTGCATGGGACTGCCCTGCACTGTACCTACTAATCTAAAGAGACATGTCCAAGCCACTTATCCTGTTATCACAGGTGGTCTTAAGGCTGTGAACATTTTCCTCTGTAGTAGTCAGCTTTTACTAGTTTATGGTATAGTAATAAACAATCCCCAAATCTCAGTGGCTTCTAACAACAGAAATTAATTTTTTTGCTCATCATTCATATGCACTGTGGGTCATTTGTGGCTCTGTTTCATTTATCTTCATTCTGGGGTTCGAGCTAAAAAAGCAGTCCCAATCTGAACCATGTTATTCTGATGGCAGAAGGAAAGAGCAAGAAAGATGGTGGAAATGTGATGCTCTGAAGGTTTTTGCTTGGACATGGCATATGTTACTTACGTTCCCACTCCGTCTGCCAAAAGGAGTCATATCCTCAGGTCCAACATCAGTGGGATGGGAAGTGCATTTCTCCGGAGGATGGGCACCAGGGTGAGGCCCCTACAGGGGTGGGTGGATATTGTAATACACTGCCATACCCTCCTGGGCTGGGGCTGGGGGGCCAGCTGCCATAGGAGGTGGGGCCAAGGTCTTGTCCTGCTATTTTATATAGATGCAGCCACTTCATGTGCCTCCATGACAGTTGTCCATTGACTTCTTCCTTCACCTCCTCTGAGACCCTGGCCTTGCTCCCAGGGTGTTCAGTAGGCGTGGCTCTAAGCACCTCTGTTTCCTTCCTCCCTGCCACGGAGGCCTGAAACACAAACCCTGCCCACAGCGGAACTGTTGTAGTAATTAGAATTCTTTTGTAAAACTGACCATTATCCTCCCAATTCAGAGGGCATATTTAGAGTCTGTATATTGTATTTTCTTAAAGTGGAATGCATTCTATAGCTTTCTTTTGAGAGAGTCTCTTTTTCATGAGCGATAACTCATGCCAGTCACCTCTTTTGCTAATACGGTTTTCACCATGTTCAACTTCACATCAGCTTGAGTCTCAGAGAGGTTGAACTCTTCCCCTGGACACACAGCCTGGTAGTCTCAGAGCCACATTACTGCCTAGGTCTGGACATGCCAGGGTGGCTCCCTCAAGGAGACCAGTTATACTTGATATCTAGGGATCACTTGTTGGGGAACTCACTGCACTAACATGGGAGATGTTGAGGATGTCAGTGGCACAAGTCTGGCCCTCGAGGATCTCAGTATCTTTTGGGGGACTCACACACACACACACTCTCATACTCTACATATAAACCTTTTCAGAACTGGACAAAATGGGTCACATCACATTCCAGAAGTAACATAGAAGTAAAAGTCTTAAGGTTTGAAGTTCGAATATCACTTCTTCCTCAAGCTGGCTTTTTCCTGGGACTCAATTTCTTCCATTTGGAAGAATCAAAGATGAATTTGGACTCAGTCATATGAGAGACCTTCAGGGGATTAGAGTGGGAAGAGATTAACACACTGGCACAATTTCCACAAGATGTTGATTCCTATATCAGTCCTAGCTCTTCAGTTTGTGGAAAGAGGCTGAAAGAAATCCAAACTCAAACTGACTTCATCAAAAATATTGACTATTGGAGGGGCCGAGGAAGACTTCAGTTGCAGTGTGATTTGGAAGTTCAGGCAATGTTATCTGAGATCTGTCTTCATCTCTCTGCTCTTGTCCTTTTGTAGGCTGACTCCTTTCTTAGGTGTGATCTTTCCTCATGGTGACAAGATGGCTGCCAGTAGCAGTAGGCCCACATCCTAATGGCTCAACAACCTGGAGAAATGGAGCAATTCCCAAGACTGAACTTCATTGGCCCAGCTTAGGTCACATGATCATCAATGAACCAATCACTATAGCCAGGGGCAGAAGAAGAATTTCAAGTCCATGGACACCCTTGTTCAGAGAATGGGCTCTGCTTCTACAGAATCACCTGGATGATAGTAGGAGAGAGAGGCAGTCTCTGAAGGAAATTGGAGGCACAGGTTCAAAAGATGAATTCTGGGTAGATCAAAGCCATAGTCATTCACTGAAGTCCCTGAGTTAGGGGCAAGGGCAGCAGACAGGGTAAGGGCAGAGTGGGTGAGGCTCTTCTGGCTCTAAGTCATGTCTGGAACTTTGGAGACAGTTGCGATAAAGCCCAAGGCTGGGGATCTGGGTTCCTTAACATGTTGGGGAGTGTGGGGACAGCAGTGTAGCACTGAGGCTGCCTAAGTGAAGGGAAAGTGCCTAACCAACCCTGCCAGCATCCCCATGTCTATAGAAACAGGGCTGAAATTTCAACCAGGTGAGGGGTGAGCAATGCTGGTTTCTAAAGTTGCAGATGTGGGTTCCCAGCCAGCTCTACCCCTCCTCAGCTGTATGACGCCGAGCCAGTTCCCTATTCTCTTTGAGCTGAGTTTCTGAGGATTGAGTGGGAACAGGTAAAGTGCCAGCCTCACCTGGCTCCCAGACAGGGCTCAGGCAAGACTCATTTGCCCTCTGGCCTTAGAACCCACCTTGGCACACAGATTTATCCCCCGGTCTGAACTGGCCTGTTTGCTGCCTGTGTCTTCCTCTCTGGTCTTTGACAGAGGGCAGAACCGTGTCACATTCATGATTGTTCCCAGCTTTGGCACTGTGCCTCTGTGTGGCTGTGGAATGGAGTGACAGGGAGCGGCTGATGGGGGTCTCTACACATTGTGGCTGCGCGTGTGGGACCTGAATGTGCTGCTGCACCCCAATGCCTGTCCTACAGCCATGCACCACATGTATGTCCAGCTCCCAAAGTGGAGGGAAACAGTGTGGATTTTACTGGTGTTTTTATGGGAAGCAGATGACACTGCATTCCACATTCCAGACCAATCACACCACCACAAGGCTTTTCTCTCCTCTCCTTCCTTGTATCTCTTCCCTCCAATCTTTCCCTCCCCTCCAATACCAGTTTGTTAAACAAAACAAAACCCTCATGTTGCATTCCCAGTGTAGCAAAACAAAGCCTGAGAGGACATAGTCAGCCCCAGGGCCTCATTCTACCTGCTTCATTCCCATCTTTGCACTGTAGCCAACCACTTAATCCCTTTGCAGCCCTGCAGGCCCAGTGGCCCTCCACATTGATACCCTGGGACTTGGAGAGGGGCCACAGTCACCCAGCCCCTATGCAGGCTCCTCCCTCTGCCCCCTGGAGCGTCTGGGTTTGGTCCCCTGCCCCTTGGGCATTTGCCTCTGTGAGGGAGACATGGGTGGGGCAGGATCATCGCTCCTGGCTGGGCTGATTCCCCAGGTGGAGTTTGGGTTGCTACACACACTGAATTTAGATGTGGCTCTGAGCAGACCGTTCATTCATTCCTGACCATATCGACTACAGAATTGAGTGCTACAAGTAAGAAGGAGTTTAGCTATTATTCTCCTACTGATTTGATTTAATGTTTGGTTTATTCCTCTCCCTTTCTCCCCCTCCTCTCCTCATCAGTTTGACATTTGCATAGTGTTTCCCTGCAGTTTTGTTGAACACGTGGGGGGTTTTCTGGTAACTCCCTGCTTTGGCTCGAATGGTTTTCTTTGGGGAGTTAGAGCCCACTGAGGCATCTTTCTTCCTCCCTTACCCCGGACTTGTGTTCTTTCCACCCACTGGGGAGAGGACCACATTAATAACCAGATCTCCCTGGTTCTTGGCCCTCTGTGAGATTCCTGCTGCCCTGTAGCCTTCAAGTACTCCTGAGTGTCCTGGGGTGGGGTGGGGGTCTCTGTGCTCATGAATAAGCCTGTCCTTGCTGGGTAACCTCTACCTTTCCACAGGGCACGTCTCTCTACCAGTGGCTCGAAACCCTTAAGGTGCTAGCACAACTCAACCATGTGGTGGGCATGTTTGGCTTCCTTTGTCCCTTGGTGCTGCCTTTAGTTAGAGGCATCCCCCAGCAGGCCACTCAGCCCTCAGGGCTTATGGATACCTGGTTGTTTTAATTTGACGTCCCCCAGAAGCAGACCCAAGATAAGAATTCAATGGAAGAGGCTTATTTGGGAGGCAAAGAAACTCCAGGATACCACTGTGAGTAGGTGAGCTCAATCCTGCCCCAGTTTCCCAGTTTTCCAACATGTCTGAACCCCTGGGGAGAGAGAAGATCCAGGAGGGACCCCTCCTTCCTCCTAAATAAAAGGCTGTCTAGGCATCCAAGGCAGGGCCCAGAGGCGTGGGAGGGCAGGGAGGTCTTCAGCAGAAACCTGCAGATTTCTGAGTCCTAACTCCTGCATCTGGACCGCTTTCTCCAGCTGTCTCTAGAGCAAAGCTATATCCCGTGGGATGAGGTTACAGGAAGGCAGCTAGAAGCCAGAGAGGAGGACTGCACACAGGAAACACGTCAATGACAAAAGGGGTAGGGGACAATCAAGTGATTGGAAGTGATTAATGGAGGTTAAATCATCACTTGCCCAGGCATGCTGTAGGCAGAAGGCAGGGAGCTAGCAAATATTAAACACCTTCTGTGTACCACCCCTGGATAGATAGAACTAGAATGCAAGCTTTTTAAAGGCTGGGGCCTGTGTTTTATTTACCTATGGATTCTCAGAGCTTGGCATCAGGCTTAACTCTTGGTTGCAAAACCTCAAATAACAGGAAAACTAGCTACCCTTTACTACCCTTTATAGTCATCTACCATATTTGTTGTAATGAATTCTAATGACAGTCATTACGGTAAGTCCGCAGCACAAGGTTGGACAACAAAGGGCCTTCCAAGGTTCTGTCTTTTTATCCATTTTACAGATGAGAAAACTGAACCTCAGCAGGGTTGAATGACTTGTCCCAGGTCATACGTTTTGTAAGCGGCAAGGTCAGGATTAGAACTCAGATCTGTCTGCCTTCCCAAGTCCCTAATTTTTCTCTTCCAGGTGACATGTCCTGACACGGCACGAGGTTGGACCACGGATGTCCTTGGAAGGCCCTCCAGCTTCTGAGGCTCTGTCTTGTTAGCTGCCACCTCCCTCCACCCCCGGCCAACCACAAAGAAAAGGAAAAGTCCTTTCCTCTTCCTCAGGTGGCTCGTGGAGGATTACTTAGCGCTTGACATGGCATGTCTCTGTGTCACTGTTCCCGGGCGGAATTAAATCAGGGCAGGAAAATATTAATTTGGAGTTGGGGATGGAGGCCGCTCCTTTCCAATTACTCTCCACCCCGTCAGGCTTATCCTGGTGCAAACAAGGAAGGAGGCTGGATTAATTGCTTTGGACTCTGCCCCACTCCGGTCCCAATTACTGGGCCGGCTTGGCTCCCAGCATTATGAAGCGCACTGCTGTGCAGGAAATTGTGTGAAATTTTAACGGATTTTCAGAAGCAATAATGGAGCACGGAATCCGGGGCCAGCATTTGCAGGGCGTCTGGGCCCTCTGTGCCTCGGCTGAGGTTAAGCTGTTTGGGGTTTCTTTGTGTATTAAAGGATCATCTGGTTAACCCTAAAGCCCAGGGCTGCCAAAACTGTTCAGACTCTGACCCTGCAGAGGCAAGGTGGGCTTCTGAAGGACAGAGAAATGCACTGCCTGCATATCAACAACAACAACACCATCTTTGGAGACTCTACCGCGTGCCAGGCACTTACCCACAATATCTACAAGCCTCATCCTTTGAAGTTCTTATTTTTTCTCCATCCTTATAAAGGGATGCAAAGGGGTTAAGTATTTTGCATAAGGTACCTGGCTACTTAGTGGGTGGCAGAGACAAAATTTGAACACAGGTCTGTCTCCAAAACCTTCTATTTCCTTCTTAAGGATGCATTATAAATGCGTCTCCCCTACCGCACTGGAGCTTCGAAGGTCTTTTCTTGTTCTGGCTCTGAGTCTTTAGTCATTGTCAAGATACGTGGCATACCACAGGTGCCAGTGAAAGGTATGTTGAACTGCTCTCAACCTGGCCCAGCACCTAGACTCCAGGATTTATCAGTGGAAAGTGGGGGTGGGCTGGTATAACCCAGAGAAATCTATGGATCTGAGAAATGAGCCCTGGTTGAGTCCATCTGGAGCCACCAGAGAGGGTGGAAGGAAAAGGTGTCCCCAGCCCTACTGTGTCACAAGGGCTGTTTAGGTATTTCCCATGTATCATTTTTGTTAATCTTCACCATGATCCTCAGAGATAGGGGCCTCACCTACATCTGAGAGGTGTGGGAACCAGGTGCAGGGAAGGGAGTGGACTTGCCTGGGGTCACGCAGCTGGTCCAGCATGGCCTGGCCTACCTGAGTCAGAGCCCAGGACTTTGGGTTGCCTTAGTCAATTGGAGCTGGAAAGGCTGGGATGTGGGTTTCTAACTCCAGGGGTTTCACAACTTTTTTATTTTTAATTTTATCTAGTATGTCAGGCTGGTAAAAGTGGAGATGCTCTGGTGAAGGAGGGCCATTAGAACTGTTTCCTGGCCCCTTCTTGTATTCCCTTAGTGGCTCTTGAAGAAGCTTTCAGGATCTCTGGGGCTCTCTGAAAATCAGTGATGCAGGGGCGGCACCTGTAACTCAGTGCATAGGGCACTGGCCCTATATACCGCGGGTGGCGGGTTTGAACCCAGCCTTGGCCGAACTGCAACAACAACAAAAAAATAGCCGGGCGCCTATAGTCCCAGCTACTCAGGAGGCTGAGACAAGAGAATTGCCTAAGCCCAAGAGCTGGCGGTTGCTGTGAGCTGTGATGCTATGACACTCTGCCAAGGGTGACAAAGTGAGACTCTGTCTCTAAAAAAAACAAACAAATAGTGATGCAGCCCCCATCTCCCAATTTTTATAAAGAAGAACACCAAGGCCCAGAGAAGGGCAGGGATTTGCCTGAAACCACATACAGTGCAAGCCCAGCCTGGAAGTCCTTGTTGTACGAGTTATGCCAGGAGTGGATGTGGAGCCTTGGCATGGTCTATGACCTCATATTTGTTTCCAAGAAGCTGAAACTTAGATTATCTCATTTTTCTGTCCTCTGAGACTTAAATCTAAATCAGGAGTCTGGAGAACCCTAGGAAGAGGCTGGAGAATGTGTGGGTGGAACTAGAAGATAGTGAGGTCCCTAAGGGGACCCTGACATTGCCTCTGTGTTATTTTCTCTCTCCCACTGTCTCTGTCTCACCCTCACTGATTCATATCAGTGGTCTTTCTACCCGTGAGTATCTGCATCTGGCAGCTTTGGACCAGGATTCTTTGGCTGGTAAGGGCTGTTCTCCTGCCCATTCCCTGCTATCATACCCCCAGTGTCTGGAGAGACCAAGGTGACCAGAGTATGCCTGTCTCTGTTCCCAGAGCTCTCACCCCCCCACCCCAGCCTCTCCTGGTCCCTAGCCCTTGTCTATAATCATGAATAAAAGGATAAAAAAGGGGCAAACCCCAAGATATCTGTGATCTGTGTATATATATTTATATAGATAGATTTTTTTTTTTTTTTGAGACAGAGTCTCACTCTGTTGCCCTGGGTAGAGTGCCGTGGTGTCATCATAGCTCACAGCCACCCCAGTCTCTTGGGCTCAAGCAATTCTGTTTCTTCAGCCTCCCAAGTAACTGGGACTATAGGCACCCGACATAATACCTGGCTAGTTTATCCAGCCCACCTTGGCCTCCTGGAGTACTAGAATTACAGGTGTGAGCAATTGTGTCTGGCACCTAAGGTATCTATTTAAAAAAAAAAAAAAATCAGCCTGATGAAAGCTTATGCAATTAAAAGAACTGAGCTCTGAGCTTCTTAGGAGCCAAAGCAAAAAGGGAAATATTGTGTTTCCATAACTCATATTATTTAACAAGAGGATATATGTTTTTCTTCTTGGGGTTATGCTATGAAAGGTTGTTTCAGGTGATTCTTTAGCCAAGAGGGCCTTGGAGTGACTTAATAGATGGGGTTTCAGTTTCACAGAGCAGCTCATACAGGGGCATGTACATGTTCATGCCAGTTATTTGGAAGTGGTTGTCTAAGAGGGAAGAGCACTCCTGTTGTCAAAGCCAAGAGGCAGCTGGTGGCTTGCTGGACGGTGGGGGCTTTGATCTCTGTGTGGCCAGCTGTGGAGGTGATGCCATTATTGTAAAACAGCACTCAGAAAATTCCATATAATCTGCCTAGCAGAGACAGGCAGCTGGATGGGAGGCAAAGCCATAGAATATGGGCTGGAGTGGCCAATGATCATGGACTATGAGGACCCCTGCCTTGGGGGATAGGTGTGAAGCCGGTACAGTTAGACTGCTGGGGAGGTATCTGAGGGTGGTGGTTGGATTTGCATTCTGGTTTCACATTGGTATATGGAAGAAAATTCCTTGAAGGAATGCCTCTGGAGGAATCATATATAGTATCCCCCCCCAGACCTTCAATACTGCAATAGCTTAAGGTATGACATGGGGTCTAGGACAGCTGCCGAGGAACAGCTGGAGACTGGGAAGGAGACTTGGGAAGGTGGAGACCAAGCCAGAAAGTAGGGTGATTGACACGGGGAAGGGGACAGTGATACGGAACTTGGAGAAGTGAGTGCTGGGTAGCTCACAAATCTCAGAGTCGGGTGAGATTAAGAGATTCTCCATGTGGAAAGAGAATCAGTCTTTCATGCTGGGCCCCAAAGACAAGGATGTCGGAAATGATGAGGGTGGTGGAGGAACGAGGGGAGGCTGAGGCGTGTGGTGATCATCAGTAGCTGTTCAGTTCTTGCCAGCCCCTTTTAGCAAAAGGAGAATTAATTATGTGCAGGGGATGCCCCCTTAATGGCCATCATTTAGTTTAATTTAAGAAACAGCCCCCTCTGCACACCCCCCACAGCCAGCAGCACCACCATTGGCAGCTGCATTGATTAATGGCCTCCTCCTGGATACAGGAGTGCAGCATTCTCAAACTAGATAGAGCCTTAGAATCACCTCAAGGGTTCCTTTAAACACAAGTTGCAAGGTCCCCCCCTGGGTGGTGTCTGATGATTTGCATTTCTAGCAAGTTCCCAGGTGATGGTGATGCACCTGGTTGGGGGAACACACTTTAGAAATCATGATAGCCAGATTGATTCATGTGGCTCCATCTCAGAACTCAGGATCTCTGCCCCTCGCCCCCTCTGAAGGGTCCTCTAATCCAGTGGGGGAGGGCCATGGCCATCTCCATCACTTTACTGCCCCCAAGCGCACTCATCTCCCAATGATGTATGTGACGCATGAATTTTCTCAGCCTCTTGGTGGACCCTGTCCCTGGACATTTCTGTTCTAGAGACGGATGGAGGAACGCCAAGGGCCTGATGCAGACCCTCCTGAGCTGGATTCTAGGGGCCCCGGCCCCTGTTCTGCAGATACTCTGCTCCCACCCACCAGGTGAGAGGAGTCAGACAGCCAGCATCTCTGGCAGCCCAGCAGCAGCAGGAGGGGGCCTACAATTATAGACATAATTGTGTGACCACAGGCAGGTCCCGCCCCCCATCGATTCGGAGCTGGCTCTGTGGGCTTTGCCAGGGCTACCATCCAGAGAGCCTGTTTGCACCTGTGTCAAGGCGAGCTCAGGAAACCTAATTAGCTAGTTTGGTGTTTTATAATTAGGTCCTTTAAAAGAATTCATAGGTGGTGATAATAAGCCCATTTAGAAATCTATTAAGCTTTGAGGGAAGTTGAATAGAAACCTTGTAACTATGTGTACACTTACTTTCACTTTCCCACTTGGCTTCTCTTTCCTCTGTTTTTCTCTCTTCTAGTTCTTCCTGTCTTCTTTTCTTATCTTCATCCTCAGAGTTACTTTGGCTCTTCCATCAATGCTAAATGCTAACACCTTTTTATTGCTTCCTATGTATCAGGAAGGGTTGCACAGGTATTGATTAACTTATTCCTCTGCACAACCCTCCGAGGTGGGTACTATCATGACACCCATTTTATAGATAAAGATACTGAAGCACAAAAAGATAGAAGAATCTGAAGCTACATGTCCTTCAGTAGCTGAGCCAGAAATGGAACCAGGATGGTCTGGCTCTTTTTTTTTTTTTTTTGTGATTTTTTTGGCCGGGGCTGGGTTTGAACCTATCACCTCCGGCATATGGGACCGGCGCCCTACTCCTTGAGCCACAGGCGCCGCCCAGATAGTCTGGCTCTTATCCCTACCCCAATCCTCACTTTGCTCAGCCTGCATCCTCTGTCCACTCACAGCCCCTGTTCGGCCCCCATTCACCCACCAAACTGCCTGAGTTGACATTTCACATATCAAAGTCCTGTCTTCTCAGAGAATTAGTGCCAGAGCTTCAGAGCTAACTTCAGATGGCTCTGTAATGGACAATGGTTTCCAATGAATTCTGCTTCTCTGACAACTCTTCCCACCTGGATTTCTGCCAAGGCAGTATGGTGAAAGGAGCAGGTTGGATGCTTCCCTCTCTCCCTCCCTCCCTTCTTTACCTCCATCCTTCTTTCCATCCTTCCTTCCTTCCCTCCTTGAACTCGAGCTAGAGAGCCAGAGATCAAATCAGTGTGTTTCTAGCTGAAGGTCTGGAGGAGTCCCCGTATGCCTCCAGATCTGCATTAGACACTCAGGCCCTCTCTCATCACCCTGTTAATTTTCTTCGCAGCACGAATAACATGACATTCTCTCAAAATCTCCCCTGGGAGAAGGCAAGAGCCTTCAGGAATATATCTAATTCCCTGTGGCCTGCCTTTGTTCTTAGCAAAGAGCAGGATTTAATAAATAGTGTTGAACGAGCAAATGTGTTGAACTGGATACTCCGTTTCCTTATCTATAAAATGGGATAATAATGTCTGATCCACAGAGTAGAAAAGAACTTGGTACAAAATAGATGATCCATGTGCTCAGCGCCTGTAGCACAGAGGTTATGGCACCAGCCATATACACTGAGGCTGGCGGGTTCGAACTCACCCACGCCAGCTAAACAACAATGACAACTGCAACAAAAAAAAAAATTGGGTGTTGTGGCGGGTACCTGTAGTCCCAGCTACATGGGAGGCTGAGGCAAGAGAATCACTTAAGCCCAAGTGTTTGAGGTTGCTGTGAGCTGTGACGCCATGGCATTCTATGGAGGGTGACATAGTGAGACTCTGTCTCAAAATAAAATAAAATAAAATAAAATAAAATGAAATGAAATAAAATAAAATAAAATAAAAAGAGGATCCACACATGGTGGTTCCCTCACTCTACCCTCGCCTGTGCCCCTTAAGTTAAACACCAAATGCCAGGAGAAGTTCTGCAACTTTAAAAACTTTTGCATGGGCCAGGCGCAATGGCTCATGCCTGTAATCCCAGTACTCTCAGAGGCCAAGGCAGTTGGATCACCTGAGCTCAGGAATTTGAGACCAGCCGTGCAAGAGTGAGACTGTTTCTACTAAAAGTAGAACAAGTGGCCAGGCGTTGTGGCCTATAGTCCCAGCTACTCAGAAGGCTGAGGCAAGGCATGCTCTTGAGCCCAGGAGTTTGAGGTTACTGTGCGCTGCACTATGATGCTAGGACACTCTACCCAGGGCAACAGAGGTGAGATTCTGTCGCAACAAACAAACAAACAAAAAGACCCGGGCGGCGCCTGTGGCTCAGTGAGTAGGGCGCCGGCCCCATATGCCGAGGGTGGCAGGTTCAAACCCAGCCCCGGCCAAACTGCAACCAAAAAATAGCCGGGCGTTGTGGCGGGCGCCTGTAGTCCCAGCTGCTCGGGAGGCTGAGGCAAGAGAATCGCGTAAGCCCAAGAGTTAGAGGTTGCTGTGAGCCGTGTGACGCCACGGCACTCTACCCGAGGGCGGTACAGTGAGACTCTGTCTCTACAAAAAAAAAAAAAAAAAAAAAAAAAAAAAACAAAAAGACCCTTTGGATGAATCTTTTTTAATTTTTTTTCAGAATGCAAGTAATTTTTCTGTAAAGCCAATGAGCCCTTCTAGATTTATCTATTTTGGAAATTGGGTGGTGGGGGGGTTTGTTTGTATTGTGTATCCTTAAAGTGGGCTGAGTGTCTATTATTGTAGAAATGTATATGTTAGTGTCTTGTTATGATAGTTCGTGATCATGCAGTTTCTGAAAAAGTTCAAGTTATACCTCCTGGAAGCATAACGACTGCAGAGAAGCAAAAGTCAGACATAGGGCTGTTGCTCCTTAACATTGTAGGCGGGGAGCTTGCACTCTGGTAACAGAGCTGGGGTGCATCTAGTGTCCTCCACTTACTAGTTGCAATGACCAGTTGCATGACTCGTTGTATGACTGAATCTCTCCAAGACTGAATTTTCTCATATGTAGGATGTGGGGTGGCAGGGAATGGTGGTAATATTTACATCTATCTTATAGCAAAACAACCCTATTAAATGAGGTAACGAGGACAATCATTCGTTCAACAAAAACTGTGTCAAGCACTGTTCTGAGCTCTGGTGATTCAGCAGTGAGTAAGACATTTGATGCCCCAAGGGGCTTACGTTCTAGTGGGAAATAAAGCATGTAAAGCTTTCAGAACTCTGTTCAGTGAAGGCTGGCTGGGAGGGTGACTGCATGCACAGAATGGCAGTACAGTGACATAGGTTATAGATATGGGTCTCTGCCTCAATAGCCTCTTCAGTGGGAGAAGATGTACACATGGCTGGACACATCTCCATGAAATTGATCTATGGCGAGAGTTGAAGCTGTTGCTCTCTTTCATGAGGCTGTGTGTGTGTGCAAAATGTGTGGGTCTTGGGGAAGGTCTGGCATTTTATTTTATTTTTTTTTGTAGAGACAGGGTCTCACTGTACCGCCCTCGGTAGAGTGCCGTGGCGTCACACAGCTCACAGCAACCTCTAACTCTTGGGCTTACATGATTCTCTTGTCTCAGCCTCCCGAGCAGCTGGGACTACAGGCGCCCGCCACAACGCCCGGCTATTTTTTTTTTGGTTGCAATTTGGCCGGGGCTGGGTTTGAACCCGCCACCCTCGGCATATGGGGCCGGCGCCCTACTCACTGAGCCACAGGCACCACCAAAGGTCTGGCATTTTAAACCTGGCACTCAGTGGTCAGGTCTCAACCTCATCCTTCCTTGCACAACTTACTGTCCTCTGTCATATGCCTTCCACACTCTGCTTTTGCACATCTGTCCCTTACTACAGGCTGCTTTCTTCCTGTCTCTGCAAACTCTACCCTTCTTCATGAAACTGCCTTTGGATGTCTTTCAAGCTGGAAGAGACTTGACTCTCCCCCTTCCTCCTCCCTCACGCTCGTGTGCCTTCCTCTGCAGATCCCCGACCTGCTTGTGTTCCCAGGCTGAGCCAGGGACTAGATTCTGGGACTAGATTCTGCTCTGTTCATCTCCGTGTCCTTTGCACCATATTGCTTTACCTGAAGTAGATGTTCAACAAACATTTCATAGGCACTTCAACAAATAAATGGCTGAGAGGATTTATTTTGAATCATCAGACTTTACTTGTTCTGGGGTGAGAGGTCTGAGGCAGCAGCCTCGTCTGGAATGATGACAGCCCTTTGTGCCTTGGTGGTTCTGCCTGTGAGCAGATGCTCCCACATGTGCTGAAACCTGCCTCTCTGTGCACCTGCACATCCATGGGACCTGGGTGCTTGTCTTGGGTGTGTGTATGTGTGTGTGGGTGATATGGTGGCAGCCCAGTGCCCAGTGATGGATGAGGGGGGTGGAGGTGACTTTCCCAGGGGAAGATTAGCGCCTGGCAGCTATGATTTGTCTCGTGCCCTCCTGTCCTTTTTCTGGGCCCCACTGCAGAGTCATTCATTACAGAGGCTGCTGTCACAAGCTGGGGGTAGGGGCTCAGCAATGTGCATGTGATGGGGGGAGTAGGCAGGACCCCTCCCCTAGGAGAGACTCTCATGCCACAAAACAGAGACCACTCTGCGGCTATGCAGCAGCTCTTTGCAGTTCTGGGAGAAGAGGACCAAGTTGTAATTCACCTTCTATGTCACACTGCTGCACCTGGGGGCAGCACCATGCCATGGGGCAGGAAGAGACATCCATTCATTCATTTATTCACTTGGCAAACAATTTTGCTGAGTGTCCACCAGATTTGTTTACTCCCTTCAAGGAATACACCATTGCTGGAGGAAGATGAACATGTAAACAGACAGTGCAAGGACAGAACAAGGGCTGGTGAGACAAGTGCCCTCTCACCTGGGACCGTTGAAGGCAAGTGAGAAGCCATGAGGGATGGTGGAAAGAACATTGAACTTGGAGGCTGCAAACTTAGGCTTGAGACCTGGCTGTATTACTTACTAGCATTATGGCCTTGGGCAAGTCCTTTAAAACTTGCTGAAGCCTCAATGCCCACATCTATGAAATGGGCTGATGATCTGTAGGGTAGTGTTAAAAGCAAAAAGGATGTCAATGTGCTTTGTTGTTATTGTTGAGACAGTGTCTCACTCTGTTGCCCCAGGTTAGAATGTGGTGGCATCAGGCTAGCTCACAGCAACCTCAAATTCCTGGGCTCAAGTGATCTTCCTACCTCAGCCTCCCAAGTAGCTGGGATTACAGGCACCTGCCACAATGCCCATCTATTTTTTCTATTTTTAATAGGGATGGGGGTCTCACTGTTGCTCAGCCTGATCCACCTGCCTCAGCCTCCCAGAGTGCTAGGTTTATAGGCATGAGCCACCACTCCCAGCCCAATATGCTTTTTAAACTGTAAGGTATTACAGATGTGGGTGAGATCACTGCTTTCTTGATCCTGAGGCATGTATGGGCTGGGGTGGAGCTTGGGCAGCCAGATGAGTCTCTAGAACAAGCAGTAAAAACCGCCCGTATTTCTACAGTCCTCTACAGTTTACAATGCACTTTCACACTCTTTCTTGATGCTTATGACAACTTTGCAGGCCACGTCAAGGCAGGCATTATTTTAATATGTTGCAGGACAGGAAGAAGAAGCTCAGAGGATGAATGACTTGTCCAGGGTCACTCAGTTAGTGGGTGAGCTAAGACTAGAGTCTGGCTTTTGCTGATACCTAGACCTGTGCGCTCTTTTCCTGTTTCTACATGCAAGTTTCTCCTCCTTGATGAGCTCCTCCATTTGTCTCTGCCCTGATCTGGGTGCCATTACCTCATCCCCGGGCTCCCATCCTGTGAATGGAAGGAGTACCTCCCCCATTCTCTACCCTTTATTATGCCAACTCCTGACCACTTCTGGACACAGTGGTGTCAGGGCATAGGGGATGAGCAGACAGAGATCTGTAGGTTTGAGAGTATTGGAGGGAAAGAGGAGAGCAAGATGAGATTTCCAAGAGCTCTAACCCAAATTTGATGCTGCTAAATTAGCATGGTAAGGAGAGGAGAGAACTGAGGAGAAAGGGAGGAAGGAGGAGGAGGAGAAGGAGAAAAAGAAGAAGAAGAAAGGAGAGAGAAAGAAAAAGAGATGGAAGTTAGGGTGAAGAGCATGAAGACAGAGTAAGGCAAAAGGGAAAATAAAAGGGAACAGAAGTGAGACAGAAAGGAATCCAGGAGAGGTAAGGACGGGGAGAAAGAGATAAAGGGGAAGGAAGAGGCCAAAGAGGCTGGGGAGGGCGTTGGGGGAGGGCACGCTCCGCTCTGGTGAGGGGTGGGAGATTGAAGGCTGAATCACAGCAGGCAGTGGAGGAGAGGAATAAGTCATAAACGTGGTGGGGGCAAAGGTCAAATATAGACTGATGGCTCCATTGTTTCCCAGCCGGTGAGGAGGACCCTGTTGGGGGCTGCTGAGATGCTTAACCCTTCCCTGCCCAGCCTGGTGAGGCAGGTGTGGGGATACAGAGTGAGAAAGGCACCTGTGTGTCAGGGGTGAGGATTGGGGCACTGGATTTAGGATTGCACAAGAGAATTGGGGGGGGGGTCCACCAGGTCTAGGGAGAAGAAACCCAAAGGTTGTCTCCACTTCAAATCATAGGAGGTAGAATGAAGTAAAAACCCACCACCTCTCGTTTTCTACTGATAGTAGTCCTCTTTTGCATTTCTGTAGGAGGATATTTCCTAGAGAAGAAGGAATTTCTTGGGAAATTGTTCTTGAGTAACACCTATCAAGAACAATAATAAATAGTATGATATAATGAAATATTTACCAAATAATCAAACAAAATTATTGTCAATATTTCTCATCAACCCCTGATTTGTATTTTTTTCCCCTCATTGTCTAGGATAATATGTATTATATGTGCAGTGTTTGTGGTTTGGAAATATCTTTAACAAACACAGTATCATTTAATCCCATCAATCCTGTGGGCCTGGTATTATCAGCACCATTTACCAATGAAGAAATTGATTCCCAGACTTTCCAAATTGTGCCCACAGCTTTCAGAAACCTAATCCACAAATCTTTTTACTACCCCATAACTTTCCTTGGGCAGTATCATACTTGCTATAGAGGGAAAAAAATACACGGGGGCTTTAAGGAACGATTTGGTTATGAAATGACTCTTGCTAGTTGAGAAGGCCAAATGTAGGAGGTTAAAGGGGGGTGAGACGATAATGTTCGTCTGCGCAACAGATCTTCAGCACGACGGACAGTTCCCAGCCAGTCCCACTCTGCATAAACTGCCAACCTGCCTGGAGAGTGGGGGCGTCACCAAACTTTTTGAGCCCTCCCCAGGGGAAAGCAGGGGGCCAGGGGACCGGATGCTTACTACTCTTGGGCTGTAACTCCACCCCCGCCCCCAATGATGTATAGACTGACAAAGAACTTAATGCTGTGAATACATAAAGCGGCAGAGGCCTGGGCGGTGGAGGGTGACAGCTGCCCTTTAATGCTTGGCTTTTTAAAGATCATGGTAGAGTTCAGAAAGTATAGTCATGAGGTTTAATGATTTAATGGGGACGACTGGGGAGCAAAAATAGTTACTGCGCCCTGGGGAAAAGTGACTCCTCATACATATTACTTTAGCCTAATGGCCTATAACGCCCTCCCCCCATGCCCACGGGGGGAGTCACGCTACATAGCCGCTGTAATACCGAATGGCCTGATTAAATGCATATTAAACAATACTAAATTGGGGGAAAAAAGGCAGAGGCGGTGCTAAATATATTTATTCTGTGGGGGGAAGATGTATTCCTCCTTTGGCGTTGGATGGAAGAAATCTTCTTTCCTTAGCCTGCTCCCCAAAAGATAGTGCTCCAGTGAGATCAGGAGGGAGGCTGGACTCCCAATTCTCTTAGAAGAAGTTATGGGGCAAGACATCTCCAAAAATGTGGGGAGATGGTAGGCATTGAGGGTCTGGAATGCCAGGAGTGAGAAGGGTCAGCCATACCTATCATCCCCAGAGGCCTCATGTGGTTCCCAGCTTGAGGACCTGCCCAAGATATGTGGTTTGATTCTAATGAGTCATTTCTGAGACACTGCTTTTCTGTAAATCCTAGGTCTACTTTGGGATTCTTGAATTCACTGAACTGGTCTCTTTACCTATAAACCATTCCTCCCTACTCCCCACATGGCCCTGGTCACCAGTTTCTAAGACCACTGGGTAGGCTATGATGAGAACAGCCTTCGTTCTGCATACACTTGCATACCATAAACCATGAATTCCCTCTAGAATACCTTAGGTAGATTTTTTACATGCTAGTGTTTATATTATACCCCCAGGAGATTCTAATTCAATTCTCCTGGGGGTGTAGTCCAGTTGCTGATATGTTTAAAAAGCTACCCAGGTGGCCCCAATGTCCATCCAAAGTTAAGAATCAGTTCAGTAGAATGTCAGAGCTGGGAGACCTCTGGAAAACACCTGGTTTAGGTTCTTTATTTCGCATATGTAGAGTTGAGGCTCAGAGAGGCTGTGACTTCTCCAAGATCCATGGGTGGACCAGAGTTTTGACTCCCAAATCCACGCTCATCCCATTGCCCCACTTCCTTTTTTATGATAGCACAAACAGAAGCAGTGTCAGAACCAGTGACTATGAAGGGTCAGATCCTGGCTTTGCAGCCATCTGTCTCAGACTCAGGCTGAACCAAGACAGCTTCTCTTTCTCTCAACTTGGGGAAGAGAGATTCTTCACGTGTTCACTCAGCTCTGCCTGAGATGTCAACACATATGATTTTCTGATCCTAAGAACCTTTTAGACCACCTCTCTGGCCCCACACCCCCTAGTTTCTGGCTGCCTCATATAGTGAAGCATTTCAAGAGCATGGCCCCTGGAGCCAAGGGGCCTGGATTTAAATCCTGGACCTGCCATTTATTACTGTATAACTTTTGGCAAGTTAATTAATAGCCTATGTGCTTCTGTTTTCTTATCTGTAAAAGGGGCGTAACAACAACACTCACCTCATAAGGCTGATGTAAGGATTAAATTGTTTAATATATGTAAAAAGCAGTTAAAACCATGTTTGACATTTAGTAATTGCTGTGTAAGTGACAACTATTGTTGATTTAACTCTTAAAATGAGCCTCCCTATCATAGACTGCAGTGCATTTGGTCGTTTGCATATTTATATTGGCAGTCCAACTCTAAGTCCCTTAAGAATGGATTCTAGGGTCTACATCTGAGAAATTTAGTTCCCTCAAGTCCTGAATGGCCTCGGGTCCTAATCGGGATCCAGGTAAGTTCATACATTGCTTTCTCCAAAGTGGAAGAGAAGAAAAGGCCTTCCAAAGCTTGGATGAGGAGACAGTAAAGAGGATAGGACCGCAGTTATATATAAATTCATTTCTAGGCTGGCTGCCAAGATGAAAGTTCTGCCTGTCCTCTTGGGATGTCTGAAACAGGTGAGGATATCCAAGTAGGTGGTGATAGGGGCTAGACCTAAAAAAGTCCACTGGCAGGTGAATATTAAATAGAAAGGAGTCTTATTTCTGGTTTCCTCATGGAAATAGGGCACATGAGTGGCCATTCCCCTTTTTATGTACCCACAGGCTGACTCTGTTGAGGCTAATCTGATTTCCAAACTAGGCTTCTGGTTTGCTTAACCACTGGCATGCAGTGATACAGCCCAGAAACCATCAAAGGCATGGGCTGCAATCCATAATGCTCTTGCCTACTCTTGGCAAGCATGTGTCTTGGGGAGAACAGCAAGAATATGGACCTCAGGAAGGCACAGTTTTCTCAGATTAGCTTCTGAACTTTTAGATGTCTGATATATAGGGCTGTGTGAGAGTGGCCTTCCCAACCTCAGGGACAATGACTACCTGAGCTCCTAATGGCTTAGCCACTAGACTCTAAACTTCCAGAGGGTGTGGGTTTTTGTCTAACCAATCTGTGTGTGCCCCACACTCAACTCCAGTTTTGTCCCAGAATTGGCATGAATTGTTAAACAGATGGGTAGAGGGTTGAGTAGGTGTCCTCACCTACCCTGAAGACCAAACTTCACATTAGGTAAGAAGGCAAGAGTTAGCCTTCTCTAGTCCTAGTCAGAAAGATTTCAAAAGGATGGAGACCATCCCAGTGGGACAGTAAGTGGCAGAAAGCCCTCAACTTCATCCCTAGACCATCCTGTTGGAGGAGTGGGGGTGGAAAGAAAACTGTGGTGGATCCCTACTTTCTGTTCCACCAGATACCCCCCTACACACTCACACCACATCACACACAGAGAACCCACAGCCTACTGTGATTCTCCTACCTTCCTCCTCCCTCAACTGCATTTAATATAAATGCCCATTAAAAAAAATTCTCCTCTCCCCGTCACAGCATAGGCCAGACCCTCCCACCCCCAGGTCCCTGACGCTCTTAGATTTCCCTGCTGCCACGTTCCACCCTGAGCCATGTCTTCTAGTATTTTGCTTTCAAATTGTGTCTCCTGCCATTTGTGCCACATTTAAAATGCTAACAGTACAGAATGTCATTTACAGAACCGGGGCGTTTGCTCTGGAAAATTAATTTGACTTATTCCTTCTGCCTGTTCCTATCTCCAGGCCAATATTATGCTACTCATTCTACAAGAGTAATACTTAATGAATAGGACTATTAATAATGTCAAGGTCCGCAGGGGCCTGGCAGCTAACGGATAGGCGTAGACGGAAGGAACCCATCACCTGACTCCTGGTTTAATGTCCCATGAAAATATCAGGCACTGCAGTGTAATTATGGAGCAGGGAGAAGCGAGTGGATGACGACCCAGAGTTTCTTAAGTATTTTTCAAATTAGTTGATGCTTTTCCTTTTGGAAGAGGAGGATGTTTACTGCCCCCCCTTTTAGTTCTGGTCTGGAAGAGGTGGTGGACCTGTTTTTATTCGACACATGTCCATGCAAGCACCCCACACATGCACACATGGAGAAAACAATGTATAATACAGAGATGGTAATAGCTACCCTCACCCCAACATTTTGAGATAGTATGTTGGGTAGGAGAAAGAAGAAGAGGAGAGCTTAAGTTTTCATTTGGCACACACACAGAAAAGAAAAAAGTAGAATTTAAAAAATCTTGATTTACAGAGTATGCCAGTGACCTTCCTTTCTTCCATTCACCTCCCCCTTTCCCAGTGCCTGCAGAATTGCCAATTGAACAGGGGCTTCTAGAGAGAATGGGAGTTCCTTCATTTCCTGCAAGCCCACCCCTCGTCACCCCCTGCCTGTAGTCCTGAATGCCCAAGGAGAGGGAAGAATGTCCCTTGGTGTACAGCTGCTTCTTTGCTTGAACGCTGATTGCTTCCAAGCCCTGAGATTATGGCCCTGGGTTGGCCCACGTGGCTGCTTTTATAGGACTGGATCAGCAAGGCCGGACAGAAAGCATGGGAGAGGGGAGAGACAGGGGAGGCCAGGACTGGAGTGAGGGAGTTGGAGTGGCAGTCCTGTGTGTCAGTCTCAGCTCATGTACAGAAGTGGATAAGGATATCTGCCTTGCAGGGTGGTGGTGAGGCCATGAGATAATGGGTATGAGGAGTCAGAGGCCGTGGCTGGCCCACGGAGGGGACTGGTAATGTTCGTCCCTTTTATCCAGTTCACAGATGGTATAGTCAGACTCAACCAAGGCAAGAACAAAGCTCCTCTCTTGGGTGCAGGGTTGAACAAAGGATACACATTACTTGCCCTGGGGAGCCTGATGTGTGGGGGCTTTCAGTATAGTGGGGGAATCTCTGCTCTTGAGGGGCCCCTGACTCCTATAAAGGAGTCATATTCCTGGGCAGTGCCTGTGGCTCAAGGAGTAGGGCGCTGGCCCCATATACCAGAGGTGGTGGGTTCAAACCCAGCCCCGGCCAAAAAAACTAAAAAAAAACAAAAACAAAACTGCGAAGGAGTCATATTCCTACTCTGAGGGGCCTCAGTCATAAGGGAGAGACTGAGCCCCTGATCTGAGAGAGGATGCTGGTCTGGTGGAACCCCCGTCCTTGAGGGGCTTGTATGCTTGTGGAGAGAGCATAGTGCCTTCCTGACGAGCAGGGGCTCTAGTTTTATGAAAGAGTTCTAGATCCCTGTGCAGGGAGACGTTCTAGTCTAATGGGAGAAATCCAGCTTCCAATCTGAGGGGAAACCAAGTCTTTACCCTGGAGGAAACCCCTGTCTGGGGGAGGAGAAAGCCTTTGTCCTGGGGGGCCTTCCACTTTGATAGTGGAAACAAATTCTTGTCTTACAGTAGCTTAAAATATGGTGAAGGATGTATAACCCTGGGCATAGGAAAACTGCAGTTTAATGGGGGAGACAAAGTCTGCCTTGGCAGGATTTCAGTCTGATGAGAGTAACATGATGGCCGAAGGAAGGTACATCTGACGGAGAGGCACAGCCTGCCTTCAGAGAGGCCCCAGACCACTGTTTAAAGGCACTGTTAAAGACCGTTGGCCTCAGGGAGTGCCAGTCTGATTCGGAGAGGCTTTTTCTGCAGTGACGGATCTCTTGGTCTTATTGAAGAGACATGGTATCTACTTTCTAGCACCTTGGATCGAGCAGAGGCAGGCAAAGTGCAGAAACCTCAAAAGGAAGGGAGGTAAAAAACTGTTCAGCTTAGCTGGGAAGAAATTAACCACTCAAACCCATCAAAGACAGACGCCGCGGGAGGCTGAGAATGCCGAGCCGGACCGGACCGGTCAGGCCGGGTTGGAAGCCTGGCCGGCCCCTTTTTATCAATGCCAGGAAAGCGCCCTCTTTCAGCACCACGGCCAGCGACCGCTCGGCGGGCGCGCCCCCAGCCCCTCCCCTGCGCTGGGCGGGCGTCCAACACCCGGCTCTGCTGCGGGACCCTCGGTTCACACGGAACCCGGGCTTGAGGGGTGTGTGAGAGGCGGCGAGTCGCCTCCCTCGCGCGTCTCTCCGCGAGGATCTGTCTCCCCCATGCGTCCGCAGCTCCTTCCAGAGGCGTCGGGAGTGCGAGTTCGCGTCTCCCGCACGCGCAGAGGCTGCAGCCGCGCCGGGACCCACCGAGAGGGCAAATGGGGTTTAAGGCTGCTTTGGGCGGTCACGACAGGGAGCAGGTCATGCTGTCTGAGGGCATAGTGGTGTGTGTGTATGCCCACATCATGCGTGTGTTTGGGGACTTTGCAGGGAAGGGGCCATCTTCCTGCCGTGTCTTTGGGCGCTGCAAGGCTGATCAGGACAGGAAATCCTCTTGAGTTCTGACCTGCTCACCTCCTGGGCAGGTCAGTATCTGATCTCAAATGCCCTCTCCCCAGTCCTGGACTGCCCCTGGGCGAGCCTGTGCAAACAGGGACTCTTCCAGGGACCCGGAGGGGCTCATCCCAGGCCAGTTGAAGGCCAGGAGAGCAGGGGCCTACAGATCCTCCGTGCCCAGCCCTTCCTCCTTCCTCTCCACCCACCTGATTTGGGCCCTAATGTCTCCCACAAAAGACATGTTTCTGGCCCCTGCTCCTTTTTGCACCTGAGCCCTAACAGACCCAGGTGGTGTAACCAGACCCTCGTCAACCCACTCCCCACACCCGGCCTCTCAGAAGAAAGGTAAAGGGGTTAAGACGCTGCATCTGTACTCCCACCTCCAGCCTCATAAAAGGCAAGCATGAAATCAGCAAAAAGAAAAAAGGCCAAATAAAAAGTAATAAAGTCATCCAATTAATAATTATTCTGATGGGCTCATCAGAATTCACAGCTGGGCCAAGGAAAGGGTGGAAGGAGGGGCAGAGAGGACAAGCGTGGTGGGCTCGGGGGCAGAGAGGACAAGCGTGGTGGGCTCCTTCTTGTCCCTCACCCTCAGAAGAGAGTGAAGGCGCCTCCTGCCAAGTTCTCGTTTTCTCGTTCGCTCCTTTTTTTTTTTTTTATGGGGCATCCTGAGTGTAAAAAATATGACTTGCCTTTATGGTGCTCCAACAGGAATGAAGCTATAAAATTATGAACAGTTTTTATGACGGCTATTCGGGGGATGCTTTTATATTGATGGTATACAGCCTGAATCTGTCTTTTTTGCATCCCACCCCCCTTCTCTGGGCAGGGAGGGGAAGTCTGTGTAACTATTTTTCATGCATTTAATATATTAATTATCTGGTAAATGCTCCCCAGGCTGTGCTCGGGACATTGGAGAGTGACAGGTTCTCAGTGAGCCTCCAAAGGCAGCGCATCAGCCTGCAGTGTATTATGTCGGCGAGGTCAGGGTGGGGTTAATGTAACTTTTTATTTGCTGATTTTTCATAGGCGGGAGCAAAGCTGGGATGGAGGGAGGGAGAGAGAAGAAGGGAGAGAGGGAGGAGGGGAGGGAGGAGAAGGTGCCACAAGAGCAGAGATAATGGTGAGGCAGATCTCTCCACCCCCAATTCACCTCTGTCAATGCCAGGAGGTTTGATTAGGTAGCAAAGGAGCAGTGGCCTCTCCTGCTGGCTCTGGTGCCCAATGCCACACAGCCTGGTGATATTCCTGGGTGTGAGGCTCTCTCTATCTGTATCTTGTACACTTGAATGGAAGCTGAGTTTTACCATCTGACCCCTTCTTACTCTCTAAAACTGAAACCCAGGGTCCCAAGCCTAGAATAAAACCTGTAAGGTTACCAAGGGTATGTTTGGCCAGCTTCTCATTTGTACACTCCCAGATAGACGCTTGCATACAGCCATGCGGACTTGTGCACATGCAGGCTGGTTTTGTCACTTGGGACTTGAATCTGCATGGCCCCTCGCCCCAATCTCACATGTCGGATTCTCATGTAGACCCTCTCCCATGCACAAAGCACAGCTTCTGGCGATTAAATAAGGGGTGTGATGACTGGGTCCCATCAGCTGTTGTTCTTCTTCTCTGACATTGATACCAACACCTCTCATGCCTGGAGTCAATACTCTGTCCACCCTGCAAGAAAGAAAATCTGTCAGACAACCTGTCCCTGCCTAGAAAGCCTGGGGAAAGGGCTGTTCTGGGTGCCCAATGCTCAGGTGACCACTAGGCCTATGTGTGCTCCAGGTCTTGAGAGAATGAAGGTTGCTTTTTAGATCAATTGGGACCTCTCTGTTCCCAGCTTCCTGCCCCCACCTGCCATCTGCCGGCCCCAAGAGGGCAGCACAGGTGGGTCTTCTCTGCTTAGATTGGACTGCGATCCTGAATACCTGCGTCCTGGCTCCCTAACCCTTTGAAGCCTTTATTTTTGTGTTTGTATAGTTATTTTAAACCATAAATGGTTAACCATCTAGAAAAGCTGAGGCATTATTATTATGATTGTTTCGTGACTAATATGGACCAGGTTTTTCAACCTTTTAGTAAGTCACGGCACACTTGAACCTATAGGTAAATTTCCATGGCACAACAATAAATGATGTTGATTCAAGAAAAGGAGTAAAAGAAAGAACATACTTACTGTGTTTTGAATGTCTGTCAAAAATAGTTTAATTAATGATCTTTAAAAGTTTTCACAGTGCACCTAAGATCCTCTCACAGCACACCAGTTGAAAATCACTGGTATAGACACTTCTGTGGGTTGAGTCAGGAAAGGCTTTTTTTGTTGACCCAGGAGCCCAGACACGGGTTCGGGGCCTCAGCTCTGCCTAGATGTGCTGTGTGATACCCCTTTTTCTTTCACAGAGAAAACAAAGTAAAGGTGGAATTCTTTCGAGGCCCTGCAGACCCACCTACCCTTACCCACATGTGGCATGTGTTTGTATGCACCCTATTCCCCTCCAAGGAGAGATGTGAGAGCTTGAGTTCTGGAAACAGGCATGGGTTCAGGTCTTTGCTTTCCCACTTCCTACTCTGTGACCTTGAAAGAACTCTTGCCCTGTTTTCAGACTCAGTTTCCACATCTGTAAATCGGGGACAATTATATTGAGGGTGAAACCTTGTGGGAATGTTGTAAAGAATAAAGAAGTTCCTGTAGTCCCAGCTACTCGGGAGGCTGAGGCAAGAGAATCGCTTAAGCCCAGGAGTTGGAGGTTGCTGTGAGCTGTGTGAGGCCACGGCACTCTACCGAGGGCCATAAAGTGAGACTCTGTCTCTACAAAAAAAAAAAAAAAAAAAAAAAGAATAAAGAAGTTGGTGGAGGTAAGGCGCTTAGCCTGGTACAAACACTAAGCATGTTGCTATTGCTGCTGCTGTTCCCATGGCTCCTGTTACGGTGACTGTTGCTATTTAGGTGTTACCCACTCCCACCCACCTGTGTTTTATCCAGCCCAGCCTCTGAAAAGCCAACACTCCTCTATCTGCGTCCCAAGTTGCTATTTCCTCTTAAGCACTTGGCCTGAGTTGCGGTATACTATGAATAGGTGTGTAGTGTTGTCTAATTATGGCCCAAACAGCAAAGCTTAGTAGGCATTAAGTCAGTATGGGGAATAGCATTAAGGACTCAACATAATTGGGCAACTATTGAGAGCTGGGGATGTCACAGGCATTACCTATTTCTTTTTCTCAATGACCTTATGAAGGATGTATTATAATATTATTAAACCGTCTCACAGGTGAACATCCTGAGGATCAGGGAGGTTCAATCAATGACACGCCAGCCTGAGGTCCCTGAGGTGATAAGAACCAGGGTTGGGATTCAAGGCTACTGACTGTGAACGAAGCTCAAGCTCATGAGCTTCCTGTTTCCTCAGGCTGTCTCTGGCCCTGCTTTTTAAATGATACATCAAACTAAAGCCATGATAGCAATCTCGCGAAAATCTAAGTGCCTACTATCTGTCAGACCCTGGTGAGGGGCTCATGGGGGCTCACAGAATGAGATGCTGTTGTTGCTCTCGAGGAGTCTGGAGGCCACTTGGGGGAGATAAGACATTTAGTAATAGTAGAAGCGGTAGTACAGCTGCTACCAGTATCAATAACATCAACCACAGTAGTCGGTGTGTGCTCCGCACCAGGCGCTTTCCCCCACCAGTGCATTATTCCATAACCCCTTAAGACAGGGTCTGCAGATGGGGAAACACTGAGGTCCATAGAAGTTAAGGGGCAGAGAACTTTACACACCTTGCTCATGGAGATTCTGCTTTGCAAACAAGAAAGGCTGACTCTAAAGGTGAAGCTTTCAAATTTGTAAACCACTGCATGCTGGGTGCCCACATTTTCACTTTCCTTCCAAGTTTGGGATTCTCATGCCCATCTAGGTGTATATAAATTTGTTCTAATTTGTAATTTTTATTTTTGCATAAGTATTTAAGTATTTTAAGTGCTGATCATAATGGTAGTAACTTCTAACTGTCTTGGTAGTTAACATCTGAGGGCCTATTATGTGCCAGGGACTGTGTTAAGTGGTTTATTTGTATAACCTCAACTCATTTTCTCACCAGCCTTATGGGTGGGTATTATTATTATTATTTTTAGACAAGAGTTTTCACTCTTTCACCCTGGGTAGAGGGCCATGACATTATAGCTCATAGCAACTCTCAAGTCCTAGGCCCAAGCAATCCTCTTGCCTCAGTTTTTTATTTTTATTTTATTATATTTTTGAGACAGTCTCAAGCTGTCGCCCTAGGTAGAGTACCGTGACATCATAGTTCACAGCAACCTCCAACTCGGGCTCAAGTGATTCTCTGCCTCAGTTTTTCTATTTTTTTTTGTACAGACAGAATCTCACTTTATGGCCCTTGGTAGAGTGCCTCACACAGCTCACAGCAACCTCCAACTTCTGGGCTTAAGCGATTCTCTTGCCTCAGCCTCCCGAAGTTTTTCTATTTTTAGTAGAGATTGGGGTCTCATTTTTGCTCAGGCTGGTCTCGACCTGTGAGCTCAGGCAATCCACCCACCTCAGCCTCCCAGAGTGCTAGGATTACAGGCATGAGCCACTGCACCCAGCCTGGGTGAGTATTATTATTATCATCTCTATTTTGCAGATGAGGAAACTGAAGTTTTGAGGGGGTTAAGCAACTTGCTCAAAGTCACACAATAAGTGATGGAGCCCATATTCAAGTCCAGACAGTCTGTCTCCAGAGTTTGAGCTCTTAATCCAAAGCTCTTAATGAGAGAGAAGCTTTGGGAATTAAAGGGAGACATCACTTCTCTCCACCCCAGTCACACCCTCCTCCCACTCGGAGAGCCATGAAGCAGAATTTTCCCGAGAACCTTTATATGTATATGACAATATAGAGAGAGATTTTCCCTGTGAATGTGACCATTCTGTTGTATTGTTCTGCAGTTTGATCCACCACCATTTTATGTCAGTAGATATAGATCTAACTCATTCTTTTAACTTCTACCTAATATTCCACACAATGGATTCACCATAATTCTCCCATGGATGGACATGTGGAATGTTTCAAATTTTTTGATATTGAATACAATGAACAATGGCTCTCCTGAACATTCTAATATAAGCTTTTTATGCATATGTGCTCAATACCTAGAAATGGAATTATTGAATAGAACAGAATGTGCCTCTAAAAGGCATTTTATTAGTTGTTGCCAAACTGTCCTCCAAAAAGGCTGTACACTTTCCCCAAAGCGTATGAGAGGGCCCCCATTTCTTTACGTCCTTGCCATTAATGGCCATTATACATATTTTCCATTTTTGCTAAATTGGCCTATAAAAATTTTTTTTTGTTTCAATTTTCCTGATTACTGCTGAGATGGGGGACCTTTATATTTATTTGCAACATTTTCTATCTTCTTTGTCCTTTTTATATTTATTTGTTGCATATGCTCTCTCATTTTTTTGATTGGGTTGAGGGTTTTTATAATATTAATTTCCTGACTATAAAAGTAATACATGCTAAATGAAGAACATCAGAAAACAGAAAATAATCAAGAAAATGGATATCACACATAATCTCAACATCCACAGATAATACTGGGCAACATATTGGTGCATTTTTTTTCACTCTTTTTTTTCTATGCAAACGTGCACTGCCCACTCCCATTCTTAGCATAGCACGGTCTCCCCTTTACCCCACTTGTCATTATAATAAAGGGTATATTTTTCTGTGTTATTTTAAGCACAACTTTTGTATTTGTTTAGTATTGATCCAAGTGACATTTCAAAATTTATTTAACCATTATTCTAATTGTTAGACAAATATGTCATTTCCAGCTTTTCACTATTATAAATAATGCTACAGTGAACATCTTTGTACGTAAGTCTCTGTCCCATCACTGCTTACTGCTTCAAAGGGCATAAATTTTCAAAGATTTTGATCTATATTGTCAAGTTGCTTTCTAGAAGGGTTATGCGGATTTATATCTCCACTCACCACCTATGAGACGTACATTTAAGTGCACACTTCATAATTTTACAAAAGCCAACACTTTTAAGTTGTGAGGTGGACGGATCTCTTTATAGTCTTAATATTCATTGTCTCTTGCAGTGAACATAAATTGTATTTTCTACATCTCTGGTTGTGTTCTATGAATTGTCCATTCATGTTCTTTGCCTGCTTTCTATTGGACTTATTACCCCTATTTTTTAGACAAAGAAATGGAGGCTCAGAGTAAAGTAACCTACCCACAGTTAAACAGTTGACAATAGTTAGAGCCAGAATCCAGATCCTGAGCTCTTACACCAGGCTTCTTTCCTGGCTCTAGAGGGAGAGTGGGCAGACTACAGCTCAGCCTGCTGTTTTTGTCAATAAAATGTATTGGAGACCAGCCATGCCTATTTGTTTACTACCATCAATGGCTGCTTTTGCACTATGATGGCAGAACTGAGTAGTTGTGACAGAGTAGGGTGGTGCCCAATGCCTAAATATTTACAATCTAGTTTTACAGAAATGTTTCACAGAAAACATTTGCTGACCCCGGCTCCCCTGCTCTGGAGTAGCACTGATATATAGCTTTAATCCTAGGAGCCCCATTTTAAAAAGTAGAAGAAACAAGAGAAATTAATTTTTAAGAGTATTTTTTATTTTAGTCACTAAACCTGAGACATGCTCATGTAAACATGTAATCAATATAAACTTTGTTAAGGAGATACTTCGCATTCTTATTTTTTTTGTACTATCCCTGAGATCCATTATATATTTTGCACTTAGCACACATCCCTATTCAGACTAGTTAAATTTATTTATTTATTTATTTATTTTTATTTTTATTTTTTTTTGCAGTTTTTGGCTGGGGCCGAGTTTGAACCTGCCACCTCCAGTATATGGAGCCGGTGCCCTACTCCTTTGAGCCACAGGCGCTGCCCTATTTATTTATTTTTCTAAGACAGAGTCTCACTTTGTTATCCTGGGTGGAGTGATGTGGTGTCATCATAGCTCATAGCAACCTCAAACTCTTGGGCTCAAGCAATACTCCTGCCTCATCTTCCCCAATAGCTGGGTCTACAGGCATGTGCCACTACAACCAGCTAGTTTTTCTACTTTTAGTAGAGAAGGGGTCTCGCTCTTCCTTAGGTTGGTCTCAAACTCATGAGCTTAAGCAATCCAACTGCCTTGGCCTCCCAGAGTGCTAGGATTACAGACTAAATTTAAATGTCCGATTGCAATATATGCCTCGTGGCTCCCCTTATGGGACGGTGCAGTTCAAGAGCCCCAATTTTTTCATCTGCGGAATGGGAACAGTGTTAATGCTGCTAATTTCACAGCGTTGTTGCAAAATTGCATTGGAATCTGTATGTTTATACAGTTAAAAAAATGCTACATACATGCAAAGGGTTATGATTATAACCAGGGGCTGGGAGAATCCAGTGATGATTTGTCTTGTACGCTGAAGATGGGTAGGAATTTGATAGGTAAAGAATAGGTGTTGCTGAGGATAAATAGTTCAGTCATCTCACACATACATACTCACACCACATTTTTGTTTCTTCTCTTCACTGGCTCAGTATCTCCTGAATAGTATTCAGGCTTAGAGAGGACAGGAGTCACTCTTGCTCACTCAGTCCAGAAGAGACTGTTCTGTTAATTCCTTAAATGCCCCTTTACTTCTTGTGGGCTCTGCCTACAGCCACTGAGATATCTGTCTTTGAATTTCCCTGCTTGGCTACCAGGCAGAATTAGAATTTGGCTTTTTATTTACTGATTCATTTATAAAATACTTATTGCAGGGCGGCACCTGTGGCTCAAGGAGTAGGGCGCCAGTCCCATATGCCGGAGGTGGCAGGTTCAAACCCAGCCCTGGCCAAAAACCACAAAAAAAAATAAATATACTTATTGCATACCTACTGTTCATCAGTCTCTGAGATGGGTATTCTTTTCACAAAAGATTTTCTCAAAAGATGACGTTTGCAACAAGGTCAAATGAAATTAAAATGGAAAAACAATGGGAAGGAGTTAAAGATATTTAGGCATAGAGCCGACAAGACATGAAATTAGGCTCCAAGCTTCTTGGCAACCAGGGCAAAACAGGGAAATATATTGGATCACATAATCTCCACTATTTGGGAGAGAAAAAAGTATGCCACTTTTTTTTTTTCAGGAGAGACAAACTGTTACCTGGAACTACATTAAAACAAGCAGTCGTTGCACAAGGCGATGTTCAGGGACTCTAAGCAGTGTAATAGACAAAGCCTTCGATTGCAGATTTACAACAAGCGCAGCCATGATCTTCCTGTGGCTGTTTTTTGTATCTGCCCTCAATAAAAGCCAAGGGCACAATGTTAAAGCTCAGACTCAATGAAGGCAATCCTGTAGGAGTCTAACCTCTGTAATCCAGGTATATGGCATTTTAGGGATTTAGCTTGAAGCAAGGAAGGGGTTTAGAATTCCCATTAGACAGTGTGCCCAACTGTCTCTGAAATCCTGTCCATCCTCTTCTTTCCCGCTACCCCGAGTCGAGGGTGGGCCTTCGTCATGTCCTGCCTCCTCCCTGGTCTTCCCCTCGACTCCTCTCCACCAAGCAGCCAGTCACCCCAATAATCCACAGCCTTAAAATCCACCAATGATCTAAATAGTGGGATTTGGGGAGCATTTGTTTGCTCTCAGCTTGGAATTTTTAATCATTGTTTGAATTCTTTTTTTTTTTTTTGCAGTTTCTGGCCAGGGCTGGGTTTGAACCTGCCACCTCTGGCATATGGGGCCGGCGCCCTACCCCTTTGAGCCACAGGCGCCGCCCTGTTTGAATTCTTTATTACAAGTATGGATCATGCTTGCAAGAACAATATGGTGATTGTACTTAAGAAAAAAAGTCTGGGCTGAAATGTACAGATGGGCCAAGATGCTAACAGTGATTAGTTCTGGGGAGAGGGACTATGAATGATTGTTGTTTTTTTCTCTATATTTAAGTGTATTTTTGTACTTTTTCTTCCCCCTAAGAGACGGGGTTTCTCTGTATTGCCCAGGCTAGACTCAATTTCTGCCTCAAGCAATTCTCCTGCCTTCGCCTCTGAGTAGCTGGGACTTTGGGGGCCTACCACTACACCTGGCCTATTTAAGAGTGTGTGTATGTGTGCGTGTATGTATTTTGTTGTTGTTGTTGTTTGTTTCTATAGAGGCAGGGTCTATAATCTCACTCTATTGCCCAGGCTGGAGCACAGTAGACTAATAATATCTCTCTATAACTTCAAATTGATGGGCTCAAGTGATCCTTCTGCCTCAGCTTTCTGACTAGTTGGGACTACAGGTCCCCATCAACATGCCCTACTAATAAAAAAATAAATAAATAAAAAGACTATTTTTTTGGTAGAGACAGAGTCTCACTATGTTGCCTAGACTGGTCTTGAACTCCTGGCTTCAAGTGATCCTTCTGCCTCAGCCTGCCAAAATGCTGGGATTATAGACATGACCCTATTTAAGTATATTTAAAAAGTAAAACAGAACAAAATCATTTAACATTTCCTGTTGCTTCTGTGTAGCCTGAAACCTACCCACTGCTTCTCTCACAGCTTCCTTTGCACAGTGATTTCATTTATTAGGCACCTACTGTGTGCCAAGCACTGTGCTAGGAACTGTTAAAAAAGAAATGTTATTGGATTTAAACTACATGTTGAGCCCATTTTATGGATGAAGGAATTAGAATGTAAGAGAGGTTATAGAACTTGTCTGGGCCCACGGGGCTGGAGTGGCAGAGCTGTGATTAAGACACAGGCAATCTGAAGCCAGAGTTCAAGTTTTCCTTTGCTATTTAGCATGTAGGCTTTTTAAATTCTTTACCCCAGCTGGGGAGGTGCCTTGGCTCAACAGAGTAGGGCGCTGGTCCCATATGCTGGAGGTGGTGGGTTCAAACCCAGTTCCGGCCAAAAAAAAACAAAAATTCTTTACCCCAGCATAGTATTTGGCATATTTTAGCTGTTCAATAGATGTTGATAATTAAATAAAAGACTTCCTAAATATCACTTCTGTGGTGGGGTAGTTTTGAAATACTGATTGATTTTTTTCTCCCCTTGTAATTTCATCCTTGGTACCACTGCCTCAGTGGAGGGTGGAAAGTGGGAGTCAGGAAGGCTTTTGAGTTTTGGTCTCTAAAAGCTCAAGCCCTCTGGGAGTGAAGCGTGTCTCCAGTTTGGGAGTTCAGACTTGGCTCCACCTCAGAGGACAAGGCCTGAGACCAGCCAGTTCCCTGAGAACCAAGAGGACATGGCTGAAAAATGGCATGCAGATGGTTTCATGGAGAATCCCATGCCCAGCTAGGAGGAACAAAATCACTAATGTACCTTCCATCATGATCTGGAATGGCACAAGACTAAAGGTGATACTTGGATAAGAAAGAGAATCTGCTTAAAGGGTGCCTGGGAGACAGATGACATGAAGGATCACATGGTACTAGGGTACTCCACCCACCCACTCCCCTGGCACTACCTAAGTACCCCGTAACTTCAACATTTAGAAAAACAGCAAGAACTCTGAGGAAAACCAAAAATGACTGGGACTCAATTATTTTCCACTGCCAGTGCAATGAGGACTCAAAATAGAAATTAAATTGCATTAAAGCCCAGTGTGGTGGGGTGTGCCTATAGTCAGTCCCAGCTACTTGGGAGGCTGACATGGAAGGATCACCTGAGCCCAGGAGTGGGCTCTCAATCAAGGCCACAGTGTGCTCTGATTGTGTTTGTGAATAGCCACTGCACACCAGCCTGGAAACACAGTAAGACCCTGTCTCAAAAAAATAAAAAAAGAAAGAAAGAAAAACAAAAGAAAGAAAGAAGAGTAAAGAAAAAGTTTTATCTTACACCATAAATCTTTGGATTGAGAATTTTTACTACACTGCCCTTAGCTGGGCATTTATTTTAGGCTGGAGAAACACATTTCAAAACTGCACTGTCTTCTAAGCATGCAGAAGGAAGCCTAGAATTCCATATCACCCAGTGAGGGCAGGGAGGTCCTCAGATTTAGAGCCCAGAAGAGTGGATGAACATCCTAAGACAGAAGTTAAGGAGACTGGTGGGTATTCTCCCCATCTGGGAGGTCTCCCTGCCTGTGTGTGCAGGTAGACTGGAGGGCCCCCTTCTTGGAAAACGCAGGGTTTTCCCCCAAGGTCTTTTTGGGCCCATTGTACTAGCAGATGGGAGCTTAACTTAGACCCACAATTCCACACCATTACCGAATGATGTTGGCCTGAAAAACTTTCCGAGTAGATATGACCTGCTGCCCTGGTGGACTGTCACCCTCTGAACAGCACTGCTTCTGGGGAAATGTTCAAGAGAAGGGAGCCATGAAATGGTCCCACAGGGGACAAACAAGGATGTGTGCTGAATGAGGTTACTTACCAGTGACCCTGTTGAACCTATGCCTGTTGACGACAGTGAATTTGGCTTTGCCATGGTTGATGCTGTCACCTTGGGCTGAGGGTGGAGGAGGGGCTCCACTAGTGGTCTTGTAGGTGGCCTCAAAGTACTGGAAACATCACTGTGCTCGTGTTGCCAAGTCTGGTGCAAGTTTTCACTCTGTTCTTACCAGCTTGGAGCTCTCCACGTCCCCTTTTGGAGCTTTGGTGTCCTCCATGAGAAAGGCCTCCTTTGGGCCAGGTGTGGTGGCTCATTCCTATAATCCTAGCATTCTGGGAGGCCAAGGTGGTGGATTGCTTGAGCTCAGGAGTTCCAGCCTGAGCAACAGTGAGACCCTGTCTCTACCAAAAAAAGAGAAACGAGCTGGGCATTGTGGTGGGTGCCTCTAGTCCTAGCTACTTGGGAGGCCGAGGCAAGAGGATTGCTTAACTCCAAGAGTCTGAGGTTGCTGTGGGCTTTGATGACACCACCACACTCTTGATGACACCACCACACTCAAGCTGGGGCGACAGAGTGAGACTCTGTCTTTAGGAGAAAAAACAAAAAGAAAGAAAGAAAGAAATGCCTACCTTGCATGGTTATGGGAGAGCCCTTCGTAAGCTCTCCGTGGCTTCCCCTAAAGATCCTTCATCCTATTTCACTGGCAGCAGCTTCATCTAGTCTTAGCTACAACCTCATGTCACCCGTTGAAATCCCGTTATCCCATGAAATTGGTGTGATTCTGTGCAATTAGGATAACGAGGGACTTGGGGGCAGCCCCCAGTGGCTACGCTGCAGCTGGGAAGCAAGTGGCCTCTTTACTACCAGAAAGCACAGGGCATCCTCTGACTTCGCTGGTCCTAAGGCTTGTTCTGGGTCTCATCACTGACCCTATACCTTCTATATAACCAAATAACCCATATTTCTGGCCAACATTTTTATTATCCTCTTCCCCTGGGGTGTGAGGATGTTGGTCTTAGTTATGAGGCTACAAATTAGCTCTGAGCCTGAAATTATTTTGTTGTTTGTTTTAGTCGGAATATTTACAGCAAGAAAGCCAGTGGGCTGTCAGTCTTTCCTGTACATTTGATCCTCAGGACACCCTACTGAGGCAAGGCAGGCAAGCATTATTTTACCTCTTAAATCTCTCTCTTCTATCTAATCTCTCCATTACCTCTGCCACCTTCCTAGTTCAAGACATTGTCAACTCTTATTTATTTATCAAGCCAGTGTCTCTCTCTGTTGCCTTGCCTGGAGTGCCATGGCTTCAGCTTAGTTCACACCTACCTCAAACCCTTGGGCTCAGCCATCCTCCTGTTTCAACCTCCTGAGTTGCTGAGACTATAGGTACCCAGCGCAACTCCCAGCTAAGTTTTTCTGCTTTTAGTAGAGGCAGGGCCTCGCTTTTATTCAGGCTGGTCTCAAACTGCTGAGCTCAAGCGATTCTCCTGCCTCAGCCTCCCAGAGTGCCAGGATTACAGGTGTGAGCCATTGAGCCTGGTCAACTTCTTTTATTAAGCTTTTTTGAGGTATAACTTGCATTTAGTAAAGCATACTAATCTGAAACATACATCTGGATGAATTTTTATACTCATGTAACCACCGCCCAGATCAAGATTAGGACATTTGCCAGCTTTAAAGCAGGCTCTCTCTCAGGGATAACAACTATCCTGACCACTATTCTTACTGATTTCCTTGGCCTGTTTTTGAACTTCCTATAAACAAAGTCATGCAGGATGCTGTCTCTTGTATTATAAGATCCATCCATATTGTATGTATCATTAGACAGCTAGATAGTTCTTTTAAAAAAGTGCTGTATAGGGCGGCACCTGTGGCTCAGTCGGTAGGGCGCCGGCCCCATATACCGAGGGTGGCGGGTTCAAGCCCAGCCCCGGCCAAACTGCAACCAAAAAATAGCCGGGTGTTGTGGCGGGCGCCTGTAGTCCCAGCTGCTGGGGAGGCTGAGGCAAGAGAATCGCTTAAGCCCAGGAGTTGGAGGTTGCTGTGAGCTGTGTGAGGCCACGGCACTCTACAGAGGGCCATAAAGTGAGACTCTGTCTCTACAAAAACAAACAAACAAACAAAATAAATAAAAAAAAATAAAAATTGCTGTATAATGTTCCATTGTGTGGTTACGCTGTAATTTATTTGCCAAACTCTACAACCCTTGGACATTTGGGTTATTTCTAGCCTCTTTTTTTTTTTTTTTGAGACAGAGTCTCACTTTGTTGCCCTCGGTAGAGTGCCGTGGCCTCAAAGCTCACAGTAATCTCAAACTCCTAGGCTTAAGGGATTCTCTTGACTCAGCCTCCCAGGCAGCTGGGACTACAGGCGCCCCCCCACAATACCTGGCTATTTTTAGAGATAAGGTCTCACTCTGGTTCAGTCTGGTCTCAAACTCATGAGCTCAGGCCATCCACCTGCCTTGGCCTCCCAGTGTGCTAGGATCACAGGCCTGAGCCATCACACCTGACCCCTATCTCTAGCCTTTTGACTGTTACAAATAACATGCATGTCTTTTGATGGACCTAATGCTAGGTGATAGAGTAGACTTTTTTTTATAGCTTCAAAGATATGAGTACTACCAAATATTTTTTCTAAAGCAGTTATACTAATTTACATTCCCGCCAGCATGAGTGAATGAGAGTTCCAGTTGCTTTACATCCCCACCAACCCTTGGTATTACCAGCCTTTTAAATTTTAGAAACTCTGATGGGTCTGCAGTAGACTCTTATGCTACCTTGTGTTTCTTTGATGATAAATGATGTTGAGCATGCTCTCATTTGTTTCTTGCAAGCCACTGTTATGTCGCTCAGGACCACTGTCAAGGACTCCTAACTGACCTCCCTGTTTATGCTTTAGGCGTCTCTAATCCCTTCTGCTTGTTATGGCTGCAGCAAATATTATCCCTGTCATGGAAATCAGGTCCTTTAAACCTCCTGCTGAAGACCCACCTGTAGCTTTCCTCCCCACTTTGGATCAAAGGCCAAAGCTTTGACCTGTTCCTGCCTGTCCACATCTCCTGCTTGTCTCTCCAGCTTCCTCTAAGTCCGTTCTCCCCCTTGTACTTCTACCACTCTGGCCTCCTCTGGGCATGTGAGCTGTTTTCAGGTTTTGGCTATTATAAACAAGCTCGTGTCTTTCTCCTTCCCAGCATGTAGCATATATTCTGTAATGATATATTCATATGATTATTTGATGGATGTCTGTCTCTGCTTCTAGATGGTAAGAGCTTGCTCCCTACACTTGTCTTGTTCATTATCATGTCTCCAGTGCCTAATGTAGTGCTCAACGCATAATCGATTCTCAATACATATTTGTTGAATGAATAAATACACCCTCAGTTTATGAATGAAGAAACCAAGCCTCTGAGAGGGAAGATGTCTTTAGGTTGCAGACCTGGGGCTAAAAGCCAGGTTTCCTAACCATTCCATGCTCTTCCCACCACATCCCAATGCTTCTGATGAGATGATGAGTTAAAACGCTTTCTTGTCCCTTTTGGGCAATTCTAGCACGAGGATTGCTATGTTACAATTCTTCTTGCTGTTATTATGATTGGCTTCCCGCCAGAAAGTCTGCTCCAGGAGGGCAGCAGTGGTAACCGTTTCATTCACCAGGGGATTCCCTGCCCTCAGTACAGTGCTTGGAATACAGGAGACAGGTGACTAGCCTTTGTGTTGGACTGAAGCATTGCTAGCATAGACCAATATAAAGAAAAATATCAGCTCCTACTACAAGCAGATGCTACAGGAACTTTCCATACATCTTCATTTTGCTGAAATTTTATGGGATTGATTATTGTTCAAATTAGGAAGCTGGTAGATGACTGGTACCTGGAAACCTCTCATATACCAGATAGTATTCAATAAAACCTCAGTAATCCCAAACTTCCTCTGGTTGCCCCTAGGCAGGTCGACTTTCATTTGACCTCTTGGGAAAAAGTTAGCTTGGATTGTGAAGGATTGGAACAGGAGGACACTCAAAGGCCGCAAGGAACCTACCAAAGAGAATTAGGACTTCACTCATTGTTGGCAAGCAAATTGATGCTGCTCATTGCAAATGAATCTTATTTGTCCTCCATCAAGTCTTATCTGTTCATCCTAGCGGGTCCTGCTGCTGCACTGCTTGGCAGCAGATGGGTTCCAGGGATGGCAGCTCCGTGGAAGCAATAAAATGGTATTTCTTTTCCAATTGTCTCTCATTGAGACCTCTTGGTAATTCAGATTGATTGTCCTGTAGCCCAACACGGGGACTGAGTGAGTTTGTCTGGGCCTGGACTTTTATTGCTGTCTCAGGTACTGAATGACATATACAACAAGATTGGTCTCCAGCTGCCCAGGGACTCTGTCCTTTCCAGCCAGGCCAAGGCCTGAGTGTGGGTGAGGTGAGGAGGCACCTTCAAGTTTGGAACCAGGCTTCTGGACTTTTGGATCAGTGCTCTTTTCACGACAGCCGATACCTCCCTGGGAACAGGCCGGTGAGAGTCATCATCTCCCTGCCTCCGCCAGGACCATGCCTCAGAATTTGTAGTGGCTGCAGGCTTTGTCTGAAGTGGAGATAGCTTGTCCATCCTCTAAGACTTATCCATCTGGGAGCTCCAAGGTGCTTCTTGCTAGGGGTGCAGTCCCATGCCTTTCCTGTGACCTGGCCTAAGCTCTTGGCGCCCAAGGGGGAAGAGAAATCAGTAGCTCCTTAGTTCTGATCTGTTCATCAGTTTTGTCTTTAGGAGCAGAGAGAGTCATAGGTTCTGGGGTGTGAGGATGAGTACACCCCCTCACACTCATTACTAAGCCATCAGAGTCCTACCTAGCTTAGTAAGTTCTTGGAAGTCCTATGTTTAAAGGGCCAGGCCCCCCACCCTGGGAGTGAGGACAACCTTGTGCCCTCTTGATTCCTTTCCTTTCGATTTCTGTGAATTTTTTAGTTCTTCTCCTGGCCCTGTCTCCTCTCTCCCTCCCTTTCCATTCCCCATCCCCTCAGACCCATCTACCCCTCAACCCCATCTGACTGCCAATTGAAAAGGCCTGAAAATAATGTGAAATAATATAGTTTATCACTCAGAGGCTGCTGACAGGCAGTGTGGCCACCTCTGAAAACAGGCAGAGAGGCAGGGAGGGCAAGGAAATTATAGGCTGCACAAAGGAGAAAAAGTTAAAGTGAGAGCTCCATAAAAGAAAGTGGAACTATTATGCTGCAAAATGCCAACTCATTACAAAGCGGCCAAATAAGAGAGAAATACGGCGCTGCCTGTAATAGCAGTTTACAAGGGAACATTGTACAGCAACAGAAGAGACGCTGCTATAATTTGCTCTAACAACTCCAATTATCCCTTTTATTGATTTGGCAACACATTTAATAGGAGTAGCCACACCTCTTCTGTTACAAATCATTAAAGGTGTTGAACGGTGTAATTTTAAAATTGTCCTCCTACAGTTGTCAGTATGACAGCATAATTCCCTCTGATTTCGGCTATGTAAACACCGAGGCACAGTCATTTCCCCCTTACAAGGCCAGAGATGTTGTCAGCCTGGGGTTTTTGTGCAGAAACATCCATTTAATACATATCTTTTTTCTCCAGCCGGCTCTCCTAATTGCAGTGAGCTTTGGTTTAGTTTTTTTATCTCCCTCCCCCCTTCCTCTCTCTTTCCCTCTTTTCTTCTATCTAGGAGGTGTGCTGGGGGTAGTCGGGGAGGGAAATAAACAGGCGGTTTGGCTTTCTCTTTCTTCCCCAGCAGCCTTAATTGCTACTTAAGTCTGGGCCCTGCACTTAACATCCGGGGGCAGCCTCGGAGGCCGCGCACGCGCGCGCCCCCGCCCCGGCTCGCCGCGCGCCCCCGCCGCGCACGCGCTCTGGGCTGGCGGGGGCGGGCGCGCACGCGGCGGGAGGGCCTGGCGCCTAGAGACCCCGGAGGAGGCGCGGAGGTCGACAGGGTTCTCAGGGTCAAGGGACAGCCAACCAGGCCGGGGCGGGGGTGCACGTGCACCCTTCCTGGCGCGGAGCCCTGTCTGCCCCGATGGAGCCATTTGTGGGGTGCTTTGCTTAGGTGGTAGGAGGGGGATGGGGGGCAAGGCGGTCCCGATGGCAGGTGGGACGCGGCAGACCATGTTGGGTGTCTGACCCTGTGCTGTTGGGGGAACGTAAAGCTCAGGTTGGGTTGTGTGGGTGGCTGGGGCAGGCTTATGGCCCTCTTCCCTTCCCTTCTCCAGGACCTCACCCTAGGAACCAGTGGCCAGGCACTGTGGTGGAAAGGGGTGTGACTTGATGAGGCTGGACCACTTTTTAAATCCAGTTCTGCAAAATGTCAGTTGGCACAGAGCCTCTCTGAGGGAATGCTGCTTTAGGCAACTTGGAGCAGGCCGAGCTCCCGAGTGCGTGGACCAGAATGAAGCGGGCATCCAGGAAAACACCTGTTTCGGGGCTTGAGCTCCTGCAATTAGGCCTGGAGTTGGACCTAACCTGCAGTAGGAGGGATTTAAATTAAACCCAAAGAATTTGAGCTCTAAGGACCACATGGTCCTAGATTAGGTGATTGAGGACTCTCAAGGTTTGTAGGGAACCTTTCTCTTAACCACTGCAAAACTCTTGGTTTGGGGCAGGGAGATGCTGACCAGAGCATAGTCATCATAGCTGCAGCTGTGCCCTGCCTCAGAGTGGTTCTGCAGGAGCTGGGCCCTTGGCCTGGGCTCCCAGGACAGCTGGAGCAGCCCCTGCAGTTGGCATCTCCCTGTCACCTGCCCACACATCTGCAGATCTGTGTGCTTTCAGCTTAGCCTGGCTGTTCCTCCACATAACCAGAGGAAAGCTTGGGATCTGCTGGGAGAGTCCTGGGAAAGGGCCTTCTGTACTGCGCAGCAGAGATGTTGGTCTGTGTGTGCACATCTGTGGGTATCTCTGTTGCTCCCTCTCTGAGCACTTTCGTGTCTCTGCCCCTGCCTTCTATCTCAGCACCTCTGGGTTTCTCTTTGTGTCTTTTTCTGTTTCTCTTTTTGTGCTTTTCTAGGCCTCATCTTTGTGTTTTTTGCTTATTACATTGTACTTGCTATTTCCATGTTTGCTCTCTCCTACCAGACCATGAGCTCTGGGAGGCCAAAGACTGTCTTTTACGACCCTATGCCCGCACATAGTAGGTGCCTGATAAATTTCAGTAGAATAAATGAGTGGATATCTGACTCTGCCTAAGATCCTCTTGTGTCTGGCTCTGTGACTCTCAGAAGCTAGTTTTGTGGTTCTGTGTGTAGACATAATCTGGTTTCTTCTCATGCATGTGTGTATTTCTTAGGGTATATATTTCTCACTCTAGTTTTCAGGTTTGTTGATCTGCCCGAATATCACAGCATGTGGCCTCACAGCTATCCCTCTGTCTGCTGAGTGTCAAGGGTTCTGTGTCCAAGCCAGGTGTCCCCCAGGCATTCATGTTGGTGGAACTGGACTTCCAAATCTGCCCCTTTCTCCACCATGGGAAAGCTTTCCCAGGGTCTTTGTCATAAGAAGCTGTGAGCATTGAAACTCATCACCCCCTTCTCAGCCTAGAATGGGGTGAGCTGTGGTCTTCTCCATCTCTTTCTCTCAACTATGACCCCAATCACAGCACCTGCCCTTCTCTAATAGGCTGATATCAGTGGAAGGGGAAAGGGAAGGCTGATGTCCAAGGAGGAAATCCCATTAAATAAACCTGGAGCCAAGTTATTAGTGGTTAAGATGTAATTGGAGTTGGTGAATAATGTCATTCAATTCATCTTGTGTTTATGGCACCTCCAGCTGTGTGACCCTGGGTGAGGTGCTTCACCTCTCTGATGAAATAAGACCTTAATGTTTTCCAAGGACCTCTGGATTTCTGGGATTCTAAGTCTCTGAAGCTGGAAGGAATCTCTCTCCACTGAACTCTGATCATGTTCTGATCATTTGCTAATGCCTCTTGCCTTATCTCTGAGTCACTTGTGCAATTTCCTGAATTCCCTTCCTAAACTCTACACTGCTTGAGGTCAGAATTTTATTAACATTTATCTTCCACAGTTCAGTGCCTTGCACACAGTAGGTGAAGTGTCAGTTTTCTGAAGGGGTGAATGGAATAATTGAATGCTAGGCACTGTGGTTAATATCAAGGAATTCTAAGACTTTACACTTAGGTGGTATACGTTTTGGGAGGTGGGGGGCAGATGGCCCTACCACTTGCTGACTTTGTGAACTTAAGTTTCTTCAGCCTCTTTATGCCTTTTATTTTCTCATTAGTAGTATGCAAATAATAACAGCTATCATACATGGATTTTGTGAGGATTAATGCATCATATGTAGGTTAAATCCTCAGGGTAGTGCTTGGCATTTAGTAGATCCCGAGCTAATGGGTATTCTTGCTCTATTCCTAAGTAGAGAACAAGCATCAAATCCTATGAATCTGAGAAGAGGAGAACTCAGGATTGAGTGGGCTATTTGGAATAAGGCCGGGAAATGGGGATTCGTATTGGGTGGGTTAGACACTGCCTTCTTGTGCCCTATGGGTTTTTCAGCTTTTTATCCCCCTTCACTTCCTCCCCTCCCAACACACACAAAGACAAATAGCAGGTGCTCAGAAAGTATTCGTTGAATTAATGAATAAAATGAAGCCTATTTCTGTGTGGCTAAAGATAGCAGATCCCAAACCAAACTTCCTAGCTAAATCACATGGGATCTTTTAGGAAATCTACTTTCTTGCTCCTCAGACCCAAAATCTACTCTCTTGCTCACGCACATTCTGATTCAGAATCTCCAGATACATATTTAATGTATATTTGAAAAGAACTGTTATCTGATTGTAGGATATAAACACTCGATGTTAAATTATTATTTAAACATTGTTTATAAATACCAATCTTCATATCCATGTTCCACTCCTATCCATGTCTCCTCAACTACGTGGGGGCCATTTTCAGGGTAACATTGGAATCAGGGGTGAGGAAGGATGAATATTTGAGCGAGACTTGGAGTTGGGACTGGAGGGAGAGCTCGGCCCAATCACAGATAAGAACCAACCAAAAGGGAATGAGAGCAGGCTGGAAGTTCTCTGCAAAGCTGTACAAAGGAGTCAGTTACTACAGCCACTTCCTTTGGCCAGAACACTGCTTCCAAAGACCTTCTCCTGAACTTGTCCCTTCCTAGCCTTGAGAGGAGACATAGGAGCCAAAGGAAACAGCTTCATCCCCCACATCGTGGTTTTGCCCCACCTCAGTTTTCCAAGGATTAAAGGGAGTGCAAGAATGAATAACTAAAAATACTAATAATAAGTAAAAACTTCTCTCTAGTGCTCTGAGGTGTTTTTAGCATCCTTAGTTTATTGTGTCTGCTATGTTTGTTATCACAAGGTATCACTTCTTCTATTTAGTTTGACCAATACATGCTGGGACCCCATTATGTGCTACCCTGTAAGGTGGAGGTCATTATTATGTCTATTTCATAGATAGAGAACAGAGGCTCAGAGAGATTGATGTACTCAAGTTTACACAGCCAAACTTAGTTTCTAGCTAAGGTAAAGGTGGAAGGTGGATCATGCCCTCAAGGCTCATGATTCCCCCTAGGCCTTCCTGGAAAGGGCCCCCAAGGTAAGGGGTTAAGGATTTGCTCTGAAGGTGGCTGAGTTTCAGCCAGGGTGTAGTTGGCTGAGGCCTGATCTCTGCTTTCATCTCCTCATTGTCTGAAAGGCTCCAACTGGTGGACTCTGGGGAGAAGGGACAGTTCCTGGGACCATACCCCATCCTCTTCTTCGGGCCTGGTGCTCCCACTCCATCCTTTTTCCTGAGTGGTCCCTCTTTAAGTGTGTCTGGTGCCCCAAGAGTCTCTTCTCACCTACCTTTGCCGTTTTTCCTCATTCATTCATCCATCTATTCATCTACCACTCAGCAAGCACTCAGCAGGCTTGGCCGGGCATGGTACTGGGCTTAGGCATTCAGAGGTGAGAAAGACCTTTAGGAGCTTTTAAGCAAAAGAGAGTGGTAAATTCTATGCCAATACAGTGGGGTCAGCACTCCACAGGTGTTACAAGGGCAGACAAGGAAGAAGCCAGCCTCCAGCTTGGCCCTATGTGAAGTCAGCTTTTCCTGTTGCATGTGACAAGGGTCCAGCTGGAATGGATGAAAATGTCTACAGTTGAGGATGCAATGGACACTGGGGCACTGGCCACTGTGAGTTTGCCCAGCTGGTCAGTTGCGTGGGCCCCTGGCCTTCCAAGGGGAGGGGTCTTCCCTCCTCTGATTCTCTATTCCTAGGGCTCCTCAGAGGCTTCTTAATTCTGGGCAATTTTCAGGTCCCTCAAAGTGATCTGTTCTTTCAGAAAGGCTTCTCCTCTTTCTAGGTGATGTGCTCCCCTAGAGTTCTTCCCAGGCCCCCTGCCACCTCCCAGCAAGATAGCAACCAGGGACCCTCAGCAGGAGGAGGACTCCCACCTCCATGGTTGAGTCTCCTGCCCTGTAGGGCTGGACCACACCAGCTCTGGGCTGCACGTGTACCCACGAGGACAGCAGTTCTGAGGTCTCAAGGGCCAAGGGGTTTAAGCCGGCAGCAGAAAAGTTTGTGGTGTCAGCCCTTTTCTATCTCTCTCTCGCTCATCCACCGCCCCCCCTCCAGCCCCCAACCCAATCCTCCTCCCTCCCGTCCTGCGCCTCCTCCCTTTTCCATTTGGAAGAAGGAGGCTTGCTGTCTTTGTATTTTAACTGTAGCAAAAAGATTAAATTGTTTACGAGCCGGGAGCCTCGGCTGGCTGGATGAGCCGGAAGAGACAAAGATAGACATTCTAATTCTCCCCTGTTCTCCGGGCCTCTGTCCCCCTGGCTGCTGCTAATTCTTTTATCTGCCCCCAACACTCCAGGCATTATGTGCATTCATAAAAAAGGGGGGGGGAGTGGAGAGAGCCCTCGCCGAAGCCAGCAAAATTACTGTTCTCTGCGCGGTTTCTCCGATAGCAATCTCTTGAATGCTGATTACTTTTTTTCCCCTCTCCCCTGCCCCCTCCCCTTTCCCCAGCACCCAACATAAGTTGGTCTTTAACCCTTTATCTTTAGCAAGCAGAAAGACACGAAAAACATCTCACTCAGTGGGTGGAAAAAAAAAAAAAGCATGGTGGGGGGGGAGAGGGAAAGAAAAAAAAACAGCACAGAGAAGAATTACTGTTATCTCCCCACCAGAAGAGGAACAGCAGAGATAAGGGAAGCCTGAAGAATTAAAAGAAACGTAGCGTTGGGGGCTCTAAATTCACGCCGAAGCCGGTTGTATTTGTCTGTCACGGGGGTTCATAATTTTCCGAGGTTGTTTTGATAGACTTATTGTGCGGACTGCATAGAAAACTCATCAGCATTTGTTGCCTCTGAGCATTATTGTCAGAGGTAACTGCGTGTCTATAGACTGGGAGAGATAATGGCTGAAGTCGAAAGCAGATAAAGCCCGGGCTCTTCTCATTAAGGACTATCTCTGCCTCCGCAGACCGGCTGGGATTGAGTGACTGGGGCGGCACACGGGGCATACATTATGCCGGCGACGAAAGGCGCGGCGGTCCTGCGGGCAGCCGAGTGGCCGAGAGGGGCATTTGCATGGGGCCTGCACAGTGGCCCGCAGCAGGGGTGCGAGCTGGGGGGGGTAGGGGGCACCCAGGGGCTCCGGGATTTGGGGGCAGAGCGATGCGTGGGGGGTGGAGCGGTTCTTTGGTTCGATTCTGACATTGCACAGATGGGGATTTGGGGGCCTGAAGAAGGCAGAGCAGGTTGCTGGGATTCTGGGGTCTTCGCTTCATCTCTGCCTGACAGGTGGAGTGGCTGAGGGAGGGGAGCCTCTCCTAAGCCAGACCACGGCCCAGGTAGAGGTGTAGCAGGGGTCATGTATTCTTCCCACCAGGACCTGTGGGGCTGTCCTTCCTTCCCTTCCTCCAGCACGGTGTTACTGAGTATGCCAGGTGCTGGAGAATGCCACCAGCATGTTTTGTGGGGTGCACCAGGCAAGGGTGCCTGATGTGTAACCCCATACTGGTCATCCTGCTGCCCATCTACTGTGGAACCACCCTTCTTCTACCGCTCCCCCAAGCCAGCAAAGGGGAGGAGAGCAAATCTGGGCAAAGAGGCTCACAAATGTCACCAGGCAGTAAAGGCAGGCTGGGACCAAGTAGTGGTGGGCTCTGTGGGGGTCTTGGGGGAGGGCCCTTCTCTGGCCCTTTCCATCTGTGGAACAGGGATAAGCCTATAGTCCACTTCACAGGGTGGCTGCAAGGGCTGATGAGATAGTTTATGGAAGAAAGGTAGTTAGCATAATGCCTGGCGTACTAAGCACTTGGTAAACCTGTTGTTATCTTTACATTGTCTGTTCCTCTGGCAGCCAGAGGGCCTTCTGTACAGCTCAGTGCTTCTTCCTTCTGGCCCAGGGTGGGGGGTCCAGGGAGAGGTCTGAGCCATAAGAGAATGCTTTATCCTTGGCATCTGCTCCCACAAAGGGGAGGCCTTGATGTTGCTTGAGTCCATCTTCTTAGCTGACTGATGAGAAACTGAGCCCGGAGAAGAAAGGGACTAGCCCAGGGCACAGGCGGAACTGGACAAAGGACTGGGTCTTCCAGCTACTGGAGAGTTGCTTTCCTCCGCATCATCCTACTTTCTGGGCTGCTTCTGCCTGGTGGGCTGGCCAGGCAGGAGAGAGCACTGGTGCTTGCAGCCATGGGGCCCTGGGACCCAAGGTCCTGCTACTGGCCCCAAGGGCCCTGAGCCCATCTCTGAGGCTTGTTCTGGTCTATAGCTTCCTCAGAATGACCTGGGCCAGGCTTAGGAATGTGAATGCCTTTAGCACTTGATTGATCTCCTGCATTTGGTTTGGCTCCGACCAACTGAGAGAGGCGTCAGCAGCACAGGATTTAGTGAGGGGGTGGGGAGAGTGGGATCAGTCCCAGAAGAGGGGTCTCAGACAGACACTGAGGAGTACAGAGCCTCAGTCTGGGTCTTGCTGGCCACAGAATCTGTGGTGTAAACAACTGGGAGACACCTTGGCCCTCTAGGTCTAGTGGGAAAACCCAATACAACTTACATTCCTGCAAACAGCCAATATAACAGGCGTGAGTGAGAAAATTACAGGAATACAGAGGAGGGAGGAGCCAGCACTGTTCAGGGTAGGGAAAGGAGAGTCAAGGGACAGTTGAGATGAGTCTTGGAGATTAGGAAGTGGCCAAGTTGGGGGAAGGCCATTCTGAGCAGAAGAGTGAGCCTGTGTAAAGACCTGGAGGCAAAGAAGAGTCTGGAGTGAATGTTCAGGACTGGTCAGGAAGTGGGTGTGTGCATGGGGGTGGGAGGCAGGGCATGCTGGGAAGGGCCTTAATGCCAGAGGAAGGAGACAGGGCTTTCTCCAGTTCATCACTGGGAGTCCCTGAGCCGAGTAGCTGGAAACTCTCCCTTCCTGGAAAACCAGGCTCTACCAATCAACGACTCCTCTCATCAACTGCCAGTCCCCTGCCCCAGCGGCCACTAGCTCAATAAGGGGCTGGTTTGTGATAGCAGAGTTTGGCAGGAGTGGCAGAAGGTGGAAGGGAAAGAACAGACTTTGGAATGCCTGAATCACATGGATTTCAAATTAAATCTTCACTTCAAGCTGTGTGGCCTTGGACTTAAGTCTTCCTGGACTCAGTTTTCTAATCTATAATGTGGGGACAAAAATCTATCTAGAAGAATAACTATAGGAATAGCTGAAGATGGTATAAAGTGCCTGGCATGTTGCAGCCTTGAAGCAATGCCTGCCCCCCAGCCGCCCCCCCACCACACACATGCTGCCAGGATTCCCCTGGGGCCATGTACCTTACTCTCTCAGTCCTTGCCCTCCTCAGGCAGAGCTCATCTTCAAGGCTACCCCTCCTCGAGGCCCCAGGCAACCCAAGGGCTCAGTCACTCATCCTCTGCCATGTCCCCCCTGCCTTGCTTTGCTGATGATGATGGTCTGGCATAGGTCCTGGCCTGTGCTTCTTGGCAGAATACCTGGCATTTGTACTCCACCCCCATCCCTGACCAGCAATACCTGTTGGCCCGGCCTTGTCTTGGCCAGCATCCCTGGATGTGACCTACACCTGCCTAGATCAACACACTGTTCCCTAGTGAGCCTCCTGGCTCCCGGATCAGACCTGCCTCTTGTCTACGTGTCAGTCTTGTATTACTGACCCTGTAATACTGGGCAGTTGGAAGTCCTGGTTCCTGGAAGGTCTCAGGGTCCCTCCACAGCTTTGGTCCTGTGGCAGGGTAGAATCAAGCCACCCTGGTGGCCAGACTGCTCTGAAAGAGGAGGATGGCAGGCTCAGCTCAACCTAGGGGAGAGGTAACAGCTGAGAGTCAGGGTAGAAGGTGGCTGAACCCGGGCTAATTGGCTGTGTGCTTGTTGGCAAGACACTGGGCCTGTCTGGACCTCAGATTATTAACCACTAATAATCAGAGAGGATCCATCTGAAAGGCTTGTTCCAGCTCTAGGTCTTGGAGGAAGGTCTTGGGATCACTGAAAGGGTGGAGGCATTTAGAAATAGCAAGGGAAACTTCTCACTCTAACAGTAAGAAAACCCTGGGAGAACAGTCCCACCCCCTCCAGACCCCTGGGCAGGCCGCCATCTCTCCGGCCTGCCCTGCCATTACTCCTCCTCCGCCCCTGACACCCGGGGAGGAAGGGGCCAGGGCCGCAGCAGAGGTCTGTAATCCACGTCCTCTGTGGCAGCGAAGGGGCAGCAGGGAAGCCACCGTGATCCCCGCGCAGCCCCGCCCCTGCTGGCTCGGAGACCTGCACCCCTCCTCGGGATTTACAATGGGCTGAATTCATTTGCATGACAAAATTGGCTTGGGTATCCAAGTGTTGCGGGAAGACAAGTGTAACATTACGCAGAACAAGCAGCCGGGAGGAAGGTTACCGCCGACAATGGGGAACAAGAGCCCGCCCACCCGCTGCCTCTGCCAACCTTTCATCCGCAGGCGTGGGGGGCTGCCGGGGCGGTGTCAGGGGCGGAGGAGGAGAAATCAGCGGCCTGCCCAGGGATCTGAGAGGGGATGGGACAGGGCTCCCAGCGACTTGTCACAGTTAGAGTGAGGTTTCCCTTGCTATTTCTAAATGCCTCCACCCTTTCATGATCCCAAGGTTGTCTCCCCACTCTCAGGACTTGACAGCACAAGGACTTTCTGAACCACCCATCCAGGCCCATCCTCATCCACACACCCGCCATCGCTCCACCTACCCACCCACCCACGCTCAGCCATTCACCCGTCCATCCATCCACCCACCTCCTCCCCCATTCATCCCACCCTTACCCACTCACCCGCACACTTATCCATTCACTAGTCCATCTGCCCACACATGTACCTCTCCATCTATCCTTCCACACACCCACCCATCCACCAATATACTCATTCAGTCACCTACCTGTTCACCCTTCCATCTGTCTAACAAAAACAAATACTGGACACATTCTACATGTCAGGACAGGACTGGGAATTTCTCTGTTGCTTTAGCGTCCTCTATAAAAGAAGGTTGATAATAGGATCACAGAGCTGATCCTGGCCCAGAGCAAGTGTTATATAAGTGTTTTCTACTATTAATCTTATTAGGCACTGGGGATTCTCAAAGTAAATAAAGCAGAGCTGCTGCCCCTAAAGAAACCACACTGGGGTTTCCTCCTAGGGGAAGCAGTTGAAGAAAATTGGCATTAGGGTCCCACGTGGAATGCGCTATGCTGTAGGGAAGTATGAGGGCAATGGGAAGGTCAGAGCTCAGGCATCCTATCTCATTTGAGATTCTGCTTGAGAGGTAGGTAGGGACAGGAAGTAGTGTTATTAGTCTTTCTATGTCACAGGCCAGGAAACTAAGGCTTAGGAAGGTTAAAGGACTGCCCAAGACCCCACCACTGCACAGACACCAGGACTGAACTTGGGGACATTCCAGCAGCCTGGTTCTTGTTTTTCTTACCCTGTCCAGACAGCAAGATAAGGCGGCTCAAAAGATACCTCACTCCTAAGATGCATGAGCAGAGCCATGGTGTCCACATCTCTTGAGGAAGAGAATGGCCTGGCAGTAGGGACCTCACACAGAGCCTTGGGTCTATTCGGAGCTTCTCACGTAAGGAGGGACATTGGTGAGTAGGAGCTGGCCAGATGAGGTAAGCCTGCTCAGGGGACCAGGGTAGGGGGCAGACGGACATCCTCTTGGCAAGGATGGTCCTTTGGAGCCAAGGCCTTAGCAATGCTTTCTGGCCATGCTGTGGCGGGCACCTGGGACATTTGGCCTCAGGGGAGAAGGTGGATTCTGCTTCTCTCACCTGAGGGCTGGCCAGGGCACAAGAAGGAGATGTGTTCCATGCAATCCCAAGGGGTGAAACGAGGATCAACCCGTGAAAGCTGCAGGAGAGAGCACACTTGATCATTCATAATTGCAGCTATCAGTTCCTAACTTGAAGAACTGTTCCCTGTGAAATAGTCACTTCCTTGTCACTAAAAGTACCGAGATATTAGAGAGAGCCCAGTGTGGGAGAAGGATTGTGGCCTGTGGAGCATGTCAGACCTGAGTTTGAATCCAAATGCTGTTTAATGCTATTCGTCCACTCTCTGGCAGGTCACCAAACTTCTCTGAGGCCCATCTGAAAAATGAGAAGAATAAACCTCCATCACAGTGTTTTGTGAGGATGAAGTAATAATTACCAACACTGAACAGCATGCTCAGGCAGTCTTCCTCACAACCAACTCATGAGACAGATCCTTTAGTTTCATAAATCAACTTTTTATTTCAGAGCAATTTTAGGTTTATAGAAAGGTTGCAAAGATAGTACAGAGAGTTTCTGTAATCGTCCCCCCCCCCCCATTTACCCTTTTGTTAACATCCTTTGTCACCATGGTGTATTTGTCAAAACTAAGAAACTAATATTGGTATATTAGTCCTTTAATTTTTAACTATCTCCACTTTACAAATGAGGTTCTGGAGACACAGAGAAGCTGAGTCCCTAGCCCAAGATCACACTGCATCCCAATGAAATCCCAGTGAAATACAATATGGGAACAGACCTGTTAGGCCTCACATTCCAGAAAACCTGGGTTGGGCCAGGGCTCTATTCTCTCTCCTAGAAAGGGGCCCTGGCAGGCTGGGCTCTAGCCTCTGCATCTGAGTCTGTCTTCCCTACAGGGTCATAGCCAGGAGCAGCATCAGAGAGACAACTTGTGGAGCGCACCTTGTAAAAAACAAAGACTGGCTCTGATCAGTGCCTATCAAGCACACAGTAGATGCTCAATAAGGATTTGTTGACTGAATTAATGGATGGATGAGTGAATGAATCTCCTCTTGGTGTAGGAGATTAAATTCAGGCACTTCCAGGAGCTTTTTCAAATTTAAAGCTCTGAGAGTCTAAGGTAACCAATCTCTTCCCTTGCCAGGCTCTGCTCCTCCCCTGAGAAACTAAATGACCAATCAGTGTCCTGTGCACAGTAGGTGCCCAATGGATGATGTGGATGTTGATATCTACCATGTTTTCCCTTGGTCCCAATTTCACTTCCATTGATTTGAGTTTTATTTTACCCTCTTGTGTGTTTCTTATAAGCTGCCTCAAATCCTTGAAGGGTGTGTGTGTGTTTGTGTATCAAGGGTGGTACATAAAGAAACCAAAGAGTCACTTGCTGATGGTAATGGTGCAATGTGTTGGAGGCGAGATTGGTGGTGGTGCCCCCACCTCGAAGTTCTCAGGGGCCTATCTTCTAAAACAGTCCTTCGTTCCCTTGGTCATTTAGCCAACAAACATGTCAAGCATTTATGCTGTGCCAGTCCTTATCCTGGTGTGCTCTGGTGGAATACCTCACTTTTGCTAGTAGGACCTCAGCAAAGGACTTAGCCTGTGACACCAGGTGTGGTCAGAATCTCCTGAGGCAGCCTGGGAGCTCCCAGTAGAGGGTCCTCCCTATACCCACGCTCACAGTCACAGTTGGGCTGGAGCATGATTCTTTCTCTGAACTAAGGGCTCTTAGGGTCTGTCCCTCAGATTGAAGTCTTCTCCCTCCTTCTTTCCTTACATCCTTCTTATCACCTCCTGACTTTCTCCCATCTCCTGTTGTCTCCTCAGCTGCCCCAGGTACTCTGCCCCACAGCATTGTCTCAGCCTCTGCTCACAGGCCTTTGGGTGGGAGGTAGAGTGTGGCTCCCACATGGGACTGTGAGAGCCTTGGAAACAGGATCTTGGCTCCTTTGGGCTCCTACCCACCACAAAACACAGTGCCTGCCATGTGGGGAGGATGCAAAAAATGTCCTGTCCAAGACTGGGTGCTGCAGGATGCATCTGGGCTTGGCACCAGAGAGTAGGCAGCAATGGGAGGACTGAGATGACCCATCAGCAGGGTGGGCAGAAGTGAGGAGGGCACATTTCATGCTGGCTGGTCTGGGAGGACAGGCTGTCATGGAGAGTGTCGCCTCTGGGCCCATCACTGCTCTCCCCTCTCTGATGACCCAGAGAGCTCTTGCAAGTAGGCTGCATTAAGTTCCTTGAAAGATACATCCCGAACTCACTGCCAGTGCCTGTGAATGTGACCTTATTTAGAAACAGACTCTTTGCGGTTTGTAATTAAGATAAGGATCTTGAGATGAGATAATCTTGAATTTAGGTTGGGCTCTAAATCCAGTGGCTGCTTTCCTTGTAGGAGACAAGAGAGAGAGATTTGACACAGAGAAGCATGGAGAAGAAGCCATATGAAGATACAGGCAGGGGTTGGAGTGATGCCCACACTAGCCAAGAAACACTGGGGTTGCCAGCAGAAGCTAGGAGCGAGGCCGGGAATGGATTCTCCTTCAGGGATTCCAGAGGGAGCCAGCCCTGCCCACACCTTGATTTTAGACTTCTGGACTCTCAAACTGTAAGAGAATACATTTCTGTTGTTTTGAAGCTATGGCGATCTATTGCAGTAGCCCCAGGCAACAAATATAGCCCCTTTCAATACCTTGGTTCACCTGCCTCAAATGTGACTTTTTGGAAGCCTCTTAGAATAACAAGAGAGTATTGCCCATTCTTGCACTCAACCAAGGACTGTGCAGAATATCTCCTCAGCATTGCTGACACCTAGATGTTGGTGACTTCCAGCACACCCTTCTCTGGGCCCTATCCACATAGCGAGGAGTTGAACACACTGATTTCTAAGGCCCTTTCTAGCTTTACTAGTCCATGTGACCTGCAGCTATAAAACTACTAGAAGAAAATGTGGAGAAAGTGTTTCATGACATTAGTCTGGGAAAGGATTTGGGGGGATAAGACCTCAAAAACACAGGCAACAAAAGCAAAAGCAGAGGAATGCCATTACACCAAACTAAAAAGCTTCGCACAGCAAAGGGTCAACCTAGAGAATGGGAGAAAGTATTTACAAACTACACATCTGACAGGGGTTAATACCCAGAATATATATGGAACACAAACAACTCAATAGCAAAACAAAAACAAGAAAACAAACCCAAATTGGGCAAAAGATTTGAATAGACATTTCTCAAAAGGAGACATACAAATGGCCAATAGGTATATGAAAAAAATGCTCAACATCAGTTATCCATAAGGGAAATGCAAATCAAAACCACAATGAGATATTCTCTCACTCCTGCTAGAATGGCTATTACTCAAAAGACAAAAAACCAAAAAGAAACAAAAAACAAATGCTGGTGTGGATGTGGAGAAAGGGGAACTTATACACTGTTGGTGGGAATGTAAGTTAGTACAGCCATTATGGAGAACTGAATGGAGGTTCCTCAAAGAAGTAAAACTAGAACTACCTATGATCCAACAGGACCACTACTAGGTATATATCCAGAGGACACGAAATCAGTATGTCAAAGGGACACCTGCAATCCAATGTTTATTGCAGCACCATTCATAATAGTCAAGATATGGAATCACCCTAAGTGGTATACATATACCATGGAATACTATTCAGCTACAGAAAGAATGAAATTCTGTCATTCGTAGCAACATGGATAGACTTGGAGGAAATTATGTTATATGAAATAAGCCAGGCACAGAAAGACGAATACTCCATGATCTCACTCATACATAGAGTCTAAAAATGTGAGTGTCGTGGAAGTAGAGAGTAAAATAGTGGTTAGCAGAAAAGTGGGAGGGAAGGCGGAGAGGAAAGGAGGAAAGACTGGTCAGGGGGTACAAAGTTACAGTTAGATAGCAGGAATAAGTTTTAATGTTCTGTTGGAAGGTAGAGTGACTGTAATTAACAATATCCTATTGTATATTTCTAAATAACCTGAAGAAAGTATTTCGAATGTTCTTACTCCAAAGAAATGATAAACATTCGAGGTATACCCCACAAATACGTACCTTTAGTATGTATCCATTTAAAAATAAAATAAGACAAACAAGAGTTTATGTGTGTGAAGGCAATCTTTGCTTTTTTAAAATTTAAGCTTTTCCAGCTTCTATAATTTGGTGGTGATGGGTGGGAAGCCCCCGACCCTCTCCTAATTATGAGCCCGGGCTCCGTCTCCTCTCTATAACCACCGTGACCAGGAATCCTGTGAAACACTGTGATCTACTCCAGCCCCGTGGGCAGCCGGTTTATGGTGCCATTTCTGCAGCTATTAGGCAAGTGAGAGGCAGGGACGCTGAGGAACTGCCTTGGTGTCAGAGGGCTGGAGGATGTGGCTTGGACGAGCCCCACTCCTTCCCACCTGCCCCTCTCCACCTCAGGCACGCACACACACTGCCGTGTCTTCACGGCTTACCACCCACCCCGTTCCTTCCTACCCCCTTCTCCTGCGCTTGGTGTGGGTGGGAGACTGCCACGGGTCCGATTGTATGCCCTGTCCCTCCCTATCTCCTCAGGGAGACCTGGCCCTCTCTGCTCATGCCCGGGGAGCAGCATTTATTTAAGCAGTGAGTGATTCTCTGCCTCTGGGGATTTAAAATATACCCAGGCCAGGCTTCCTCTATCTAGAAATGCTGGTATAATGGGTTTGGGGTGCACCCTGGGCATGGGAGTCCCCAGGGATTCTAATGTGCACCCCACAGTGAGGAACACTGGAGCTGTTGTCTTCAGGCTTCTCTGAGCGCGCAGAACGCTCTCCCCTGCTTCCTCTGAGACACACTTCTCTCTTCCGCTAGGTATTGAGATGGGGTCTGGATGGAGCACAGCATCCTATTGAACATCACAGCCTGGCACCTGGCACAGGCTCCAGCCCCCAGTGCTCTCAACACCCAACATGTGGAGGAAGGAAGAACAGCATGACCCTGAGGTCCAGAGGGCCAGGATCTGCCAAGGGACTGGGGGTGCTGTGGAGAACTGCGGCTAATAACAGTGAAACTTAGCAGCGTTGTGTGAGTGCTCATCACAGGTGGGCGTTTTGCGCTGGGCTTTCCCCAAGGTTTTCCATAGCTCCTTAAAGCAATCCTGTGAATTAGGGCTTGACACCCCAATTCCACTGATGAGGAAAGGAAGGGGTTGCAGGGGCTTGTCTCCCAGGGTCAAGGCTTCCATGGAGGAAGTAGGGGTCACCATGTGCTGTCCGCTTGGCGGATGGGGCAGGGAAGGGGTGCAGTCTTGGGGAGGGTGAGAGATGGTGTGCAAGGAACTGAAACTGGTCACATTTGTTTAAGGGGAAAGGAAAGAAGGAGGGAGAGAGGGATGGAAGAGGTAAGGATAAAAGAAAGCGGCGTGGGGGATTTAGGGGAGGACTCGGGGCTCTCTGCCAATAGGAATCTTATTCCAGCTCCCGTCCCTGTGCTCCTGCCCTATCAGCTGCAGATGCCGGTTCTCAGCACCCCAATGTGGGGGCATTCTAAGGAACACAAGGCTGGGGACGTGATACTTGACTGGACAATATCCAGGGCTCTGCTGCTGGCCGCAGGGGTGACCTCCATGAGGGACTGCCCCACTCAGGCCCTTCTCCTCTCCTCTGCCATGTGAGGGCGTGGACTCTGGGGCTGAGCAGGGACTGAGACCTGTCCCCCATCTCTAATAATGACAGTGGCACTGCTTCCTGAGCGGAGAGGCCAACACAGAGCCGGCTGCCCCGACTGTAATCCCCACACCACCACCTTGTCGCTCTGGGGCCTGAATGAGTTCTTCCTGTCTCCGGACCTGCATTTCCCATCTGTGAGGTCAGGACAGCTCTGCCACCCTCACAGACTTTGTGAAGAGTAACGGAGCTCAGGTACCAGTGGGGAGCTGGGGCCCCAGAAAATAGGCAGTGTTTGCCAGTGGCATTGTGGTTCCTTTTTATTTTTTTGAGACAGGGTGTCATTCTGTCACCCTGGCTAGAGTACAGTCATACAGCTCACAGAGACCTCGAACTCCTGGGTTCAAGCCATCCTCCTTCCTTGGCCTCCCAGACCTCTAGGACTACAGGTATGAGCACTGTGCCTGGCGGCATCATGGTTCTGTTAATATTTTTATCACTACAACAATTACAGCACTGTCCCTCCAGATAAATGCCTTCTTGATTCCGTTCCTCCTTTCAGCCCCCTGAGAGGACACGCAGCTGCACACACCAAACCTTGGTGCACGGCGAGCTCTGAGGTGCCAGCAGCCGTCCAATCCCAGACCTCACCTCACCACAACCCAGCACGGTCTTCCAAGGACAGAGCCTGCTCCAAGTTCAGTAGGAGGAAGAAAGAAGCATTTATTGGGCACCTGCTGTGTTCCTGTGATGAAATTTAATCTTTACAACTGGCATAGGTGGTTGGTCTAACTATTCTCGATGTAGAGATGAGGAAACTGAGGCTTGGCAACATACTTAATGGCTGAGCAAGGCTTCCCATGCTGGTGTGTTTGACACTTGACCCCAGAGCCAGAGCCTTTCCAGAATGGAGCTACTGTGGTGTGACAGGCAGTGTATCGGTGGGAGTGTGTGTATGAGAGAGAGACGTTTGCCTCTCTCCTCCCACTGAACCAAGAGCAGGCTGTGTGTGTGTGTGTGTGTGAGAGAGAGAGAGAGAGAGAGCAAGAGAGAAGAAAGGATGTGTGAGTGTGTGGGGGTGTGTGTGAGAGACGGAGGGTGTTGGAGACAGCCTGTGCGTGTCTGTGTGTGTGTGTAGTGTTGGCCCAGGGATGGGGGGCTCCTGGACTCTCTACACCAGGGAGCTTATCTCTGGGGGTGGGGGTGAGCTAGAAGTCACCTGGGAAGGCTGAGAGCTGGAGGGCAAGCAGCCCATTAATGCCTCCCTCCTAGGGGGTGCAGATAAGTGGCCCCAGGGGGCTGTGCTGAGGACCCTCTAACTAGCTTGTTGCCATGGGGATTCTAGCTGTGAATACAGGCCTAGAAGTCCAGCTGGAGCCTCCCCTTCCTGGCAGGTGGAGACCCCCAGCTGGGGCACGTTTGTCTGGGAAAGGAACTGAAGAGCCATCCCATCCACGACACTCTCCATTATTTAAAGCAAAGACCTCCATTCCTCCCATTAGCCCCCAGGAGGGCTCTCCAGGGTCAAGGGAGAAAATGTCTGTCTTCATGGTCCAACACTGGGAACCGTAGGTCTCCTTGCTGCCAGGTGATCAGGGAAGGAAGGAAAGTACATGTGTCCCACAGCCACCCCTGCATTCCGGAAAACACAGCCGACACTGCCTAGAGATTAGACCCTTGCTGGCACTGGGGACCCTTTGGGGTATGAGACTTGTCCCCACGCAGTGGCCAGCTTCTGTGAGAACCAGCAACGCTCCTATGGAGGGGTCTATCCAGAGTCAGAACGCCTGAGGGTTCTTGGTGATGTTTTATTATGAAAACATTAAAACTAGAGAGAGCATTTGGTGAGCCCTAAGTACCTATCACTGAGTTGCAACAATTATCAGCTTTGTCCATCTTGTTTCATCCGTCCCTTCTTCTTTCTTTTAGTTGAGAACAAATCCCAAATATCAGGTCATTTCATCTGGAAATACTTGAGTAGCTACCAACCCAGGAGGCCATGATCACACCCAAGGAAATTAACAATGAAGCCAGGGATAAGCATCAGCTGGTAGGCAGTGCATCTTAAACCACCATCCCACCCCACCCCGTTAAATATGCAAACCCAAGAGTGGATGGAGCCTGGGGCAGGGGAGGCTTTGCTGCTGTAGCTTTGGAGCCCTAGGAGAGTGATGGTTGAATGCCTGTGGATTTGGGTGGATTACATTGCTTTATGGGGACTCGACTTCCTCCTATGCCAAATGTACTTACCTTTTCCAAGGCTCTCGGGAGGATCAAATGAGACTGCAGAAGTATAGCACTGGGTAGCTGGCAGGGGCTCAGTAGATGGTGGCAATGATTATGATGTTTTTTATTTTGTATGTGAGAAAACTGAAGTTCAGAGAGTGACTTAAACTCACACAGCTCAGCGTAGGCAAGTAGAGATGGAAGTGCAGGTCTTCTAGGTGCCCTTGGCTGTGTATTCCACACAGCCCCTCTTCCCTGCTCTAATCCTGCCCTAGTCTATCACCACCCCACACCACCATGGACTTGACACAGAGGGTAACATCAGTAGGTTCCTTTCTACTAGATCACCAGGGGGTCAGTCACAGTGCTTTGGGTTGGGCTGGTGAGAGGATGGACATCACTGGGCCAAAGAAAGGGTCTTTACTCTCTCTGGGCCTCAGTTTCCCCATCTGTACTGGTCAAGGGCATTGACCTCTACATGGTCTTCAAGACTTCTTCCAGTTCTATCTTGTTGCACCAGGGTTAGTACCCTGGGAATGGGGGACAAGGAGGTACTTTAGATCAAAAGGGAGCGTCACAGCAGCTCAAGACCCCAGGCTGCAGGACAACATAGCAGCGAGAGTGACTGTCCTCTGCTAGAGGACAGAGATGGGGTGGCCTAGCTCAGTAGAACTAAGGGTCCCCACCCCACTCGATTGTAGGCTCCTGAAATTGGGAGCCTACATTATACGTTATACATTATAAACACCACGTTGGTGAGAGAAATTGGGAGCCTACATTATACATTGTACATTATAAACACCATGTTGGTGAGAGAAAAAAAAAATTCCACCGATGTAACAGATGGAACACTAGATAGAAGATCAGCAAGGAAACAGAAGACTTGAAAAACACTATAAACCAAATAGACTTAACAGACACTATTTTCTAATGGTGATCTAATAGAATGTTCCACCTCAGAACAGCAAAGTACACATTCTTCTCAGGTGCACAGGGAATATTCTCTAGGGTGGATCAGATCTTAGGCCACAAATCACATATCCATAAGTTTAAGATTGAAATCACACAAAGTATGTTCTCTGATGACTGTGGAATGAAATTAGAAATCAAGAGCAGAAGGAAATTTGGAGAATTCACAAATATGTAATTATTAAACCACATGATCCCTAAATAACCAATAGGTTAAAAAATAAGTCACGAGGAACATTAGAAAATACTTTGAGATGAATGAAAACAAAAACACTTACCTGGGTGTGGTGTGCAAGCCTGTAGGTCCAACCATTTGGGAGGCTGAGGCAGGAGAATCACTTGAGCATAGGAGTTTGAGGCTGCAGTGAGCTATGATCACATTGCTGCATTCCAACCTGGGCAACAGGGAACAAGCTTGTTTCAAAAGAGTGGTGGGGGGTTAGAAAAGAAAGAAAGAAGCAGGAAGGAAGTAAGGAAAGAAGGAAGGGAGGAAGAGAGGGAGGGAAAGGGAAAGGGAATGGGCATAAAGAAAGGAAAAGAAACCACAACATACTAATAAACTTACAGGATGCAGCAAAAGCAGTGTTCAGAGGGAAATTTATAGCTGTAAGAATCTACATTACAATAGAAGATCCCAGCTGGGCGTCAGTAGCTGAGTGAGTAGGGCTCCAGCCATATATACGGAGGCTGGAGGGTTCAAGCCAGGCCTGCTAAACAACAATGACAGCTGCAACAAAAAAATAGCCAGGCATTGTGGTGGGTGCCTGTAGTCCCAGCTACTTGGGAGGCTGAGGCAAGAGAATCACTTAAGCCCAAGAGTTTGAGGTTGCTGTGAGCTATGACGCGACAGCACTCTATGGAGGGTGACAAAGTGAGACCCTGTCTCAATAAAAAAAAAAAAAAAAGAAGATCCCAAATCAAGAATTTAACCTCCCACCTTACTAGCAAAAGAAGAGCAAACCAAATCCAAAGCAAGCAAACAATAAAAGATTGGAGCAAGGATAAATAAAATGGAGAATAGAAGAACAGAGAAAATCAGTAAAACCAAAAATTGATTCTCTGAAAAGAGCCAAGGCTGGAGGATCACTTGAGGCCAGGAATTGCAGACCAGCCTGGGCAACATAATGAGATATTGTTTCTCAAAAAAAAAGAAAATTGTCTGCTTTTGGTGGTGCACATTTGTAGTCTCAGCAACTAGGGAGGCTAAGGTAGGAGAACCTCATGAGCCCAGGAGTTTAATGTTGCAGTGACCTATGATGATGCCACTGCACTCTAGCCCAGGTGACAGAGTAAGACCCTGTCTCGAAAAAAAAAAAAAAAAAGTCAGGAATGGAAGTGGAGACCTTATTACTGACCTTACAGAAATAAAAGAGATGATAAAATGTTGCTGTACAAACATTTTACAGAAGCTCCACAACTCTTCTAGAGACTGGAAAGAACGACCAGAAACAATTACCCGTAATTGTCTTCAGGGAAATAGGGCTGGGAGGGTGGAGCTGGAGTTTCTACTTTTCATTATAAGCCTTTAAGGGCTATTTTCTGCAAATGCATTTACTATAAAATATCACACATGTTCAGAAAAGTGAATTTTTAAAAAGCACAGCTCCATAATTCAGCACCAAGCGAGTACCCATGAAACCACCACCTGATCAAGAAGAGTTGCCAGCTTCCGGAAGCCTCTCCCATACTCTCATCCAATCCTCTGGCCCAAAGCCAACCATCATCCTGACTTTTATGGCTCCTACTTTGCTTTCTTTGATAGTGTTGCCATCTCTAAACACAATAGTTTATTTCTGTTCATGCTCTGGACTTTATATAAATCCAATCGGGTCCTCTTTTGCAGTTGGCTTGTGTTTCACGTTATGTTTGTGAGATTCTCCTTTGTTGCATGCAGCAAAAATTGGCTTATTTTCTTTGCTGTATTGTATTCCATTTTATAAGGGCACCAGGCTTTATGTGTCCATTCAACTGCTGATGGAATGGACTTTTAAAAACACCCATGTCCATAAAGAGAAATTGATAAACATATTTTCAATGAAATGCAAATTAAAAATGGAACTCAACACGTGTTTGTTTAATTTCATTCCTAGGATGCTCGCTTTCTTTTTCTGGATCCTAAGAGAAAATAGGCCAGTTAGACAGGAGCCCAGTAGGAGAAGTCTGAGAGATATCCATACCCCTATGGGGTTCTCTTATCAGCCCTCCTTCCCAAATTTTCAGTCTCAGATGGGAGGAGGGCACATAGATGGAGCAAAACCACTCTTCCTTTCCCCCCAAGGTTTACAGCCTCCCTACATGTGTGGAGTGCACACAGGGGCACACACATGAGCAGAGGTGTATGTCCCAGAGGTGGCCATGCCTGTAGGCACCTGACCAGCAGGCACGGTCTATGCAGGGAGAAGTTGGTGGAAAAAGAGGGGAAGGAGGGGGGGAAAATCCCCTCATTTCTGAAGAAATGTCCCAGATTAGATTTGTAAATCAAAAACCAATATATAACATGCAAGAATTGATCTGTTTTATATTCCTCAGTTACATTTTTGTGAAGCACATTTAGAAGATTTAGAACGTATTTGCGCCTGCTGGTTGGGCCATTATATGCTTGAGTTCATACATCTATTTGTGAGGCTATAAAACAGGCATCGACTACCATGTAAATTGTGTTCTCCACAATAAATTATATGCATACTTGCAAAAATACATAACTGCCGTGGCTGGGCCAACGCGGCCAGAATACTAATGAGGGCGAAAGTTGCTTTGTCCCTCTTCTCTGGCCTAATTTAGCCTCTACATCAAAAATTATGTAGGAAAAATCACTTTATCCTCTCACTGAGAAATAAAATAGCACTCATGGGCACCCTCATCTCTTCCCACCCCCCTTCCTTTTAACCGAACACTACCATTTTCATACTAATTTTAGCTGCTCCAGGTTTACGGGGAGGAAACCTGGCTCTGCAGAAGCTGGGAAGTCACCGGGCTGTCTGCACGCATGAGAGGGCTTTTGGAGCCGACACACACACACACGTGTGCACTTTTTCTCCTTGTGGTTTGAATTGGCTTATGCCAGGGCATGTTCACAGCATGTGCACACGGGCTCACATGTCAGTGTGAAGACTTGCCCCTGACGTGCATGCAGACGCTTTGCGAGCATTTGCTCACACGGCTCGGATGCATTGCCTCCCCCTGGTACAGACTCCTGTGCATAGGGAGGCACTGGGGAAATTCCGTTCAGTTCAGTCCTGCAGACACACTGAGCACCTACTATATGCCATGGACGGTACTCGGCGTTGGGAATACTAAATTTTAAAAAAGGACAAAATCTCAGCTCACAGTTCAGGGGAGAAGGCGGCTTTCTGAACAAATGCAGACCAGGTGGAGTGCTGAAAGTTGTAGCAGAGATACATGCGCGCGCGTGGACACACGCACACTCACTCACACCCTGCTTGTTCTCAGCATGCTTTTCAATGCTCACATGTACACATAGACATACACAGTCCTTGCACTCACACAGACACCATCCACACAGGCTTGCGTGTACATGTACATCACCCCCACACACACAGAGGTGGGTATCAAAGGCATGAGCATAGCCACCCTCCCACTCTTACCACACTGCGTGCTGATGCCTGCCCCACCCCTGTCTTTCCTGAGGCTCCACCTTGCTTGCCCAGCTCTCAGTTTGTGTTGCTTTCTGTCTATTCTGGAAACAACCGCTTCTAACCCCAGGCTGGCTGGTGCTTCTCTCACTTCCCCAGTGGCCTTGTACCAGCGTTCCATCTTTCTGGCCCCTCTGGGGAGTCGCAAGATGGACCCCAGGAAGACACAAGGAAGATCTTGTTTCCTTGACCTCAGGTCAACCTCTGTCCTGTCCTGGGCCTCAGTTTATCCATTTTTTAAATGTGGGAATTGGATAGTCTCTGAGGCCTCCCAGCCTCAGATCTCCACAGTTTGCTGCTGAGGAAGGCTGGGCCTCTGTCCAAGTCAGAGAGTGTGAGACAACCACCTTCATCTGGAGGGGGGCCAGCCCAGATTTGAGCTCCCAGCTTTAGGCCTCGGGGGGATGGCCAGAGGCCGAGGCCTGGAGACAGCCTGAGAAATTGTGTCCTAGAGAAAAGGACTGGCAAGGTATGGTGCAAGAGAGCAATTCCGGCACAAAGGCCGCCAGGATCCAATTCAAACACAGGCCGGATAGTTACAGGAGCCTGACACAGCCCTAGTGGAATTTCATTCTATCTCCAAAGACCTTCAGGGCTGCCATGAGACAGAGGGAAGAGACTTCTGTGTGACCCAGTTGGTACAACTAAGACAGTGGGAATGTTGGTGGAAGTTTCAAGGAGACAGCTAGCCTTTGGTTCAACATAACAATCGATGTGATTTCCGTGTGCATGTGAGCACACATGTACTCAAGTACTGTGTGAATTCTGCTATCTTTTACTGCCCCTACTCCTATAGCTCATCTGGTTGCCTTTTTTTTTTTTTTATTGTTGGGGATTCATTGAGGGTACAATAAGCCAGGTTACACTGATTGCAATTGTTAGGTAAAGTCCCTCTTGGTTGCCTTTTTTTTTTTTTTTTTTTGAGACAGGGTCTTGTTCTGTCACCCAGGCTAGAGTGTAGTGGCATCGTCATAGCTCACTGCAACCTCAAACTCCTGGGCTCAAGCAATCCTCCTACCTCAGCCTCCCAAGTAGCTGGGACTATGGGCACATGCCTGGCTAATTTTTCAATTCTTTGAAGAGATAGGGTCTTGTCCTTGCTCAGGCTGATGTTGAACTCTTGAGCTCAAGCACTCCACTCGCCTCAAGTTCCCAGAGAGCTAGGATTATAGGTGTAGGATACCATACCAGGCCTCCGTTGCTTTTTCATACTATACCATTTTCTTTTTATCTCAGCTTGTTCTTTGAGCAGAATATATTTTATTTTTAAAAAGGAAATTGTATTTTTATGAGGAAAAAATACTACGTGGATATGATAAAAAAATTTGAATTGGAAAAAAGGTGTACGGTGCAAGGTAGGTTTCTTTCCCTGCCCAGACTCCTCACGATCACCATCAGCCAGTTTCCATTTCTAGAAACAACCACAGTTAACAATTTTTATGTGTTCTCTCAGATATACACTGTGCATGCGAGCATCCCTGTCTATCTGTCCATCTGGATGCTTTATTTTAACATAATTGTGAGCATATGTATGACCTGATCCTCCTGGCCCCTGGCCCAATCTGTGTAGCCCCCTTGAAAGCTGTTTCTAAGAAAAAGTTCTACATTGGCCAACATTCGACCATCGAACAGGCTAATGAGCTCCTCACCACTGGAGATGTGGGAGCTCAGATTAAATGACCATTTGGGGAAAAGGAAAGAGGAGAGTCAAGCCCTTGATTAGGGGAAGGAGCTCAGACTCATGCCTTCTAAGGCTCTTTCCATCAGCCAGTTTTTTTGGATACAAAACCAGCTCTTTATCCCATATTCTTCCCCTTTCTCTCCACTGCTCCCAGCTCCCTATAAGCCAGGCCAGGGTCACTAGTGCCTAAAGCTGCCCAACCTTGGCTTTCAACCCTTGTGTAACTGTCAAGACACCCCCCACACTCAGATGGGCTCTCTCTGTGCCAGTCACATGCCACTAAACTCCAGATTAAGAGGCCCAGCTGAGATTTCTGTCTTATTCCACCCATACGCCTGGGGCCAATCCTCTCTCATTTCAGGAGGGGAATGGAACTAGAAGTTTGGATTTGGGAAGGGGGGTGGAAGGGGCTCACCACCAAAGCTGGTGGCTCTATGCTCCAGAGAGATGTGCGTGTCCTACCATGCGGCTTAAGACTTCTCCAAAACACCGTCCCCCCAAATCCAATAAAATTGCAAATTTCACTGTATTTCACAATATCCTAAATAAACATGAACAGCATGCGTTTCTCTTCCTTGCATCAAATATTAATCTGCCCGTGGCCAGCACCCGCTCCCCCGCGTGTGTGCACACGCTGGGTAAACACCAGGGAAATTGTGATGCCAGACCTTCCCTTCTCTTCCCCGAGTCGAGAGCATGACAAATTTTTCTCCTAATTACACCTGCCACTGTTTGCCTTCTAATACTGTAAATCCTCCACCACATAGTTTTTCAGATTCGGGATTAGGTTCTCTTCCTGTCGTACAAATGATTGGAGGGGGCAGGGATGGGGAGGATGTGGGTGTGGCATAGGCCGTATGGCATTACTTTTTGTGATTCCTCCATTGGGGTCCCTGAGCTGGACATAGGCAATCTGACCAGGCCACTGACCCTCCTTTGGGATGGGGGGAAAAGAGAATGGAGAAAAGACACCTGCTCAGGTGTACAGAACCTGCTCACCCCAGCTTTATCAGTTCCCTAGTCTCCAAGGAATTCTGGGGATAATAAAAATCCTGAGATTGAAGAAAGCAGATGAATGAAAAGTGTCCAGGACAGTGACCGGCATACAAAAGGTAGATAATAAGCCATAGTTGCATTCCCCCTTGCTCTGGCTCCTGGCTGGTGCCATATCATCTCTTTCCTGGCCCATGACACCTGCATCCTCACTGGTTTCCCATCTCACCTCACCCCTCTCCAGTGAACCCATTGTCCCCAGCTGCCATAGTGCTCTTTCTAAAGCCCAGAGCTCTCCATCAGGGCAGGCCCTGCCTCAGAATTCTGGGTGACTTTCCACCATGTTTGAGTAACATCCAGACCTAGTTTCTAAGACCCTCCACCACTAGCCTACCTCAATTTTCTGGCCTCATGACAAGCCCTTCCCCAGGTCCCTGTCCACCCATTCTAGACTGGGGCCATTCTGCTCAGTGTCCCACCCTTCCCGGATGCATTGTGTAAATTGCCACCTCCATTTCTTTGCTGTTCACTCTGCCTGGGATGCCTATTGAAATTTCAGCTTTCTTTCCAGGTCTTCACCCTGGTGAGACCACCTCCTTGAAGCCTTTTCTGATTCCTGGCATTTTAAATTCTGCCTCCTTTGTGCTCCACAGAGCTTTGGCTCTACTATGTTTTGGTCTCAGACCTTTGCCTTGTCTGTCCACGGTATTAGGAGGACCTGTGGGTCCTTTCAAGCTGGGGGCCCAGGTCCTAATCATCTCTGACTCCTCAGTGTCTCTCTAGTTTCCAATTCTTGACACTGCAGAACAGTGATACTTGGTGTGTGTGTGTTAGGGGACGTTTTGCTGTTCCTAACCTCATGACAAAGCCGACCACCTGCTCCACCTGTGGGCAAGGATGGGCAGCCCCTGCCTGCCCCTAGGGGCAGCAGCCTTGCCTGGCAGATAACATGGAGCTCCTACCAACACAAGAGGGTCAAGTGCTCAAGCCCACAGCAGAGGAAGGAGGAACGGGAGTCTAAAAAGACCACCCCTCCCTCCCACCAGAATTTCTCTCCCTGAGCGTGCACTGGTCTGATAGATTTCCCTCCCAGTTATCTGGGTGTCTGGACCATCCAAACTGTATAAACGACACCCAAATCATTCCCTTAGGGCTTTGGCATACACAGTGTTATTAGCTGTTTTTATTTGGTGAGTGGGGTGCAGGTAACGGCTTTGCCTTTCTAATTCCACTTGGTTCCTAGAGCCCCTTTTGCCTTTAGAAAGGCACCGGTCCATGGGCTAAGGATGAGGACCCCATTCCTCTGTGGCTGAAGGAGGCCTAGAGTTGGGCTAAGGAGGGTGATCTCAGGCATGATCCAAACTACACTGGTGAAGTCTCCAGCCTTTCAAAACTCCCCTGGAGTTGCTCTTGAAGTCTCCCGGAGTCAGCTTGTTCAGCGTGAATAATAACGGTCCCTGGCCCTATCCCCTCCCCACACATTTCACCTTCAAAGGGCTGGGAAAAATTTCCCTAATTAATTAACTCCTCTACAGCCTGCCTTCCATGTCTTTGGGTGATTAATGGTCACTGTGGCTTTAAATCCAGGGGCAGAGGGAAGTTGGCAGTGGTGGACACCAGAAGCAGGAATGCTGGGGAGGGGGCAGCCCGAGGGCTTTTCCTGGGGTTGGAAGACCCCACCTCTTCCCCATTCTTGCCCTTGCCCAGGGCCTGGCTGAGAGGCCCCAGAGCCAGACCACAAATACATCCATCAATATTCAATCAACGAGTCTCAGATGTGAGACTGTGAGAATTAGGGCGTTCTGAGAGAGGTGGAGAAGCTAGTGCCTGTTCTAATGTCTGCAAAACAGGGTAGCAGTTAAGAGCATGGGCTTTGGAGTCAGGAAGCACTGAGTTCTAAACCTGATTCTGCTTCTTTCCAGGCATGTGATCAAGGGTAGGTCGCTTTGCTTTCCTGGGTCTCAGCATTCTTACTTATACAACAGGGACAAGTAATAAGACCTACCTCCCAGAGTAGCTGGAAGGATGGACCAAGAGTTTGTATGTGAAGCTCTTGGCATGTTACAGAATACACAGCAAGTGCTTAGTGCCGATGGCAGTGATGGAGCTGCTGCAAGGCCAGACTCCTCATCCCCATTGCCCAGCTAGGACTCTCACCCTCTGACTCTATTCTCCTTAGCAGCTCCTCTCCCCCTCCCACAGCTGCATAGCCCGGTCCAACCCAGCTGCAGCACCACCTGCTGCAAGACCCTGAGCAAAGTACTGACTTTCTGATCAAGGAAGCAGGGGTCAAGCTGCCTCCTTCCTGTTTCCAAGGCTCTGGGATGTAAACAGGGACAAGGCCCAGCCCTTCCCCTGAGGAATTCCACAAAGGAGAGACAGATGGGGACATAAATACTTGCAAAGGCAGTGTGAACTCTGACAGAGGTGCACGGCATTCAGCAGGAGCCAGGCAATGCATCATGGGCTCAGAGTGCAAAGAGCAGTGTTCTCAACCTTCCTAATGCCGCGACCCTTTAATATAGTTCCTCATGTTGTGGTGACCCCCGACCATAAAATTATTTTCATTGCTACCTCATAACTGTAATTTTGCTACTGTTATGAATTGTAATGTAAATATCTGATGTGCAGGATGGTCTTAGGCATCCGCTGTGAAAGGGTCATTCAACCCCTAAAGGGATCAAGACCCACCGGTTGAGAACCGCTGGCAAAGAGGGTAAAAGGAGCCGACTCTGAGCACATAACAGTTGCTCAGGAAACACGTTTCCCAACTCCAGCGTTCCTGTTCTCCACATGGCCTAACTTTTTTACATTCAGTTGCTTGCCATCTCGGAACTCCAATTTCATTTTTCTTTTTGGAAATGGAGTCTCGCTCTGTCTCCCAGGCTGGAATGTAGTGCATCATAGCTCACTGCAGCCTCGAACTCCTGGACTCAAATGATCCTCCCACCTCAGGCTCCCAAAGTGCTGGGATTATAGACATGTGACTGTGCCCAGCCTCAAAACTCCCATTTCTGTCCTTTCTGCTGAGCCTGCAAAGTCTGGAAAGAGAGCTGTAATATGTGTTCCCAGGGAGCCCCTCCCCCATCACCAATGTTAGCAAACATTATTATTTTCCATTGTAAGGTACTGGGCAAGAGCTTTACTGGATTAACCTAACTTAATCCTCATGATAACCCCATTTGACAGGTAGCAAGGCTGAACCAGAACCTAAGGGGGGGCATACCAGGAGAATAAACCTGGGTGGACTTTGACACAGGCTGCAGTAACAGAGGGTTTGAAAAGTGGGTGTGGCCAAAGAAGGGTGGTTGAATCAGAAGAGGCAAATGACCAGCCCACAGGGGCCCTCAGACTCCTGGCAAAACCCTGGGGTACCTGTGGTGCTCAGGTCTGCTGGCTTCATTCACCAGCTTAACGATGCCTCATGGACCTGATGCTCAGCAGTGGGCACCCGAGTTCGTAAGTCCGGGGCAAGCACCCTGCATAGCATGTACTCTGCTGGGAGACAGGGGAGGGTGGAGTGTTCATCCTTCCTGGGGAAGGCAGGTGTCTGGGACTTAAAGCAGGCTGGGAGGGATGTGCCAGATGTCCCAGTGCAGCTCCACACTTCCTGGTGAGTGAGTGTACGGGGTGGGATGGGGTGGGGAGTGGGGCAGTAAGGGTTAAGGGGACAGGTTCTTGGTAAGAGAACCCAGAACCCTAGCATGATTTTTCAGAACAGAATTCTCAATGGATATGTTGCGGTTGGGGGAAGGGAGGAGAGCAATTTCTGCCCTGTTGGTGGGTGGCAGGGGAGATCTGTTGGAAACAGCCTCTGGGGGAACAGTATGGAAAGCAACCCTATCCAGGAGGTGAGGATGCCACAATTTTAAAGTCAGCCTAGGAAAAATGAAAAAGGAGCAAATACATCCCCCTCCCTCCCCCTTCTTTCTATGGGACAGCAGGCAAGTTACTTCACCTTTCTGAACATCAGTCTCCTGAGTGTGAAGCCTCAGCTCACAAAAAGGCTAAGACAGATGTCAGTTTTCTTGTTTTTTTCCTTTTGCTACTTGCCTCCTCCCAGGCAAGTAGTTCCTGGTCCATTCATTTGTTCATTCATTCATTCAAGTATTCATTTGACAGAGGACTGGCTTCCTACCACGTACTGTTGTAAGCACTACCCTCATGGAGTTTATGTTCCAGTGGGGGGAGACAGTGAATTCGCCAGTTTTTAAGTGTTTGCATGCTAACAAGTTTGTGGTAAGTGCTAAAGAGTAGAACAAAGGGAAGTGGGGCAGAGGGAAGATGGCATTTGAATAAAGGCCTGATTGAGGTGTGCCATGCAGGTTCCTGGGGGAAGAGACTTCTGTGCAGCAGGAACAGCTGGTGCAGGGACCCTGAGGAAGGACTGCCTGGCCCATTCAAGGAGAGGCAAGGAGGCCGTGGAGGGAGAGAGAGTGGGCAGGGTGGCAGGTGAGGGCAGAGAGAGAAGAGCAAGGGAGTCAGATTGGGTGGTTCTCAGGGGGCTGTTGCAAGGACTTTGACTCTGAAGGAAGTGGGGAACCATAGCAGGATTTGAGCAGGGCAGGGATGTGATATGACTTCACTGAAGTTCCTCTGGCTACCAGAATGAGAGCAGGTGGTAGGGGGACAAATGTGGAAGGAGGTGGCCCATTTGGAGGCTACTGCAGTCACCCAGGTGAGAGGTGATGGCAGCTCAGACCAGCAGCGGTGCAGAGCAGTGGTCAGATTCTGGATGGATTTTGAAGGTAGAGCTGCCTAGATTTACTGAGGGGTTTACCGTAGGGGCGTGTGAGAAAGAAAGGAGTCAAGGGCGATGAGGCCGGAAGGGGGTGGACTGGTGGCTTTCTTTTGTGAACAGCATGCTCAGGCTGCTGTCCCTAGCAGCCCACGACTTCCAATCCCCTTCTCTCTTCTCTATTACTGAGGCCTGTGGCAGGCATCTCTCCCGCAGTGAGGAGCTCTCCTGGGGCCTGTCAGGGAGGCACGTGTGTCCACACATACACACATGTGCAGGAGCAGTTTAGAGATCTTGTTTTCTGGGATTGGACTCAGGCCTTCCTCTTCCAGCTGAAGAAGAATTAAGAAAGGCTAAGGAGTTGGAGCCCTTCTGTGTATCTGGGCTTCAGTGCACTCATCTGAGAAGTGGGGGTGAAGATTGTGGAAGACCCCTGGGCTGGGCTGAGGCTGTGCAGGTGGATGTTGCGATGTCTGGATGCCATTACAGTGAAGTTAGGAGTGGGGCACAACTTCAAAGGGTATATAGAAAACTGGGGGGCAGGAAGCATAGTGGGAGTGGAGGTCCAGAGGTGTGAGTAGTAGGTCAGGGGTGAAGGGTGGGCCCTGGGGACAGCTGAGGGGTGGTCTGGGGTGGGAGAGGCGCAGGGTGGTGCTGGCATGGCAGGCTTTCGTGGCAAGGTACTGGGTGCTACAGCATATGTGCTGGGTGGGCGGCAAGCACTTTGTGTACAGGACCTCTGATGAACCCTCTTTGCCCTCCTTCTCTCCCCCTCCCCTCACTTGCTCCCTGGCTCACTCCACACTGCCCCCTGGCTGTTCCCTGTGACTACCAACCGGGGGGTGGAGGGGTGGGCTGTGCATTCTGTTCCCTCTGCGGGCTGCTTGTCCCCAGACACCCATATAACCCCTTGCCTTCTCCACATCTCTGCCCCAAGGTCTCCCCCCAGTGGGGCCTGCCCTGAACGCCATTCAACGTGCAGCCCTGCCTGGAACTGCCTCTTCCCTTCTCTGACTTCCTTTCTTTCCCTAACACTCATCACCATCGTTCATATATTCATTTTACTGTCTGTCTCCTTCCTTTAGAATCTGAGCTTCATGAGGGTAGGGACTTCTGTTTCTGTCATTGTTTCAATCCTTTGTAAGTGTACAGTTCAGTGGCATTAAATGCCTCCTCACTGTTGTGTGACCATCACCACTGTCCATATCCTGTACTCTGAGCCCATTAAATAACAACTCCTCAGTCCTTCTTCCCTCCAGCTCCTGGTGGCATCTATCCTATTTTCCGTCCTGAATTTGCCTGTTCTGGGTAACTTATATAAGTGGAATCATATAATAGTTGTCTTTCAAGTCTGGGCGTGGTATAGCTCACACCTGTAATCCTAGCACACTGGGAGGCCAAGGCCGGTGGATTGCTTAGGCTCAAGAGTTCGAGACCAGCCTGATCAAGAGCAAGATCCCGTCTCTAAAAATAGCGGGCACCTATAGTCCCTGTTATTTGGGAGGCTGAGGCAAGAAGATGGCTTGAGTCTAGAGTTTGACGTTACTGTGAACTATGACGCCACAGCACTCTACTGAGGGTGACAAAATGAGACTCTTTCTTTAAAAAATATAGTTGCCTTTCTTGTCTGGCTTATTTTACTTAACATGATGTTTTTGAGGTCTAACTAAGTTATAGCATGTATCAAAATGTCATTACTTTTTATGGTTGAATAATATTCCATAGTGTGTAGATACCACATTTGGGTGACAGCTGCATGCTCTGTGACTGGCATGGTGCCTGGCTCATAGCCAGTGCTCGATAAATATTTGTTGAATGAAGGAATGTCAAGGGTGAGGGGTCTTTATGGCTTTGCTTTTGTTTTAGAACCATTGTGCTTGGGATCCTAGAACAGTATTCACATATAGATGACAAGGAGTGCCCTTGGGTGCTGCGAATAAAGGGGGCTGTGGGACAAGGGCACAAACGGGTGCGGCTGTACCCCCCTACGGAAGGGGCTCCTTCCTGCCCTGGGCAAAGCACCACACTCCCCCTCCTCACTCCAGAGTATCCTGCAGGGGAGAGTCTTTTGCAGGAATATAGTTTACAGCTCCCTGAACCCAGCCTGCTCAGGCTTCTCTTCTCCATTTGGGGTGCTTAAAGTTTATGGGGGTCTCTTTGCCTGTGGAGGTGGCCCCAGGTCTGGCAGGCTGGAGACGATGTCCCTGCTAGACAGCTGTCCTCAATCTGAGAGTGCCGAGGGTCTGGACTCATCCATGAGAGGGTCCAGATGTCCAGCCTCATCCTTGCTAATTAGTGCAATTAATTAACAAGTGGCACTGTGGCTCTGGGAGTCTTGGGCTCCTTTGACATGCTGGAGCAGTGCCATAAACAGGTGTTGGGGGCCAGTGACTCTCCTTAGACAGAACTCACTCTAGGTTGACCAGTCCTTGCAAAAAGAGGCCCCCACCCCAGGAGTGATTGTAGTGGGCTCTCTCTTTTCTGTGCAGCTGGTTCCAGGAGAGCCACAGCTTGGAAAAGGTAGGATGAAGGGAGGGAACTCAGCCAATCCCCATCAAAGGATGCCTGAGACCCACAGCCAGAGCTGCAGAAGGAATAGGAAATGCAGTGTCACCTACACCAGGTTGATGGAGGAGATATGTCAAGAGGACCCTGAGCTGATGAAGGAGACACAGAAGTTCTCCCTGATCTGACGTGGGATACTGCCCCTGTCCTGGGAAGTGTCCCCAGTCTGAGGTTGGAGACGCAGTCTCTGTGCTGGGGCGCTCCTGGTCTGATGGGGGAATGGAAGAGAAGACAACAACTTGAGAAAAGAGGCTCTGAGCCCTCTGAGTAGTACAGAGATGGCATTCAAAGGAGGGTATACAGGGTAGACGGGGCAGGTTCCCGGGGAAGCAACTACCTTGCTGACCTTGAAGGAGTAGAGGAAAAATCTCAGCCAGGACCCCTGAAACCTCCTGCAACACTGAATTGAACTCATTTGAGGAAGAAGATGGCCAAGGTCTGGTAGAGCTCTGGCAGGCAAGAGCCTTGGAACTTCAAGCTGGAGATGGCAGGGGTGGGGACTGGAGGGATGTGGGCCTGGTTTGAAGGAGAGTCAGAGAAGGAGCAAGCTCCAACCATCTAGGGAAGATGTCCCTGGTGAGCGTCACTATGACCAGCTTGTCATGGGCAAGAGAAAGAGGGTCACTGAAGAGAAGGACAGTCTGGACAGAGCTGTTTGGGATGAAGGGATTAATCTTTTCTGTTTGCTTTTTTTTTTTTTTTTTTTTTCCTTTTGTAAGACCAGAACCACTGAGTTTGAGATCCCAGAGGAACATCCAAGCAGAGACGAAAGCCATTAGGGAGTCTGAGGCTGAGGTTAGAGGTTCAAGGCAGCCTCAACAACTGTACCTGGTACTAGGTGTTAATAAAGAAGTCCCTATTCCTCAAAGTGTGGGTGGTCCATGGGACGGCAGGAGCACCTAGGCGTTTGTCAGAGATGCATAATCTCAGGCCCCATCCCAGGCTGACTGCTGTGGTGTGACCATTTGTGTCTGCTCTGAACTTCATGTTGAAACGTAATTCCCGAAGTATTAAGAGGTGGACCTTCAGGGGGTGATGAAGTCATGAGGGCTCCACCTTTATGAATGGAGTAGTACCCTATAAAATGGCTGGAGGGAACTGGCCAGGCCCATTTTGTCCTGCCTCCCACCACACGGGGACACAGCATGAAGGGGCCATCTTGGGAGCGGAGAGAAGCCCTTACCAGACTCTGGATCTACGGGAAATGAATTTCTGTTATTTATATATGGCCCAGCAACACAAAAGGCCTAAGACCCTGACTAAGCAGAATCTGCATTTTAACAGAATCCTGTAGAGATTTGTGTATTCACTTAAGTTCAAGAGGCTCTGCTCTGAATGCTTATTGTATTCTTCTAATTTTATGGTTGAGGAAACAGAGGCTCAAAAGTGGAAGACAGGGCTGGGTGCAGTGGCTCACGCCTGTAATCCTAGCACTCTGGGAGGCTGAGGCAGGTGGATTGCTTGAGCTCTCGAGTTCAAGACCAGCCTGAGCAAGGGGGAGATCCCATCTCTAAAAAATAGCCAGGCATTGTGACAGGTGCCTGTGGTCCCAGCTACTTGGGAAGTGAGGCAAGTGAATTGCTTGAACCCAGGAGCTTGAGGTTGCTGTGAACTATGACACCACACCACAGCACTCTACCCAGGGCAACAAAGTGAAACTCTATCTCAAAAAAAAAAAATGGAAGAAGATGGTGAGGCTTTGGCTGGAGCAGAGAGTTCTGGTACTTAAGGTTTCTAGTGGGGAGCAAAAAGCCTGCACAATGGTGTGCTGGCAAATGTTTAGCAAGTGGATGGGGTAGGGAGAAAGAATTCTGGTTTGAAGCATTTCCAATTACTGTGGTGTAAATACTCCTACGTGGTGGATTTCAAGTTACCAATCCAATGACACTAAACATGGAGCTGGAAAGAGATGTATGTACTTGGCTATCCTAGCTGACTGTCACCCTTAGGCAGATTGTACCAGCAAGTTCTCACCAGACCATGAGCACTGGGGACATGGAGACCAGGCCCAGGGAGCTATCAGTGACCTGCTGGGCCTAGTTTATTCTTTTGACCTGAAAACTTAATTTCTTTTAAGCTTGAGACCAGGTGAGGAGCAGCCTGAGTGAGCAGCCTGCACTGTGACCAGCTGCAACTGTTGCCTGTTCATCCCATGCTACCAGAGTGTCTTGGGGCCCGGCTGGCGCCCCTCTTTTTTGAAAAGTCATGGGCTGCAGAGCACCTGGGCAGAGTCCAAAGCTCTGGGTTCTAGTCTCCCTTGAGGCTTATTAACAGGTGTCATGACATCAGTAGCCAGTGAGGGCAAGGCTGCTGGCCCCGGGGCTCATGCTCTGCTCCTCCACACCGTCCGGGGACCCTGCCCTGCCAAGCCTCAGTCTAAGAGAGATGGGCAGACTCAATTCTCTCTCTCTCTCTCTTTTTTTTTTTTTGCAGTTTTTGGCCGGGGCTGGGTTTGGACCGGCCACCTCTGGCATATGGGGCCGGCACCCTACTCCTTTGAGCCACAGGTACCGCCCAAGACTCAACTCTCTTTAAAGACCCTTCTAGCCCTGACATTCTAGGCATTGGAAAGGTCTGGGGAAAATGCCAGGAGCAATTTTATTAAAAAAAAAAAAACTTGGGAAATTCTGCAGAGTGGATTGGGGATAAGTGGTTGTATATATGTGCACGTGGGGATGGGTAGGGTATGAGTGTGTAGGTATTGCGAGAGTATGGACGTGCCTGTGGGTAGCTGACCACGTGCACCTCTGGGTGCAAGTATCCTAAATGTGTGGATGGGTGAGGGTGTACTGTGACTGGGTTTGGGTGTAGGGCTGGGAGGTAGGTACACAGGGGCTCCTATAGGTGCTGGGTGCTGCCTGAGAGCAAGTGTGCAGCAGAGTGACAGGTTGAGTGTGGTGTGTAAGTGTGTGTGAGGGGGTGTATATTAGGAAGGGGAAACACACAGCAGCACACACTGCCATCTCTCTGTCCTGCTGCCTTTCCCAAGACCCTCTCCCACTCCTCCCCCGTGTGGGGACTTCCTGGGACAACGACTGATTGTCCAGCTGCCTGCCCCCCACTGAGGGCCAGGACACCCTCCAGAGGCCACAGCCCCTTCCCTTTGCGCTGGTGCCCACCGTGGTTCTGGATTAGCAGATGAGTGATACAATGGGCACATATGGTCCCGAGTGCCGGGCGCAGCCCAGGGCCCCTTACTCAGTGCAGCCGGGATTAGACCTAATGAATTGGAAGGAGTTAACAATGCTTCGGGGCCCAGCGCAGGCCCAGGAGGCTTGCTCAGCCCCAGTGCTGTGGCCGCCTTTCACCACTGAGGTGTAATCCGCTTTGAAATCAAAGGTGGTACAAAGTATGAATTTAAATTTGACATTTACAGCTGTGGTGAGATGATGTATTCTGGAAAGGTCTCCTCTTCTTTAAAGGGGCTGGGGGCTGGGAGAGAAGGCCAAGGGACAGGAGGAGAGTAAAGCCATCTGGCTGTCAGAGGAAGGCCCGGGCTTGCTCAGGCCTGGCCAACGTTCCCTACGTACCTTGGGTGGAGGGAGAGGTGGGAGAGGGGGTTGGGGGCAGCATGATGCATTCTCCCTGCGTCAGTCCAGAGAGTCCACTCCGTGTAGGTAGAGTACTGAGGTGTCAGTCACAGCTCACAGCAACCTCAAACTCTTGGGCTCAAGTGATCCTCCTCCCTCAGCTTCCTGAGTAGTTGGGACTACAGGAGCCCGCCACAACACCCAGCTAGTTTTTCAATTTTCAGTAGAGACGGGATCTCAGTCTTGCTCAGGCTAGTCTCAAACTCCTGAGCTCAGGTGATCCTCCCAGAGTGCTAGGATTACAGACATGAGCCACCACGCTGGACCTCTTCTTGTGTTTTGTGATTTACATTTTTCTCACAACCAATGATGTGTGTCTTTTCACGTGCCTATTTTTGGTTTGCATATTTTCTTTGGAATCTGGCCCCATTTTGTACTTCAGGAAACTGAGGCTCTAATTCTCTGGCATAGTGTGGCATCCTGAACCCTGAACCCTTCTCCGATCAGGCCCAGCCTCTCCAGGCTCTTTTCCTGGCCCACCCTTGTGCTCCCAGCAGCCACAAGAGACTCCCACATTCCCCAGACACCTCTTGCACTCTGCTGAGCTCCCCACTGGGTGTATGGAAAAAGGGAGAGCATCTCCTGTGACCCCTTCACCCCTCCTTGCTGAGTCCCTTCCCTGGACTTTCGACTCATTCTTCCAGCTCAGACAGCGCCCCCTCTAGGCTCCCAGAGAACTCTGTCTGTGTCCCAGCTTCAAGGGCCTCATGGTGAGGGCAAATGTGAAGTTCACTCTCAGGGCTTTCTGCAGAAGCAGGGGCTGTGCTCCCTTCCCTGGGCCCTTACGTGGAACCCTGGATCAGGCAGGTGGTCCGCGCATTTCCCTTTCTCCCCACTCCACTGCATCTCAGCAGACATTTGTTTGGGAGGCGGAGAGGGAATGGGGGACACTGATAGTTTCTAACCATCACTGAGCACTCACTATGTGCCAGGACATGCCAAGCCCTGGACTTGTGTTATTTGTCTCAACATCACATCAACCCCCACAAATTAGGCACTTTTGTTATCTGCTTTTTTCTTTTTTAATAGAGAGATTGAACTCTTCACAGGTGGACCCACAGAGGCCCGTTTCCTAGCCTTGCCTCCATATCTCTGATGGGCAGGTGGGCAGCTACTGCTTAGGGGCTGTCCCATGGCAAAGGGCTTCCTCTGCACTTTAGCCTGGGGACACAGACTCTTGGAAGGGCTCCTACCATCACCATCAGCAAGAGTCCTCCTCCTCCTGCCCTTCTTCTTCCTCCTCCTTCCGTTCTTCTTCACACCCTCCCCAGGAACCACTGTCCAAACCAGGCTGGCTTTCCTCCAGCCCCAGCAGGAACCTGGAGCTCCAGAGCTCTGGGTTAGGGTGTATCTATTCCGTCCACACCAGCAGTAGGTAGGCATCAAGGCAGCTCCCTATATCAGGGTCCGAAGGTTGAGAAAGAGAAAGGCATGATGAAATATCCGAGGGGAGGGACAACTGCCACAGTCCCTGTAAATGCTCCGTGAGCTGCAAGCGGCCAACCAAGCTGCTGGGCTGTGGGCAGTGGTCTGGGCCTGTTGGTCCCTGTGAGCCAGGCCAGGCTCTGTGCAGGGCTTCCTAAGGCTCCTATTTCCTAGCAATCTCATTGACAGATAATTGCAACAACAGCTACACCTGCCAAACCAACCCCTGCTCTCTGCACTTTGCCCCTAACAGCTCTTTTAACCATCACAACAACCCTGAGAAGTGCAGGCTGCTCTTAACTCCCATCCACAGATAGGGAAATGAAGTTCAAAGAGGTTGAGCTGTTTGGCCAAAGTAACAGACTGGAATCAGATCCAAACCCAGGTCCGGCTTGGAAGCCTGAGCTCCATTCTTGCTGCTGCTGAGAACTGGGGAGAGGGGCGCACCTTTCTTCTACTTCTTTTGTAGAAAACAGAGGCCCAGAGACAGGGGGGAAATCCCCAAGGTCACACAGCAAGATAGAAGTAATCTTGTTGCTCAGACTGGGTTTCCTAAGGGCCCATCCTGGGATGTAGTCCATATGCAGCCAGTCCCTGCAGAATCACAGGACAGAGCAGTTCCTAACATCCAGAAAAGCATGCCCCCCCTCGCACCCCTCCACTGCTCCTTGGCATAAGACAAGTCAGGTGTCCTGGAGGGAGGGGCTGCTCCGTGGCTAGCGGTCAGTGGTCGGTAAGCTCTTCCTGTAAGGCACACCTATACTTCAGATCATCAAAACCCAAGCACGTAATTTTTCATTTTTATATCAACCTGTGTTCCTAGGTATCAGTTTTGCCCTCCTGGAATTCAGCTCAGCTGTTGGCAAAATAGTTTGCCTGCCCCAAGAACTTGGCAGAACTTGCATGGTAGGAAGAGCGGGATGGCCCGGATGCCCTCAGGGCAGGGATGGGTTTGCCTCGGATAACAGTATACACAGGATCCAAACCCAGTTAAGAGTGCCTTTTTACCTGCAAATATTTTATTGTTTCAATGTCCAGACTCCCCCAAGATAAGGTCTATTTTTTTTTTCTATCAGACTGAGGGGTGTTTTTTGAGGCAGTGTCTCCCGCACCAGACTGTGGTTCACCTAAAACGGGAATTTTGTCTATCTCATCAGATTGAGAGCTATCACAGGCCAGAGCTGTGGCTCCCTCATCAGACTGGTTACCCCCCAGGACAACGCTGTCTCCCCATCAGACTAGCTACCCCCCCGAAGGTAATGCTATCTCCCCCAAACTGAGTAGCATCTGCACCCCCTCCAGCTAGTCCCCTTCCTAAGCATGGCTGAATCTACACCACTTGGCGCAGGAAGCTTCTCCCAGAATAAAGCTTTATAGGGCGGAAAAACTCTCCTATCCCTCCCACCCCACCCCCAGGGAGCCAAGCCATAGAGGCCACCGTGAGGGACTCCTGGGGACCTGTCCTAGACCAGCGAGACCCAGCCAGACCCGTGGGCTCCTCTCCCTGCCAGCCCACCCCCCTCACTGGGCCACCTAGCACCCCCTGACCCCATGGCCTTCCATCATGGAAGATCTATAACATTTACAATCCCAAAACAAAAGACCCCGAGAGCCGAGGACAGAATTCATCTTCCCAGCTGACAAGCCCCGTTAATTAACGACTTAGAAATCGATGACGAGAAGGGACAGGCGGCAAATGACACCTCAACGTGGGCCAGGAGGAGGGAGGAAATGTCCAGGGACTGGTGGACACGCACCGTGGGGCTGGCCGGGTGCCTGGAAGAGCTACCCCCCATCTGTCACTGTCACTTCAAACGTGGTTGACTACCTCCTGAACCAGAAATTCTCATTTCCCACTGTGGCAAACCCCCAAGAAAAGGGAGAGGTTATGCTCAAAGAGTTAAGGGAAGGTAATTTATGGAGCACCTACTGTGTGCCAGACATTGAGCTGGATGATTTTCATCCATTATAACATCTTACAGCAGCTTGGGGGGCAGGGGTTGTTATTCCCATTGTAGGGATGAGAAAATTAAGGGCTGAAGGAAAGTAAGCCTAAGGTTGACTAAGGTTGGGGTGTTATTTTTAGATACCTCTTACAGGTTGATGAAACCAGCTTTGTTTAAAGAGGCTATTTGCAGAGGCGGGGTGCAGTGGCTCACACGTGTAATCCTAGCACTCTGGGAGGCTGAGGTAGTGGATAGCTTGAGTCCGGAAGTTTGAGACCAGCCTGAGCAAGAGCAAGACCTCATCTTTACTAAAAATAGAAAAATTAGCTGGGTGTTGTGGAGGGCACCTGTAATCCCAGCTACTTGGGAGGCTGAGGCAAGGGGATGACTTGAGCCCAGGAGTTTGAGGTTGCTGTGAGCTATGATGCCACGGCCCTCTACTCAGGGCAACAGAGTGAGACTCTGTCTCAGAATAAATAAATAAAGAGGCAGCTTGGTTAAAGCAAAGAGCTCCGAATTTGAGAGCAAAAGATCTGAGACTAAGGCCAGTGTCCATCCCCACTATCTGTGTAATGTCGGACAAGTTACTTGATTTCTCTGAGACTCAGTTCTCATGTGTACCAAAGAGAGAATGATCTCTGACTCCTTATTATCATGTAGAGGGCTCATAAATCCCTGCAGCAGAGCTGAGGATGCGCTAAGGCCCACACTGGGGTAAGGGGTCAGATGTTATTTTCTTCTTTCTTTCTTTCTTTTTCTTTCTTTCTTTCTTTCTTTCTTTCTTTCTTTCTTTCTTTCTTTCTTTCTTTCTTTCTTTCTTTCTTTCTTTCTTTCTTTCTTTCTTTCTTTCTTTCTTTCGACAGTCTCACTTTGTCACTTTTTTTTTTTTGTAGAGTACTGTGATGTCATAGCTCACAGCAACTGAAACTCTTGGGCTCAAGCAATTCTCTAGCCTGAGCCTCCCTAGTAGCTAGGACTACAGGTGCCCGCCACAAGACCCAGCCATTTTTTTGTTTGTTTAGCAGGCCTGGGATGGGTTTGAACCCACCAGCCCTGAAGCATGCTTCTGGCGCCCTAACCATTGAGCTACCGGCACCCAGCCCAGATGTTATTTTCTCATCACCAGGCCTCTTGGTCACCCTCATCTAACTCTGGGCCAAGACGTGGGAAGAAATGGCATAAGGAGCCATCTGGCTGTGCCAGAGAAGGGGAGGCTAGGTAGGTGTTGGGGGTGTTGCTGAACAATTAGGCTCCCTGTCCTGGGCTTCTGGGTGAGGACATCCTCTCTGCCGGGACTGTAGGTGCCCACTGCCATCCTGCAGAGATGGGTCCTGAGGCTCCTGCTTCCCTCCCTCTGTAAATCATAAGCTAAGGAGCTCCAATCTGGGAGGAGGAGCTGGGTGGGGTACTTCTGGGGAAATTTATAGTGGTGATTTTCTCCTCCACATCAGCAGCTGGTGGGGGGGGGGGGCTGCAGTAACTCTGCTATGGCTTCTTGTGCCTATCACCCATTCTCCCAGCCAGACAAGCCATTGATCGTACAGGGGCTGCTGCTGGGAGGATGCAAGGTAGACTTCAGCCAGAACTTCCCAGACACTGTGATGGTTGGAGAACACAAAAACGGGTAAGTGATGGAGGCAGCAGTGTGCAGAGGCTGGAGGTGCATGGGGTAGCCTGTGAGGTACCACTTACCTATCCACTTGACAAATCTTTAATGGCCACCTTGCATGTGGCAGGTGATGCCTGTGCCAGATGCTGCCAAGCATGACAGATGTCAGCTGAACCTGCTGGAGCCTGGGGGGAGAGGGACTTTAATGGAAAAGCCACAAACACTTCCTTCTAGGGGATGGGAAGCCTCCCTGCTGGTTCCTTATGGCCAGAGGGAAGCTGAGGAAATCACTGCCTTCCATTGTCTGGGCCAGGTCTCCGGCCAGGGAGCTGCCTTCCAGGCCCACAATAACCTGCAATCAAGGTCTTAATTACAGCTGCCTGCCTTGTGCAGGCCTCTCATGGTGACATCTTCATACAGCCCTGGAACCATCAAATTTGCTGGTCTCTTCTCCTGGTCTCTTCCAACGGAGTCTCAGGGACCCTGGCTCTCTGCAGGGTGAAGCCCGGCTTGGGCTGGGCTGGATAACAGGGAGAGCCCCACCTCTCTTCCTCCTCCCGGGCTCCAGGGCAAGGACTCAGGCCACAGAGGCTACTGGAGCTGCGGAGGTGAGGATGGATGGGAGATGGACAGAGGCAACTCTATGGCCCTCCCACCCGGAGACAGCCAGGTGAGAAAGAAGGAGACAGCCTGTCTGCTCAGTAAACTTGGGCAAGCTGTTGTGCCCAACCCCTCATCTGTAAAATGGGGTTAAAAGCACCCCAATTTGTCTGTCATGAGAGCTAAACAGGAAAATACTTTGTAAACCAAAAAGTATACATGCAGAGGCAAAATAAGAGGACAAGAGGAAATAATAATAATAATAATAATAATAAAAAAACTTTATAAAGCACCTATTCTGAGCCAGACATCGCCTTACGTACTCCTCAAGCAACCCAGTGGGCAGATCTTATTAGTCTCACATTCTATTGGCAGCCAAACCTCGGTTCAGAGAAGTTAAGCAATTTCCTGCAGTCTCATAAGTACTGGCAATGGTTCCTGAGGCTGGAGCTCAGATGTCGGTCTCCAAAGCCTTCGGCTCATCAGGTGGTAGGCGGACTTGTGGGTGCAGTGCCCTCCAAGGAGTGTAAGAGCCAGAACTCTTTCTGAAGTCTTCTACCTACTGTGACGAGATCGCACACTCCCATGGTACAGAACTTAGAAGGTACGAATGGGTAAGGGCGGGAGAGTAAATCTTCTTCCTACCCCTGCACGGGTTCCCCTCCTTGGAGGCAACAATTATTGCTTGTTTTATTGTACGGCCTTCCAGAGAGAACTTATGTATGCGTATTAGGCATATATATTTATATATTTATGTACATATTTATATTGGTAGATGATAGATGATTTTAATTTTTTTGCAAAAAGAGGCACATACCAGATGCACTTATTTCTAGAAAGCACCTTCTAACAGCCAGAGGTGAATTCCAGAGGTGTTTAGACAGGCTGAGTGACTGCACGGGATGTTAGGGAAGGGAACCCCGCATTACAGGGGCTAGTCAGTGCTTTTAGCCTGAATGGGTCTTGAATCTTTTCTGTCCCCAAACTTTGCAGAAATGAGACATGGAGAGGTGAAGGGTCATGATCTATCCCATGGTGAGTCTGTAGATGAGCCAGGGAAGATCAGGTGGATGAAAATGTGAGGTGCCACTTATCTCCAAGCCCACAGGTGGATGACGGATGATGCGCGGGCCCGAGATGGAATCAGGCCAGGGGAAGCCGGATAGCCCAGGAGAAAGTCCACCATGGCTTACGGGTGAGCAGGAAGGGGTGGCAGCGTGTGCATGCCCGCAGGCCTTGAGTTTATTTGTAAAGGCTCAGGCAGGAATCTGCCCTCCTGATCCTGAGGCCTCAGGTTGCAGGGCTCAGAGCTGGGGGACAGAGTAGGGGCAACTGGTGTCTGACCCTGGGGACAGAGTGGGGGCAACTGGTGTCTGACCCCCTAAACCAGGTGCCTCCACTGATCACCAGGCCAGATAAAAAGCAGGTCATCCACTGACCTTAGGGCCTTGGCAGGGAGGGGGCTGTGGTACTGCAGTCTGAGGATCCCACTCTCAGCATAGAAAACCCCTAAAAGAACTTCTCCTCCACGGTTTCCCAGACTTTAGTCATTTACATTCTCCTTTCATAATGATGGCCATTTCTGACTCCCCTGTATTTTAAAACTTAAAATGCATGCATATTAAGTGTACAGCTTCATCAATGTTCAATGTGTGTTCACCTGCGTCATCATACTCTATGACAATATGGAGTATTTCTAACACCCAGCAGCCTCCCTCCTACCTCCTCGTGCTCAGGGGCCCCTAAAAGTAACCATAGCTTAGTTTTATGTTTTTTGTTTGTTTGTTTTTTGAGACAGAGTCTCACTTTGTCGCCCTCAGTAGAGTGCTGTGACATCACAGCTCACAGCTAACCTCCAGCTCTTGGGCTTAGGCGATTTTCCTGCCTCATCCTCCCAAGTAGCCGAGACTACAGGCACCTGCCACAACACCTGGCTATTCTGTGGTCGTTGTTGTTGTTGCAGTTTGGCCGGGGCTGGGTTTGAACCCTCCACCCTCGGTATATGGGGCTGGAGCCCTACTCACTGAGCCACAGGCGCAGCCCAGCTTTATGTTTTTAAAGTTTCTGTAAGTTGATTAATTGAGCAGGCCCTCCTTGCCTGGTTTCCTTCACTCTGTGTCTTATCTGCGAGCCCCACCGTGTTGCTGGGTGAGGTAGTAGGCTGTCCTTTTTATTCATACAACTGAATGCTCTACAGTATTCAGTTGTATGAATATACCACCATGTATTTGGCCATTCTCCTAATGGTAGACATTTGAATTATTTCCAGTTTGAGACTTCAAAACAGTGCTTCTGTGGACAGCCCTGTACTTGTCTTTGGGTAGATACATGGACACATTTCTGTTGGACATACCCTGGGGGAGGGGGGAAATGCTGTGCCCTGGAGGGTTTCACCATATATTACTATTTACATACTTTTTTTTTTTTTTTGAAACAGAGTCTCACTCTGTTGCTCAGGTGAGAGTGCTATGGCATCAGCCTAGCTCATAGCAATCTCAAACTCCTGGGCTCAAGTGATCCTCCTACCTCAGCCTCCCAAGTAGCTAAGAGTACAGGGGCCCGCCATAATCCCCGGCTAATTTTTCTATTTTTAGTAGAGATGGTGTCTTGCTCTTGTGCAGGCTGGTATTTGAACTCCTGAGCTCAAGGAATGCTTCTGCCTTGGCCTCCCAGAGTGCTAGGATTATAGGCATGAGCTACCACACCTGGCCTACATAAAATATTTTTAATGGCTTTGCTCTTATATAAAAATTTATGCTGCTCATACAGAAAAGTATGTGACTTGTAATATCTAGATTAATCTTCACAAAGTGAACACACCTGTGTAACCAGCACCCAGAGCCAGAAACAAAGCATTACCAGGACACCAGAAGCCCCCACATTTCCCTTTATAGTTTCAAACCCCCTTTATAGATAACTGCTTTCCTGACTGTTAACACCATAGATCGGTCTTGCGTTTTTACAAACTTTACAAAAATGGAATCACGTGGGATAGACTTTTTGGTATTTGGTATCTTGCACTTAATGTGATACTTGTAATATTCATTCATGTTGTGTAACACTAGGCTTTTTTCATTACTATATCGTATTACGTGTTGTGAATATACCTTGATGGATTTATCTATTTTTCTGTTGATGGATATTCAGTTATTACAAACAGTCCTGCTCTGCTCTCGTGTACACATGTCTGCCTTTCTAGAAGTGGAATTGCTAGTGGTCAAACCTCTTAAATATATTCATTTATTATTAAATTACTAAAAATTTTATATTATTTATTTTGGATAGGAAGTAGGATTTATTATTGGTAGGCCCAAATGATAGGCAACACAGTGTAAGTCCTAATGAGTGCAGGGCCCACCACTTGTCCAGAGGGGCATGATTTGGGATGTATTTGACCTCACAGCCATCTAAGATGAGCCGCTTCTCAGACACCATGTCTTCAAATTTATCTACATTAAACTTGGTAAAGCCCCACTTCTTGAAGATGTGAATCTTCTGGCAGCCTGGGAACTTGAACCTGGCCCTGTGTAGGGCCTCAGTTACATGCTCCTAGTTCTGTAGTTTGGTGTGGAAGGACATGATGACTTAGCCAATGTGAACCCTGGTCACAGTGTCCTGGAGGCAACACGCATACCTGTCTGGAGCCTAGATTGAGAACAGCACAAGGTCTAACATAGGAACATGTGTGGGAAAGGAACGTTTCCAAGGTCCCTTAGAGCAACCCATATGAGCAACAGGCTGTGTACACCACCAAGGAGGCTGCTGGTTGCAGCCACTGTACACCAGGCCCTATTGGGAAAGAGCATAGAAACGTTATAGGTTATTTTTTAGAGAAGTTGTATGTTTACAGAAAAGTTGAGCAGAAGATACAGAGTTACCATACACTCTGTCTTCCTGCTCGGTTTCTCTTATTCTTAACGTGTTGCATTGCTGTGGTATATCTGTTACAACTGATGAATCAATGCATGTATTGATGCATTATTATTAGCTAAAGTCTATAGTTTACATTAGAATCCACTCTGTTGTACCATTCGTTGCTTTTGATAAATGCATAATTTCATGCATGCGCCATTATAATATCACACAGAATAGTTTTCACTGCCCTAAAAATCCCCTGTGCTCATCCCTCTCCCCACCCTGCCAAACCCCTGACAACTGCTGATCCTTTCACCATCTCTCGTTTCCTTTTGCAGAGTGTCATATAATTGGAATATACAGCATATTATGGTTATTTCAGACTGGGTCCTTCCTTCCTTCCTTTCCTTTTTTTTTTTTTTGAGACATAGTTTCATTATGTTGCCCTTGGTAGAGTGCTGTACCATCACAGCTCACAGCAACCTGAAATTCTTATGCTCAAGTGATTCTCTTGCCTCAGTCTCCCAAGTAGATGGGACTACAGGTGCCTGCCACAACGCCTGGCTATTTTTAAAGACAGGGTGTCACTCTTGCTCAGACTGGTCTCGAACCCGTGATCTCAGGCCATGCACCCGTCTCCACCTCCCAGAGTAGGTGGGAGGATGGGATTAGGATTACAGGCGTGAGCCACCATGCCTGGCCCAGACTGGGTTCTTTCCCTTCACAATATGCATTTAAGTTTGTTCTAACTCCTCTTCTCACTTAATAGTTCATTTCTTTTTAATGCTAAATAATATTCTATTGTATGGATTTACAGCAGTTTGTTTATCCATTCACCTATCAAAGGGCATCTCAGTTGCTTCCAAGTTTGGAAAGTTGTGAATAACACTGCTATAAACATTCGTGTGCAGTGTTGTAGGTGGACATAAGGTTTCAGCTCAGTTGGGTAAATAGCTGGGAGTGCAGTTACTGGATCACATGGTAAGACTGTGTTGACCTTTGCAAGAAACCATATTGCAGTGTGGTGCCATTTTGCATTTCCACTAGTGAATGATAGCTGCTGTTGCTCTATGGCCTCCCTAGCATGTAGTGTTGTTAGTATTTGGGGGTTTAGCCATTCTAACAGGTGTGTGTGTCATCTCATCATTTTAATTTGCAGTTCTTTTTTTTTTTTGTAGAGACAGAGTCTCACTGTATCGCCCTCGGTATATGGGGCCGGCGCCCTACTCACTCAGCCACAGGCGCCGCCCTAATTTGCAGTTCTTTAATGACCTGAGATGTTCAACATCTTCTCATATACTCATTTGCTGTCTTATCTTCTCTGATGAGGCAATTGTTCAACTCTTTTAACCACTTTTTTTCTTTTTTTTTTTGGCCAGGGCTGGGTTTGAACCCGCCACCTCCAGCATATGGGACCGGCGCCCTATTCCTTGAGCCACAGGCGCTGCCCTTAACCACTTTTTTTTTTTTTTTTTTTTTTTGGTTTTTGGCCGGGGCTGGGTTTGAACCCGCCACCTCCGGCATATGGGACCAGCGCCCTACTCCTTGAGCCACAGGTGCCGCCCTCTTGACCACTTTTTAATTGGGTTGTTTGTTTCCTTATTGTTGACTTTTTAGAGGTCATTGTATATTTTGGATACAAGTCCTTTTTCAGATATGTGTTTTGCAAATATTTTCTCCCAGTCTGTGGCTCATCTGTTCATCCTCTTATAATATACTTTATTTGCGTTAAAATGAAACTTCAGATCACAATAATAGGGAAATCACAATGATTTACCATGAAAGAAAGTAGCCATAAAAAAGAACATCAGAATGAAAACCCCCATGTTATTCCATTCTAGCCGAGTCCAATTCCTGCGCTGTGAGCCTGAGGCTTAATTCTGGTTAAAAAGGGGATTAGCAAATGGCAGAGAGGTGTGCAAGTTGTACCAGTCCCAAACCAAGACCTTCTCCTGGTCAAAAAATCAGAAAGTTAAAAAATAAAATTAAGGAGTAACATTTTTCCTCTGTGTAAGCAATATAATTTAATGTTGGCAAATGTATCATCAGAAAGAAACTTTGGGAATCACTGATCGTATTCACTCCCTTACTCCTGCCTCTACCCATCCGGTGCTAAAGTCCTTTGATCTGTCACCCAGTGGGGTGCACACCTCCAGTGACCAGGAAATCACCTCTTTCCAAAACCACCTCGCTCTCTTTGAGGTAGCTCTAGCAGGAAGTTCTTCACTGTGTCAAGCAAAATCTCCCTGTAACTTCCCCTACTGGTCCTACCTCCCACTTTGGGGATCCCAGGATCAAGACTGATCTATTTGTTCTAGAGAGCCATTAACCTTTTAGACCCTCAGTTCCTTCATCTAGAGATAATGATGCCCACTTTCCAGGGAATTTTTTTTTAATGATGAAACAAGATACAGCATGTAAGGTGTTCAGCCCCATGCCTAGTCCCTGGGAGGTGGGAAGAAAGGAGCTTTCTTTTCTTTTTTTTTTTAATTCCAGCTTGCTTGCTCATTCTTCGTTTGAAGTACATTTTTTGTTGTTGTTCATTTTCTTTCTTCTTGTTTTAGATGTTCTTTCTCTGGCGATGCTCTGTCCCCTTGCCTCCCCCAGTAGCGGGAATTACAGACGCCCACTACAACATCTGGCTGTTTTTGATGTTAGTAGAGATGGGGTCTTACTCTGGCTCACTGCTGTTCATACAGGTCTCAAACCTCTGAGCTCAGGCAATCCACCCGCCTCGGCCTCCCACAGCACTGGGACTATAGGCGTGAGCCACCATGCCCAGCCAGGAGCTTTCTTTTTAATTCACCTGAGAACTCAACCATGGGAAGAGGTAGGGAGTGGTCTGCATGGTCTTGTCTGGGTGATGTAGCAGCATCATTGAACGAGGCCAGGATCTGAAAGTCTAGAAAGGATCAACCATTAAGCAACTGTGTTTATATTCTAATAGAACTTTAGGGATAAGCTGATTCAACCTCTTCGTTTCACAGCTTAAGAATATGGGGTTTCTGAGGGCCAATGTGCTGCTCTGTTCACAAGGAACTGTATTTTATTTCTCGCCCTAGGTGATAGCTAGTTATCAGCCCATTAAAAAAAATTTTTTTGTGAGCAGGGCGCCGGCTCCATATACCGAGGGTGGCGGGTTCAAACCCAGCCCCAGCCAAACTGCAACAACAACAACAAAAAAATAACGGGGCATTGTGGCGGGCACCTGTAGTCCCAGCTACTCGAGAGGCTGAGGCAGGAGAATCGCCTAGACCCAGGAGTTGGCGGTTGCTGTGAGCTGTGTGACACTACGGCACTCTACCGAGGGCGATAAAGTGAAACTCTGTCTCTACAAAAAAAAAAAAATTTTTTTAAAGGAGGGGTGGGGGCTCGGTGCCTGTAGCTCAGCGGCTAGGCACCAGCCACATACACTGGAGCTGGCAGGTTTGAACCCAACCCAGGCCTGCTAAACAACAATAACAACAACAAAAATAGCCGGGTGTTGTGGCAGTCGCCTGTAGTCCCAGCTACTTGGGAGACTGAGGCAAGAGAATCGCTTAAGCCCAAGAATTTGAGGTTGCTGTGAGCTGTGACACCAGGGCACTCTACCCAGGGCAAAATAGTGAGACTCTGGGTTGGCGCCTGCGGCTCAAAGGAGTAGGGCACTGGTCCCATATGCCAGAGGTGGCAGGTTCAAACCCAGCCCCAGCCAAAAAAAAAAGGAAGGAAAAAAGGAAGGGGCAATAGGGAGAAAGGAGGGAAGGCAAGCAGGAAGCCAAAGATAGATTCACGGGGTTATAGGAAGTCTTAGAGATGGTCTTGTCCACCTCCAACCACTCAGTCACCTCCCTCTCCCCTTTATAGAGAAGAGAAAGTCAAATCTCTGGAGAGGTCTGGTCTCCACATAACTAAAACGCTTGGAGTGGAGCTGCGAGTCGCATGTGTGCTGTTGTCCATGGTCCTGAAACTTCTCACTCAACACATCATGATTATTTCTCCCACTCCCAGGCATGGTTAATTCCAGGAATTCCAAACCAAAGAAGAGAAAAGGTGGTCACGGGACAGAAGGAAAGTCCCTGATGGAGAAGGGCACAGAGACAGAGTGTGCAGAGACACACGGCTGCGACCCATTGTCAGGGAGAAGAGAAGAAATGTTTGTTTTGATGTTGTTTTCAAACAATGGCAACTACCAGGAAGGAAACCAACCGTCATACAGCGATAGCCTAAATATTAAATGACTGAAGAAGAAGAAGAAGAAACGTGTGCCTCAGATTCTACAAAGCTGTGCTACGCACGTCAACGTGAGCACACTAATGCAGATAGGCATGAGAGGAGGGATGTGGTTGACCGTAGTTATTCTTTGTTTTCCTTTTCTTGCCTGATGAAAAATTTGCAATTTTTATCCTGCCAGAAAGCAATCAAAACTGTGATTAGGTTTCACAATTTTGACAGCTAGTTTCATATACTTTAAGTAGTTCTATTTGGTTTTAGACAATTTGAACAATTTGCTTTTCCCTGCAAAATTGAGGAAGGACTGCCCATGCCTCTGCTGTCCCACTAAACCTTTGTGGACAGCAAACCATACAGCTGGCATTTGTCAAATAGTGCTCTAAGCATGCTGTGTGTAAGAACTCATTTATTTCTCATAATGACTCAGGGAGGTAGGTACCATTACAGCGGATGAGGAAATGGAGTGTCAAAGTGGTCGGTACCTGGCCTAAGGTAAACTATCTCCACATCCTGCATCTTCAGCCACTGGCCATCCCAACTCTTGGGGTCTTGCTTGGCCACAGCAGAACCAGACACAGGGTTCCTGATTCCCAGGACAAACCCCTTCTCCCCATTAGCTTAGAAGTGGAGTACATTTGCTAAAGGGAGATGTGGTACTATGGAGTTGCACAGAGCTGCTCTGTGATTGAGCACACAGGTCTGGTCTTGGAGAGAAAACTGTGGGGAAGAGAAGTCAGGCTCCTGCTGAGACCCGCACCCCAGCCCCATTTCATGCCCCAGGGAGCTCTGGCCCAGGAGGAAGATCCAATTTCCAGGCATGGTGGAAACCGGAGCTGGATGCCCCCACTTGCTTCCCTCCCGTGTCCCTCCCCCATGTGTACTGATGTGGAATAGGCTGAGGGCACAAGGGGAAGCATTGTTCCTGCCCCCACCTTGTGCAACCCAGCTCTCACTGGAGCGTGGAGGAGTTTGTGTAACTTTCCTGGAGGTTAAGAGCAGGTCAGTGCGGGGCTGCAGCCCAGGCTACTCTCCCAGCAAAGGGAGCCTCAGGCTAAGCGAGGCGGCCCCGTGGGAACAGAAGTGCATACCTGCTGCCCATGCCCTGAAACGGGAGGGCAGCCTGAGCTGCTGGGTGTGAAGACGCAGACCCCAAACCCCCAGCTGCCCTCCTCGGGCCTGGGCCTTGGACACAGAAGTAGATCACAGTAGTCTGAACTGACAGGGAACCTGGAGACCAGGAGCCCAATGCCCACATGTGACAGGTGGAGAGGAAGAGGCGCTAACTTGAATTGTGCATCTTACTGCTGTGTGCCATTCATTCATTCACTAGATCATTCATTCAGTAAACACTTGTGGAATATCAAGTGCAGACACTCTCCTAGGAAGTTCATTGTGTTTCTTATTCAGGATGGCATCTGAGGGAGGAAATACAGGCTCAGAGAGGGTACGAGATCTTTCCAAGGTCACACAGCTGATTTGAAGCAGGTTTTCTGAGTGCGAGTCCAAGACTCTGTACCAAACATGCAAATACATATATACAGTGTGTGGAAAGTCAGATGGAGGGGGTCCTAAGTCATCTGACATATTCCCCTGTCTCCTGGCAAATGATATGGCAGTCAATTTTACTCAACAATTGATTTGGTGTCTACTCTGGGCAAAGTACTTAATTGATTCTCTTCTTCTGGGAAGATTTCCAGAAACTAACCAGCCTCCTTCATTGGGAAGTTAGTCCTCATAAAATCTTTCCTCCTTTAAGTTTTTTTCCCATTTGTCATATACCAGGATGTGAATGTAGCTGGTATTCTGAGCAAAGTTCTTCCCCATCACAGGATATGTGGAAGCTGGAATAGGATCACAAATGTGGGAGTACAAAGATGTACTACTCTGGTACATGTAGAGAGTCAGAGCCCAACAGAAATTAGTGAAATGAATGAAAATGTGCACACATTCCAACAATTAAGAAGTATCTCGTAGGTTTATAGAACATGTTCGTGTACATTCTCTCATTTAGTCCGAAAAGCAATCCGGGAAGGCAGGCTCTTTATCCCCATTTCACAGATGAGCAAATTGAGGCTCAGAAAGCATAAATAGGTTTCTGAGGGCCACAGAGCTCAGGAGCAGCAGAGCTGGGACCCCAGGCCTCATCACTCCTAGTCCAGTGCTCCTTTTATGATGCCACGTTGTTCAGGTACGTGTTCATGATATTAGTGGGGAGTGTAATATAATGATGGTGGCAAGTGTGTTTCTCTGGCATTCTTTCAGGGCAAGAAATGTTCATTTGGGCTGGAAGCCCAGTTTCTTCTTTCCCTGGAGGATGGTGGGGGGGGGAATGGAAGTGGAGGAGGGGCATCTATCCGGCCAGATGTGTTTAGGAAGAAGGGTGAGTTCATGGCTTGGGTTAATGATCCCTGCCGCCCACATCACTGGATAGTGGGAACAGGTGGCCAAGACCAAGCTGACCCTCCAAGGCATGGGGCTGGCTGAGATAGAAAGTACCAGCTGCAGTCCAATAAAGGTGATTTTTCATAGCCACTGCACCCTAGATATGGGGTGTCTCATCCAGTCCCCACCTTAGTTCAGAGCCCCGTTAGAGTTAACTTGGATCATTATAACCACCTCTGACCTGGCCCCCGGCTTTGCCCCAGTCCTACACCTCTTCCTTGCTGCTGGCAGCGCTGGTTTATACAGCACAAACCCACTCAGGTTCCTTCTCTGCAGAGAATCCACCAGTCCCCTGTCCTTCCAAGGGTAGAGCCTAAACTCCCACGCAGGCTGTCACTGTTCAGCCCCAACTTACCCTCCTATACCTGACCACAAACTCCCCTGGGTGTACCTGCGCCTGCTCAGAGCCTTCCCACCTCCCCACCTTTTCTTGCCATTCCTTTCCCCTGGGATGGCCTTGCCTCAGTCTCTGATGTTGATCTTTCCCTCTTCTCAACTTGCAACTCAGTTTTTCCCTGATGACATTTACCCACTCCTTGCCTGCATTTCTGCACATTTTATCTTCTGCGCTAGACTATGTGTTCCTCTATTCTCTCATTTAGTTCCCAGGGTGGCACTTATGTACACTCACAGCAGGGGCTTCGGAGCACCAGTAGGGCTGAGCTCATTGTCCAGTCTCCAGAGCCCAACTGGACCTGGGTTTCAAATCCTGGCTCTGCCACTGATTAGCGGTGTGACTTTGGGCAAGTTGCTTAATAATCGTGCCTCAGTTTCTTCATCTGCCAAATAGGGATAATGATGGTATTTGCCTCATAGGATTTTTTGAGGATTAAATGAGGCAACAGATGTAAAACATTCAAAGCAACACCAATCACAAAGTAGGCACTCAAGAAGTGTTAGATATTGTTTATATTGTAGCCACGTAAGTGGGATAGATGAAATTTTATTGTCATGAGAATTCAAGTGCAGAGTGAGAACTAACATTTATTGGGCACCTGCTTTGTGCCAGGCAGGATGCTAGGTTTCCACATGCCTTTCCTCATTCATTTTTCGTAAAGATCCTGGGAGATAAGCAGCAACCCTGTTTTTCATATAAAGAACCTGAGGCTCTGAGAGGTTAAGTGATGGGGCTGTGGGCACTCAGACGGGAAGAGGTGGGCCTGAGGTTGAACCCACATCTGTGTAACTCTGTGCTCTGTGCTCTTTTTCTGTTCAACTGCATGGACTCAGGTACTCAGAGGGAGCCATCTGTGAAGCAGTCCTGGGAAGGAGGTACATCCTGCCCCATCTCCCCTTAAACTGGGCACCCTTCCCAGCTCCTGTCCAAGGTCCAGCCCTCTAGGGAGCAGTGGGGCTGGTGCTGATGTCAAAGTGGGTCACACGGCTGGGTGCCAATCCTGAGTTCTCCTGGGCCCTCCCTCCTCCCTCCCTCTCTCCTCCTGCAGCTAAACCAGAGCTGCCTCTTGGGCTCAGCCTGGTTGGCCCCAGGCCAATTCTAGATGGTGCCTCAGGCTTCAGGTCCCAGGAGGCTGCAAGGTGCTGGGCAATGTGCCTTCTCCATGACAGAAGTGCTGCTAGGCCACCTTCCCGGGCTCCCGCTGGGTGATGGGGGGAAAGCAAGAGCCACGATCCTGGCTCTGGCACCTGTCAGCCAGCCTCTAGTAAGCTAATTCAAGGCAAAGGGACTCAGTTTTCCCATATACAACATGAGAAGATTAATCCCTAGCCCTCAGGTTGCGGTCATGATTAGTTAAGAGTGTGAACTTAAAGGACCAGGGCCTGGTGCTTAGTAGGAGCTCAGTAAACACTAGTTTCCTCCCTCCCAGGACTTCTTTCTAGAACTACCTCAAGACCTTCTTTTGAGAGCATTCTCTGATGTTTTTGAGAAAGAGATCTGCCTGAAAGTGTTCATCTACTATATCCAGCAGTAACTCCATGGGGAGCCTCTACTGAACACCTCCTTCCATCTGAGGTCCTGGTCATTTTGGTTTTTCCCTCTAGATCTGGGGTAAGAGTGGGGGATTCTGCTCCACCCCCAGCCCTGGGGCTTTGTTCTTTCTGACTCTAGTCTCCTGGACATACCAGGAGACTCTAGACTGGACATACCAGGAGACTGATTTAATCAGGGAAGAGGGTGAAATGTTGAGCCTGGCCCTGCCTGGGCCACTTTCCTATCCCCACGGGGTGCCATTTAACCTCCCCTTCACGTGCCTTGAGTCTCAGCCCCTGAGCTGGCTGGAGGAGAGGGTGCCTCAGGCCCCAATCTGTCTTGTCTGTTGGCCAAATTCTTGGCATTTCCACTGTTAATCCCAGGAAATGAACTTGCCTTGTCAGACCTTAGGATCTTCATCCTTCCCGCCTCCCCTGATATACCTCAGAGATCCTCAACCTAGGCAGTTGCTCCATCAGTTCTATGCTCTGGGGCTCCTGTAAGGGTGAGATGATTATCCACACTGCACAGATGGAGAACTTGAAGCTCAGAGTGGTCACACAAGGCCACACAGGACTAGAGCCCAGGTTTACCCAACTCCAAAGCCCATGGTCTATTTCCCATAACCTATCACCTCCCTGGATTCTACTCCTGAGAGGAAACACTGAACAAAAAATGCTCCCCTACCATCTAATTAAGGTGGCATTTGAAATGTTCTCCCTTGCCCAGAATAGACTCCCTTTGCTCTATCTCAGAAAGGACAGAAGAAGAAATGAATTCTCTCTTCAGGGGTGGGAGGAAAAGGCGTAGAAAGAACATGTAGACCACGGTGGAAAGACATGGCCACCAAAGCTGAATGATAACAACAGTGGTGGGCTGGCCTGGAACTGGCCTCACTGTGGCCAAAATCTCCTTATTAACATGCCAGACCCTGGGAAGGGACCTGGCTGCCTAAGATAGAAGTGAAGGATGATGGCTTTAATTTGTGTGGGCTTTGGGTTCCTTTTCAGGGGTCCTCAAACTGTGGCCTGCGGACCACATGAGGCAGTGATTGTATTTGTTCCCGTTTTGTTTTTTCACTTCAAAATAAGATATGTGCAGTGTGCATAGGAATTTGTTCATAGTTTTTTTTTTTAAACTATAGTCTGGCCCTCCAATGGTCTGAGGGACAGTGAATTGGACCCCTGTTTAAAAAGTTTGAGGATGCCTGCTAGATCCTTGCACTAACCATTCAATACTCACCATACACGTCTTCTAGAACTCTTGGTTGCAAGTGACAGAAAATTCTCCTCAAACTGGCTTCAGAACACAGGAGGGATTTATTGGTTCTCATAATGGAGTTGTTCAGGTGCAAGTCTGGGCCCAGGTGCAGTTTGATTCGGGGCCCAAATGACATCACCAGAATCCATCTCAGTTCAGTTGCTCACGGTCATCTCTGTTTGGCTGTGCTGCACTGGGATCCCCACGCCAATGGAAGAGAGGGAGCTCCCCTTGACAGAAGGCCCAGAATTCCATCAGCTCCGATTGGCTTCTGTGCTCTGGATCAATCTCTATGACTGGAGGTAGGGCGAAGGACACAAAGACTGAATTAATCCAGAGCCCATCTCTGGAGCTGCTGATGGTAGAATCCCAGCAATCCCCTGGGGAATGGAGAAGGAAGAGTGTCCCAGAGGGAATTTGGGCTTCAGGTTTTAGAAGAAGGGGAAGTCGATAAGAATATCTCCCCTACAACTCCCCCAGCAAAGAAAACTTCAGCCCGTACTCAGAGAGTCCGGCTTTGGTTCCGAATCACTCTCTCTGCCTCTCTCCTTCACCACATCCCACGCTGATCCTGAACTTACAACTTGGGTTCCATCTTAGATCAGAGGCTGAGACAAGGATCAGAGTATATGTGATTTATCAGGGGAATGGTTTCAGAAGAAAGGGTATGAGAGAAGCAGAATTGGGCAAGGAGGTAGGCTCAGGTGGATTCAGCCTGATCTCACAGGGAAATTGTGGAGCATCAACTGTACCAAAGTGCTGGTCCCTCCTTGGGGCAAGGGAGATGGCCTCTTGCACCCCCTTCCCCTCATGTCATCATTGGCTGTGGGCTTCCAAGGGATGTGTAACCTTTCAGGGTAGGCCCCTCCCACCCACCAAGGCAATTCACCAGAGATGGGGGCAGCTGAGAGCCACCGGCATCTCACACTCTCAGTAGCAAAAAGGATTGGGGCAGAGTGTCTACTATGGGCTCCTTGCCTTGCCCTTCAGACTGAACACTTAGTCTGGTTTCCTTGACAATGACCTGAGTCCCTCAGTGATCCCTGAGTCAAACCCCCTTTATAAGCCTCTGGCTGCTTATAAACACCTCTCCAAGCTCTAGGGACCCTAAAGGCCTCCTGCTTTTGTTACTGCTCCCAGGAAGCCCATGCTCCCACCTGGTCCCTAGAGTAGGGGCCAAACAGAGAGGGCTGCCTTGCCCTGGGATGGAGCCACTGCAAGAGTAGCACTTACAAAGGGCTGCCTTGGAGGACAGCAGAGTCTCTGACCTCCTGGTTCCCTATGCCTCATCCTTCCCCAGCTCTGACCTTGGTCGGCTACTCTGGCATTCAGCTTCTGTATGTATTTGAGCCTCTTCTCAGGATGGTCAATTCCATTCACCTTTCCTGTTCCCCAACTCTGGATTCTTCTCTAGATAGCCAATCCCCTCTGACGAGAGTGGTTCAAAGTAACTCTTGCCAGGTGCCAGCTGCTTTTGAAGGTTTCTGCCCTGCCTTATGTGGGGGCTCTGCTCATCTAGTTTAAGAGGGCACCCCTATACAAATGCAAAGACAACTAATGTTTCTAATATGTATGTCCAACAAAAGTTAATACTCTAATATAAAAATGGCTTTATAAATCAATAATAAAATATATGGACACTGCAATTTAAAAAAATCGGTCAAAGGACAAGAATGGGCAATATTATAAAAGAAGAAACGAATACGAAAAGGTGCTTGACCCCACTGGTAATCAAAGAAGTTCAAATTAAAGCAGCAATGAGGATTCATTTTTTTCACTTTTCCAATTTGCAAATATCCCATGCTGATGAGGGTGTGGAGAAATGGCTACTCTCATGCCCTATTGATGGGAAAACAGCAGTAAAGAAGTACTTTTCTGCTAGGCAATCTAGAAACCCTTGGCAAGCCTTAGAAATGTGCTCAACCTTAGAATCTACAATTCAATTTCTTGGAATTTATCCTAAGGAAACCATGAAAGATTGCACAAGGGGGTATGTGCAATGATGTTTATCTCAGCACTATTTATAATAACAAAAAAAAAGGAAATGACTTAATGATCTATAAATAGAGAACTGGTTAAATCAATTATGCTTCATTCATATAATGGAATCTCATGCAGCCATTAAAAATGACCTCTGTATCCACTCACCTCGAAAGAGTCTTGTGATCCATTATAGTTTTTAATTGATTACAAAAGGATCATGTAAAGTATGCTTTGTTTGTGTTGAATTGTATACCTACTTGTGCACAGAGGCCCAGGAAGGAGTATACAAGGCGTTCACCAAAATTTCTGGGTGATGGGAATGGTGGATTCAGTGGTTTGTGCCTTCTTTGGGTCATGAATGTCCATTTACCCTCTGCGTTTGCCACTTGCCCCTGTTCTCTTTATGATGCAGTTGACTCACCCCTCACCTTAGAATCAGGACAACTGAATAGACTCACTGGTATGGACCCTGGGGACTGGAGCAGTGTGGGTTGTTCTGGAGATCCTGGGAAAGATTGTGTTGCATAGGCTAGCTCTATAAAACTACACAACCACCACTTTATGACAAATTCTACTGTCAGGAATCCCGAGAAGGCACAACAGGAATGGTTCATCTCTGCCCCATGATGTCTGGGGCCTCAGCTGGGAAGTTGTAGATAGACCTGACCAGCCAGGCCTGGGATCAGCTGAGAGTTCATCTGTTACATATCCAACACTGGAGTCAAGGGAGGGCTGGGCAGGAGCAACTACACATGGTCTGCTTGTGGCCTGGACCTCTGACAGCTTGGCAACTGGGTTCCAAGAGGGAAGACTTTGGAGAGGTCAAGGCAAAAGATGTGAGGCTTCTTCCAACTTAGCCTAAGAAACACTTCACCACAGTCTATTGGTTACAAATGGGTCACTCAAGTCAGCGTAGATCCAAGGGCAGGAGAATTAGAGCCCACCTCTTGCTGGGAAAGTGATAAGTTCACATTGCAGAAGAGTGTGAGATGGGAGATTATCATGACCTTCTACACATAAGACAATCTTCCATAGACTGTCTTCCCTGCTGGACTTGAACCTAAGAGCTGTGAGATTAGAACAGCCATAGCTGCCATGGGAACACAGGAAAGCCCATGCATAGCCAGCTTGGAGAGCCAAGGGACTGAGGAGGGTGAGAGTGAGACATGGAACAGGTCCAGAGGGCATCACATGGACCTCCCTTGAAGCCATCCCCACCCATGACTTCTCTGTCCCAAGAGCCAATAATCCCCTTACACTTAAGCCAGTATGAGCTGGAATTTTTTTTTTATCACTTATAGAATAAATAGTCTTAATCAATATGAGAGGATTTTATAAGAATTTTAGTCCCTTTTTAATACTTTTCCATATTGCTTAAATTTTCTACAATGAGTACAGTATAAAGTAGAATCTCCATAGTTGACCACCTCCTTAAATTGACCTAACTTTCATAGACCAGGCATGCACCTCATGTTCGTATCAGCACAGCAGGTCTACTTCTTTAAGTTGACCACTTCCATATATTGACCAGTTTGTTACAGTCCCTTGGGTGGTCAACTTACAGAGATTCTACTGTATTTTCAGTATTTTAAAAATTTTAAGTGAAACCATTTATGAGAAGCAATGGCAATAATCGTGACTTTAATGATCTCACATTTTGATTGATCTAAAAACTAAAGTCCTTTGTTCACCATTATCTTATGTTTGTTGAAGTACAGAATCTCCACTCCCATGTTACCATCCCTCACTGGCTCCTAAGTTTTCTGTAAGATTCAGGCACTTTTCATTTATTCTATTCAATACACACCTGGTGTGAAGGATTCCAGCACAGCGTGGTTCCTGGCCTCCGGAAGCCCCTGTCCCCAGGCAGGAGACAGAAGCAGGCAGAAAGAATCAGTCTGATCAAGGGCTAGAAAGGGAGTACAATGGGCTGAGGGGAGAAAGAGATGGGGGGAGACTTCTTACTGGCATTTTAGCCAGAGGGACCAGCTTGCGCAAAGGCCAGGTGGTAGGGCCACACAGGTGATTGTGGTTCAGAACAGGTAATCACAAGATAGGGAGCATAATATGGGGACTTAGGAGAGACTAAGAAGATAGTTGGCACCTAAGTAAGGTAGGGAAAGCCTTGAATGCCAGGATAAGGAGTTTGGGCTTTGTCCTGAAGATAATGAAGATCCACTGGAGGGCTCTAACCAGAAGTTTGATCATATTTGAGATGATGAGGATGTTTTGATGGTGGTGTAGATGGTAGAGAGAGGACTGAGACCAGGTAGGTGGCTCCTGCAATAATCTAAGGGATCAGTAATGAGGGCCTACGTTGCTTTGCAACCTTGTAGCTTCTCTGTCTGAGCCCCACCTACGAGCAGGAATTCCCTACTATCTGTGCCCAGGGCCTGTGCTTGGAGAAGGAGGTGTTGTCCAGTGTCATGCTTTGATCCTGCCAGACCCCCGTTCATTTGGCTTCTCCGCTACACCCAGGTCCTAGCTCCACTTAGGGTGCCTAGAAGCCAGGAGTTGTCTCTTTCCACCCTTATTCAATCAACCTGACCAAGGAATCTCCAGATTGGAAGCAAGTCTTCAAATAATAACAGCTAAAAACAATAATTAAAAACAAGAATAGTAATCACCTGCAAGACAGTATAACCACTTGACATGGACTGTCCCACGTAAAAGTCTCAGCAACACCAGGAAGCAGATTCCATCGCCATAGCCATTTCACCGATGGGAAAACTGAGTCTCTGAGTCATTAATGCAATAGCTGCTTACTCTGGAGCCTCCAGTGCAAATTTGCCTCCAGTAAAGCATTGCCTAAAGATTCCATCTCCACAATCCTTGGAATGCAGAGGCCCACTTTCTACTGCTGCTCATCTGTCCAAGCTTGTCAAGGGTATTCCCTTCCCTAGTAACCCCAACCACCCACGCTTGTCACCACTCCAACTGGGGTCAAGTTTCCCTACTCCCTGCTCCCTCTGCCCCAGCATGCATCTGGCTGCTTGTACTAGACGGTGAGCTCCCCAAGGCAGGCAGATCTCTCTTACCCTGTAGTCCCAGCACAGCAAAGAGAGACTCTCAATAAATTTGTGTCAGATGTTGAAGTGGGAGATGGAGGCACCCTGCTGTCCTACGTGCTTTGGGGCTTCCAGATCTTAGAGGGATGAGCTGCCTCCCCTGAATTCTGCCCCCATCCCTGCATGGAGGACCAAGAGGGGCTTTTCCAAGTTGTGTGTCCTCCATCATTGCTATTACTTCACCTTCTGCTTTCTCTTTTCCAAATAAGGATCCAAATTTAAAGGCTCCTACTAACTTCCAACTAAAGAGAGACTGTTAACTGGCTCAGACTCATGTACCAGGATGTCCAACCTGAGCCCAACCAGGAAAAAAATAAGGATATGAGGGAAAGCGAAAAAGGAACAGAGTCACTGAGCTGGAGGCAGATGAAGAAGTGAGAGAGCAAAGTGCCTTGTTCCCTGGAGCCTCACTTGGGTCTGGATGGTCAGAAATGGGGGAAAAATTGGTACAGCCTTCAGCAGACAAAATTGGGCAGTTGTAGTGTGTGGCGGGCTTTGGTACTTAAATGCAATAGCTGATCTAATCACTAGTCTCGTTGTCTGGGAAGCTTTTTGCTGCATTTTAGCTCAGAAAAGTGTTGTCTTTCTCTCTTTTGTGGCTCAAGCTGCTATTTAAGAAAGCAAAAAAAAAAAAAAAAATCAATATGCCTTCTCTGGCTTTCAGTCTTTTCCCCCCAAAAGGTGTTTCTTTGGGAAGAGGAAGAGATGGGGGGTGGGTGGTTGAGGAGTGTTTTTGTCATTCATAAGCCATAGAGACAAATCCTTGACATCATTCGAGGTTCCTATTGATCAGCTCTGTCCGTGGCACCAGAGGACAAATAGAAATCATTTGTCTGTCTTGGCTCCTAAACAGCCAGAGACAAAAGGCTTGGCCAGCAATCAGCAGCTGGAGGTATTAGCAGCGGGTCAAGTTCAGAGGTCAGAGGTCAAACAGGTTGTCATCAGTTTCTCACAGCTATCAGAGCAAGGGCAGGGGAGGGGTAGAGTAAAACACGACGACAACACAGCTGGTTCTTATTAGCCAAATCCTGCCTCTTCTTGTAAAGAGAGATGGGTCACCTTCCCCAAGGGATACCCCGGGGTGCCAGGTTTCATGGGTTGGTGGCAGAGCTGGGGGTGGTGAGGGGCCAAGGAAGAAAAGGAGCAAGATCTGAGTTCTGCCTCCTGCCTATTTGTCCTTCCCAGCCTCCCAAGGGGAGCTCTGAGTTATTCTGTCCTGGCCCCTGACAGAGAGAGAGAAACAGAGAGAGACAGAGAGAGGTTCCGTTTTTTCTAGGAGTTCTAGCAAGGAAGTTAATCTTGTAAAACTGGGAATGGCTTAGATAGCCTAGGAAATGGGGGATGCAGTCCAGGGACAGTTGAGTCATTTTAAGTCCCTGATTACATAACCACCTGTTTTGGTTTCTCCTTCCACCCTCAGGATGAGACCCAACTCTTAGGGCAATTAATCTAGAGAAAGATATGGAAGGATGAAGGCAGCTGATCCAGTCCCAGTGGAGTGACACACATGGCCAGTGACTGAGGGGTCCAGGAGAAGCGTGACAAGTAGGTTGGCATCTAACAACTCCCTTCATTGAGCACTCATCTCCAGGGGCCTTGCCTAATGCAGAGGTGATCTCACTTAAGTATCAGTGAGAGCCCTGTGAGGAGCGCTTGGTCCTGTTTTACAGATGAGAACATTGAGGTGCAGAGAGATTAGATCATCAGTATTGTTGAAGCCACAAAGCACAAACCCATGAAGTGTATCTCTAGAGAACAAAAGAAGGGACACCTCTGATGAGTTTCATTCTTCAGTGAAGACAAGTCCACTGTGATGGGACCCTGGTGAGTTCTGGGTCCCTGATCTTGCCAACTGCTTGCTCAGCACACCCTCAAGTGCCCAAGGACTGTGTTACCTTATGAGATGAAAAGATCTAAAACTGGAACTTGCAGCTCCAAGGAGGACCCTCATGCAGGAGAGAAAAGTGATTTGGAGCTCTTGAGCATGACACGGGGTTAAGGAAGAGTGAAATCTGTGGGGAGTGGGCACACAGGGAAAGTACCTTTTGGGGAAAGTACCTATAATGTAAGATTTACCATCCTAACCATTTTAAGTGTATAGCTGAGTGGTAGTAAGTACATTCATATTGCTATACAACTGTCACTACCATCCCTCCACAGGACTTTTCCTCTTCTAAAACTGCACCTTTGTGCCCATTAAACAACACCCCATTCCCTCTTACTCCCAGACTCTGACAGTCCCATTCTATTCTATCCCTATGAATTTGACTACTCTAAGTACCTCTGATAAGTGAGGCATACAGTATTTTGCTTTGTGACTAGCTTGTTTCACTTAGCATAATATTCTCAAGATTCATCCATGTTGTAGCAAGTATCAGAATTTCCTTCCTTTTAAAAGTTGAATAATATTTCATTATCTGCATCCACCACATTTTGCTTATCTATTTATCTGTTGATGGACAGTTGGGTTACATCACATTTTAGCTATTGTGAGTAATGCTGCCATGAAAGTGGGTACACAAATACCTCTTCAAGACCCTGATTTCAATTTTTCTTGGTAAATACCCAGAAGTGAAATTGCTGGATCATATAGTAATTTTTTTTTTTTTTTTTTTAGAGACAGAATCACAAGCTGTCACCCTGGTCTTGCCTCAGTTTTTCTATTTTTTTTGTAGAGACGGGGTCTCACTTTTGCTCAGGCTGGTCTCAAACTCATGAGCTCAAGCAATCCACCAGCCTTGGCCTCCCACAGTGCTAGGATTATAGATGTGGGCCACTGCACCTGGCCATAGTAACTCCATTTTTAATTTTTTGAGGAAAAGGGATAGCTATGTCTTAATGATCATATGGTTCTCATTTTTGTTTGGTTTTGGCTTATTTTTTAAAAAGTGTTATACACACACACACACACACATACATGTTTCACAATTCAAAAGATTCAGAGGATATACAGTGAAGTCTCGTTCTCACCCCTATTCCTCAATTGCCCAATTCACCTCCCTGGGGACAACCAATGTTATAATAATATCTTTCTTATTCTTCAGGAGAGAGTGTAGACATGTGCAAATACACATATCTATTAGAAAGGTTTTGGTAGATGGAGAAGGGAAGAAAGAAAGAGCATCAAAGAGGATAGACTTGTGAAAGGGAGACTTATTCTTGTACTCTTAAATTTTCCCTGTTTTAGGGTCGTCTCATCAATTTGATTTTAGTTTTGACTCAATCTTTAAGTCTTTGCCTTTTAATAAGGAGGTTTTACCCATTTACATTTTTTTTTCTGTATTTAACTGATTTTTGTCTTAATCAACAAATGGGAAAGAATTCCTTTGGAAGAAACAAATGCCTCTCTTTTAGTTTTACCTCCTGGTTGATTTTTTTCCCCCGCCCCCATTTCTGATTGATTTTTAGTTCTTGCTTTCAAATATTCTGGTCTTTTAATCTCTACTGTCTGTTTTACCTTTCTTCCCTAGAGTTTTGGAAGAAGTTTTTATTTCCTGTGGTTAACTTGAAATTTAAAAATATATATGTACATATATATATCATTTAACATAAAATCACTTAACATATTTATTTTGAGATTCTTAAACCATAAAGAAATATAAAAAGAATATTATAACCAACATCTATGCTCCTACCATCCATCATTAGTGTGGCAGTCATCAATTTATTGCCTCTGAGCTTGAAATCCAGCATTGTTTGCCTAGCTTTGTGATACTGCAGCTGGACCCTGTAAGCACTTTTCCTATACCAGCTGGCAAAATGTTAGGTTTTGTGGATAGGGGGCACTAGAGGAACACCGCAAGGCGTAGCAGAAGGGGCTTCTCTCCTTGGTTCCCCTGTGCACAATTGCCAGCAGCATATTGGAGATCCCGTGGTAGTCACCCTCCAGCAAGTTAGACTGGCACACTGAAGGCAAAATCCTGCTTCCTGGTCATGGCCTGTCAGGGTGGCTTGAAGCACCTCAGTAACTTCTCCATGTGGTCCATCGCACATCCTCTCTAAGTTCCAATGTTGGGTCAGGAGGCTCTCTCCAAGTGTGGTCCTTCTTTGGCTATGCTTTCTTAGCCTTGGAGGTAGTAACTGCTCCCCACATTTGCTACTCTTCTTTAGAGGTCTCTTTTACCTGTCTTGGTAGTTAACCAGTTTTTACAGTTATTTTTTTAGTTTTGCTCTGTTGTTGTTTATTATTTTTGTTTTGTTTTGAGTCAGGGTCTTGCTCTGTCATTGCAGCTAGAGTGCAGTGATATCATCACAGTTCATTGCAACCTCAAACTCCTGGGCTCAAGTGATCCTCCTGCCTTAGCCTCCTACTAGTAGCTGGGACTATAGCCATGCCACTGTGCCTAGCTAATTTTTCTATTTTTTGTAGAGACGAGGTCTCACTCTTGCTCAGGCTGGTCTCCTGGTCACAAACTTCTGGCATGAAGCCACTCTACCTGGCTGAGTTAATTATTTTTATATTAAATTTCTGTTTTTTGACTGGACTCTGACTGATACATTTTATAAATTGAATTTTCTGTCATAAATGCCTGCTGTTGTTTTCTTTTCAGGTAATTACACATTACAGGCATAGCTAACATTCCTTCTAATTGCCATTCCCAGTTCTGTACCCATTCTCCAAGAGAGGGCCATTATTATGAGTTTAGGGTAAATCTTTTCATTTCAAAAACCCTTTCCATCCATTCATATGTATTCATAAATAAAGCATGCTATTTTTACATTTTAAAATGTTTATAAGTGATATGCTTTCATATCATTCTGAATCTTCTTTATTTCAACTCAACATTACATTATTCAAAACTATCTGTAGAGATAGATATAGATATCTAGTTCATTTCTCTTAAATTTCTGTATAACATCTCCATTACATAAACATATGTCATCAATTCATTCTCCTATAGAGATTGGGTCCTTGTAAACAACTGGGTCATGTACATCCTATGTATACACATGCCAGGATTTCTCCAGGGCATCTACCTGGACATGGAATATTCTGAATAGCTCATCGAGGATGTACATTTTAGAAATATTATCGGCTCATTTGTGCAAATAAGAAGAAGAATGGCAATGTTATACTGCCACCAGCCATGTGTAATGGTACCATTTTCCTCACTTCTTTACCAACCTTTTACATTGTAAGATCTCTTAGTTTTTCCCAATAGGGTGGGTGAAATGGTATCTCGTTTTTCTTTTCCCAGCTTTAGTGGCTATTTGAATATGCTCTTGTGTGAATTGTCTGTTCACATATTTTTCCCTTTTCTGTTGACTTGTCTTTTTCTCACAGAGTATAGAAATTCTTTATATATTCTGATAGATATTTATTATAAATAGTTCCCCGTAGATGTTCCACCTTTTAATCTTGCTTATGGGAATATTTTGCATTAGATAGGATTTAATTTGGGAAAATTTAAATTAATCAGTTTTATTTTATATATTGTTCTTAATTGTATCTTTCTTGTTTCAGTAATCCTTCTCTATCCTGTGTTATGAAACGTATTTTCCTGTATTTAGTCTAATTGTTTTTCATGGTCAGGTTACTAAAACATCTGTGTTTTATCTTTGTGAATGATGTATCACAGCTCTATTAGTAGAGAGTCTTTCTCTTCTCTAGTGATTAGTAGTGACATCTCTAACCTATGCCATGTTCCAATATAGATATATGAATGTCTTCCTGGGTTCTCTAGTCTATTTTATTGGTTTATTTCTCTAATTCCCATATTAATTAGGATAAAAGAAAAACCCAAACTGTTACAAGAGTCCCAACAATCATGTGACTTAAAGAACAAAGTTTTATGCACACAACAGTCCTAGGTGAGCTCTGCTCCATGTAGCCATTCAGGAACCTGTGTTCCTTTAATCTTGTGACTCAGTCATCCCTATTGAAATCCAGGTCACTGACACTTTTGGGTTCCCATCAGCACACAGGAAAAGGAAAGAACACAGAAAAAAGAATCCTGTTTTTTGTTTGTTTGTTTTTGAGACAGGGTCTCAAGCTGTCACCCTGGGTAGAGTGCTGTGGCATCACATCTCACAGCAACTCCAACTCCTGGGCTCAAGCAAGTCTCCTGCCTCTGCCTCCCAAGTAGCTGGGACTACAGGCACTTGCCACAACGCCTGGCTATTTTTTTGTTGCAATTTGGCTGGGGCTGGGTTTGAGCCCGCCACCCTCAGTATATGGGGCCAGTGTCCTACCCACTGAGCCATAGGCGCTGCCCAGAAAGAATCCTATTGAGTTAAGAATCATAACTCAGAAGAGGGGGAAATATCACTTCTGCTCATATTCCATTGATGAACATCTTTTCTTAGGCTCACTTAACAGCAAAGGGACTTGGGGCAGAGTACAGTGGCTCACACCTGTAATCCAAGCACTTTGGGAGGCCAAGGAGAGGGGATTTCTTGAGCTCAGAAGTTCATGACCACCCTGAGCAAGAGTGAGGGCCCATCTCTACAAAAAATAGAAAATTTATTACATATAGCAACTGTAGCCAGGGTTGCTACAATAACCCACAAAATCCCAGTAGTTTAAAACAGTGAAGAAATATTTCTCCTTCATCCTACTGTCCATCATAGGTTGGCTAGGGGCTCTTCTTTATGTCATTCTCATTCTAGGACACCAGCTAATGGAGCAGCTACTGTTTGAAATGCTGGTGATTGCCATGGCAGAGAGAAAGAGAGGATTGGACAGTCTTGTAGCTCCCTCCTGAAAGAGATACAAAATAACTTCAGTTCGGAACTCATTGGCCCTATGTAATCAAAAGAGAACAGGAATTATAATCCTACCATGTGCCAGAAAGCAAAGAGCAAGAAATATTTGGTGAACAGCATTAATGACTTACAACACACATTTAAGTTTATATATTTCCCTCTAACTACTGCTTTAACCGCTCCTTACAAATTTTGCCTGGAACTTTCATTCTAAATAACTGTCTCATCTTAGAATAGCTTGAGATTTACAGAAAATTTGCAATGATAGTAGCTGGAAAGTTCCCATATACCACCCTCCCAGTTTTCCCTATATTAATATCTTATGTTAATTAGCATACATTTGTCATAATTAATGAACCAATACATTATTATTAACTAAAGTCTATACTTAAATTCAGATTTTCTTTGTTTTTAAGTAATGAGTTTTTTTCCCTTCCAGGATCCCACATTACGTTTAATCACCATGTCTCCTTAGGCTCCTTTTGGCTGTGACAGTTTCTCAAGCCTTCCTTGTTTTTCATGACTTTAACAGTTTTAAGGAGTACAGGTCAGATATTTTGTAGGATGTTCCTCAGCTGGGATTTGTCTGATGTTTTTCTCAGGACTAGACAGGGGTTATGGCTTTCTTGAGAGAGAAAGCTCAGAGGTAAAATGCCATTCTTGTTACATCACGCCAGAGTTCATATTGTCAACTTAACTTATCACTGTTGATGTTGACCTTGATCACCTGGTGGGGGCAGTGCTTGGTTTCTCTAAGGTAAAGTTACTCCTCCTGGCTCTTCCCATAATCTTGTGCTCTAACTCCTCAAGGGCAAGAGTATCTACAAAACTAATTGAAATTCTGCACAGGAGATTTGTCTGTTCGCCTCATTTATTTATTCAACTATTTATTTATAATGGAATGGATTCATAGATATTTATTTACTTTGGGTTAGAATCTAATACTATGTTATTTATTTTTCTTCTCAAATTGTTTCCACTTTTGCCACTGGGAGCTCTTCCTGTTGGGTCCTATCTTAGACATAGCCCCATCAATGTGATTTGTTTTATATTTGAACACTTCCTTACCTTTTGTTACTACAAGATGCTCCAGGCTCATCTTGTATACATCCTGCCCCTGCCTTAGAATGAGACACTTTTCCAAGGGTCGGTGGTTCCTTTTATTGGAGAATGGTATCAGAAACCGAGGTATGGCACTAGGTATGATCATTGCTACTGGTGGTTATTACTTTTAGGCCTCCTCAGCCAGCAGAGCAAGGAAATACATGTGTGTATACTAACAATAATGCACACATATACGTGCAAAATTCTACGTAACCATCTGTATCTATGTTAAGCTAAACATAAACCCATACTAATGTCTCCAACTCTAATCAATTACCAAACAGATCATTTAAGTTCCTCTTGCTTACCTCCCACAAAAACAGTGAGAACTCTGGCTTTCATCCATTTGCTTAATTAAACGTTCAATTCTAGTATACATATATGGTGGTTCGGAATTGTTAACCTTTTCATTATCATTCAGTTCTAAATATTTAATTTATTTTCATTGATTTACACATCAAGCATGAATTATTTAGAAGCTTGGTTTTAGTTTCAAAATATAAAGGGTTTTGTCAGCCCTCTTTCTATGGTTGATTTCTAATTTCCTTACATTATGGCTTGAAAATGTGTTCTGGATAATGTTGAGTCTTTGGAATGTTTTGAGATTTCCTCTCTGATCTAATATATATAATTCTGATAGCAGTTCCATGTGTGATTGGGAAAAATGTATAAAATTTAGGTACATCTAATCTATGCCATTAAAAACATCATTATGGAAATGTAGAAGGTATACAAATGTTTGAGGTAATATGAAATGAACAAAGAGAACTCCATGTTTGCAGCGATGTAAAACTCTTCAGGCATAAAAACAAAGACAGAAAAAGAATAAGCAAAAGTCAAAAGAAGTATTGACTTAATTTTTTTTCTCTTCTCAAAATCATATTTAGTGTTGTTTTATTATTTTCTGTAATTTCTTTTCTTTTCTTTTTTCTTTCTTTCTTCTTCTTTTCTTTTCTTTTTCTTTCTTTTTTTTTTTTGAGACAGAGTCTCACTCTGTCACCCTCGGTAGAGAGCTGTGGCATCATAGCTCATAGCAACCTCAAACTCTTGGGCTTGAGCAGTCGTCTTGCCTCAGCCTCTTAAATAGCTGGGATTATAGGTACCCACCACAATGCCCAGCTAGCTTTTCTGTTTTGGGTAGAGACAGGGTCTCATTCTTGCTCAGTGTGATCTTGAACTCCTGAGCTCAAGCGATCCACCCGCCTTGGCCTCCCAGAGTGCTAAGATTACAGGCGTGAGCCACAGTGCCTGTTCTTTTTCTATAATTTCTGAAACTCTAAAAAATATTTATCTTGGAAAGCATTGGTTTGAAAAACTAACAAAAGATCAATAGTATTTCATTCTACAGTCATTTCTCACCTCTTGTTATGTGTTCAGAATCGTGCTAGACCCTAGGGATTCAGGAATGAGGAGTCGAGGTCACTTTCTTCCTTTCCCAACTCTGAATAGCAAGGACTCTTTGTTCAGGAGGGGCAGACCAAACACAAGGAATTCCTGCACAGGGCACATGGTGAGAGGGCCCTATAGAGGGTCATATATGGTGCAGCTGGAAGACCCCACTGGGGGAAATTAATTTAGATTCAGCAGGGAGAGGAGGGTACACAAAATTTCTTGTGAGAACCATGGAAGATCTCAAAGGGTAGACATAAAGAGGGCCTACACAAAAGGAAACCTTGACTAATGCTAAAATTTAATGTGTGTGTAAAATTTCATAGTTACAGATCCTCCCAACTCATCTCACTGCTATTTACTAACATCTATGCTACTTACCCTGTGAAGGAAATATTATTCCTTTTTTTATACCCATTTTTACAGAGTTAGAAACTGAGAATTAGAGAGAGGAAGCAATTTTCCAAGTTTATCCAAGTAATAAGTGACAGAGCCAGGCCTCAGATACTAGTCTAGCTCCAGATGGAGGTCTGTTTCTTCAGGCAAATCCTTTTTAGAAAATAACTTCTTTGCAATACACTTAGAAAGAGCCACAAGAATGGTCTAATGAAGCTGTTCTGCTCACTGAGAAGAAGATTATCCAATGTCCTCTCAATGAGGAGCTACTGTGAAAGCAGAAATTGAGGACCAGAAATCCAAGCCAGGTGGACAGCTGAACTGAGACAAAACCTAGTTGGGTGTTTTGTGGAACCAGACTCTTGTCTCTTGCAGACTACAGAAGGGGCCCGTCCAGCTACCCTAGAGGGCACCAGACCTCGGTGCTGAGAGCTCAGAGCAACTGCAGCCACAAGTCCATTCTAACCCCAGTTCTGCAGCCCTTACATAGTCCATCTGACAGTGGAATTAATGAACAAATGAGCGAATGTTCTGCCTCTCACCTCCATCTCTTTCCCCACCCCCTACCTAGATGTTGTGAAAGCCCATTCTCTACTCCCAAGGGCCAACCCAGGACATTCCTCCTCTACTCTCTACAGGATATCTACTCAACCTCTTCTGACTCCTCATCCAGACGCTTCTCAGTCACTTCCAACCTGGCACGGGGAAGAGTAGAGGTCATCTGAGCACCACCATTCCCAATGCAGCTCCTCACTCCCAGCCCCTCCCCCACATACATTCAATTACTGACTCTCCCTCCCCCAGGCTTCTCACCTCTCTGCCAACCTGTACTTTTAACTGACAAGCTGTATGTATTTATTATAGTTCATCTCAAATCCATTTTGAAAGAGGATGGGTGTGATCTCATTAATAACATATCTGTTCTTTCCACAAATATTTATTGAACAACAATTGTGTACCAAGCTCAGTGTTAGGTGTGTGTGTAGATAGAGATACAGGGTGTCCATAAAGTTCGTGTGCAATTTAAAATTTACAGCTATTTTAAATTGCACACAAACTTTATGGACACACTGTATATCTATACACACACACACACATATACACATAGAAATATATACTGTCAGCCCTCTGTATCTGCAAGTTCTGCATCCACAGATTCAACCAACCACAGATCAAAACTATTCTTTTTTTTTTTTTGAGACAGAGTCTCATTTTATCACCCCTGGTAGAGTGCTGTGGTGTCATAGCTCACAGTAACCTCAGACTCTTGGGCTCAAGTGATTCTCTTGCCTCAGCCTCCCAAGTAGCTGGGACTACAGGTGCCTGCTACAATGCCTGGCTATTTTTAGAGACAGGGTCTTGCTTTAGCTCAGGCTGGTCTCCAACTCATGAGCTCAGACAATCCTGCCTCAGCCTCCAGACTGCTGGGATTACAGGTGTGACCCACTGCACTGGGCTGATCACTGGGCTGTACTATTTGTAAAAAAATAATACAACAATAAAGATAATATAAATAAAAAATAACTATATATATCATTTACACTGTATTAGGTATTATAAGTAATCTAGAGATGATTTAAAGTATAATGTATGGGAGGATGTGTGCAGGTTATATGCAAATACTATGGCGTTTTATATAAGAGATTTGAGCATCCTCAAATTTTGATATACAAGAGGGGTCCTGGAACCAATCCTCACAGATACTGATGGATGACTATATATATGAAAAGTGCTTTGAAAGAAAAGGAAAACAATAGAGACATTGCACAGGAGGCAAAGACTAGAAACATTTGGTGAACAACACTAATGATCATAGCACATGCACTTAAGCCTATAAATTTCCCTGTACGTACTGCTTTAACTGCACCCTACAATGCACCTTAATATCAGTTAAGAGAACTCATGATCATTCACTTCTAAATACTTAATAATTTTTGTTAATTTCCTTTTAATCACAGATAATGTAGAAGTAAAGGTTTTCATTTCTAAATATGTGGGGATTCATTGGCTCTCTTTCTGTGATTAATTTCTTAGCCGGGCGTTGTGGTGGGCGCCTGTAGTCCCAGCTACTTGGGAGGCTGAGGCAAGAGAATTGCTGAAGCCCAGGAGTTGGAGGTTGCTGTGAGCTGTGTGATGCCACGGTACTCTACCAAGGGCCATAAAGTGAGACTCTGTCTCTACAAAAAAAAAAAAAAAAAAAAATTTTCTAATAGTTCGAGAACATATTCTGTATAATGGCAATTCTCTGGAATGTTTTTAAGATTTCTCTTATGACCTAATAAGTGTTAACACTGGTTATTATTCCATGTCCAATTGAAAAAATCATCTATCAGTGTTTATCACAGTCATTAAAAGGACTATTTAAAAGATCATGATATTTGAAAGATGAAAAAGTTGTCTGGGAGAAGAGCATTCCAACCTGAGGGAAGAAAATGTGTGAAGAAGGCCTTGGGGCAGAAAGAACCTATACACAGTGGTTCTCAACCTGTGGGTGGAGACCCCCAGGAACTGTATTAAAGGGCTGCGGCATTAGGAAGGTTGAGAACCACTGATAGAGGCTTTGGAGGCATTGAGGGCCCGTGTGGCTGGAGCCAGAGAGAGGTGGGAGCAAGGTTGGCAGTGATGGGGCCAATTTGTAAATAAATAAAATAGTAATTAACATAGGTGAATAAGAACTATTATCACCTGTAGGCCCCCTTACTCCCTTCCCCTCAAAAAAGCACATACAGCACAGATTTCATCCTGAACTGACTGGAAGTTTTAGAGTCAGAAGGACAGCTCAGCAGGCCAATTACCCTGCATCCTTAGATTCCCAGTTGCAAATCTTGATTTCTTCTGCACCTCTCAGTCCCATGTTCCTCATCTGGGCCTAATATCTGAGCTCAGTGGACAGACATAAAAGCATGCATCATAACAGATGTGTAGAACTGCCAGTGCCCCACCCCTGTCCTGCTTCTGTGTCCTCCTTCAGACTTACAGCCCTCCTAAGTGAAGGTCAAGTGTGGTGGTGAAGTGCTAGAGCCACCATGTGCCCCCTAGGGCCTAGGTGTGAATTCAACCATTCTGTTAGCCATCTCTGCCAGCTGAGATTCTGGGTCTCCATGTCTGCGCCCACAAAATTGGAAACAATCTCTCAATCCGCCTCAGACCTCATGGGGGTGGGGTGGTGTTAAATCAGACGGTAACTCACTTTAAGCTCCTGCCACGGAGCCTGGCACATAATAAGCGCTCATTGAACAAGTGTGTTATTGCAGCGTCTGCATTCCGGTCACTCCCTCTCCTCCACCGTTTCTACCCCTGTACTATGACCGGGACGGGATCGGTCCTAACCCCGCTGGTTACGGGATCTGTGGTGGGGGTGTCTATCCTTCCCGGCTCCCCCTCCCGCTTGCTGGGTCCCTCTGGCCTAGCCAAGGGCAGCGCCAAGGGCGCAGCTGCCCAGAGGAGTGCCTCTCCTCCCCCACCGTCGCGCGGATGCTCCAGAGCGTCCAACTTCATTTCCACTTCAATTTTATCAGCGGCCGGGGAGCGGGGCAGGAGATAGAAGACCGGCCCTGACACGAATTAGCCCGGAGATTGCCCGATACGGCTCTGCCCGACTCCGGCGCCGCGCGCTCTCGCCGCTCCTCGCCTTTCCTTTGTGTTGGCCTCCTCTCTGCCTCGCGGAGCTCCAGGTCCGCCGCGCTGGCCCGGGCGGGGCAGACGCGGTTGTTTGCATTTGACCACCTTTACCAAAAATCAGGGAGGCGGTGGCGCGGGGCACCTGGTGCCCCCACACCGCAGGGCCCGGCCGGGTCACTAGAGCGGCTGATCCTCCCAAAGGCCCTTCCCGCTCACACCGGGGAACCTGTCCTGTGCAGGGGCCTTGTACATGCCTCCCATTCAATCCTCCTAAGGAATCTGGGAACTGAGAAAGAGAAACTGAGGCTCAGAGAGGCGACGATATTCGCCCAAGGTCACACTGCAAGTAAGCGGTAGGCCCGGGATTTGGGCTTGAGTCTGTCCACTACCCAGAGCCTTACTTAGTGAGGGTGGTTTGTCTGGCCAATTTACATAATTCATATTTCCCCTTTACCTACTATGGGAGGGCATGGGAAATACTTCCCAAATGCATTTCAAGAAGGAGACCAAGTATGATGAGGATGATAAAGGCCCTTAGAGCTTGGAAAGAGGGAAGGTTGACTTCCTCCCACACCCTTTTCTCCCACGTGCCCCCCCCAAAAGACATATCCCTTCCCAAGCTCCCTCCCCATTTTCCTCTACAATTCCCCCCACTCCCTTCCAGGCTTAACTCAAAGAAACAGTTTTGCTATGTTCCAGCTGGACTAAAGGCAGAGCCCCTTGCAACCATCTCTGGGATTTGCTGGGGCTGGGGGGGGAGGGTGTCTCACCCCAGCCCCTCCCTAGAACCTGGGATGGGAAATGCTAGCCCTGCCTGGCTCCCCACCTCTGTTTCCTTTCCGGGGTGCTTCTGGGGGAAATTTATGTCCCTTTCAGGTTTGGGAACTGATCCCACACTAAAAAGAAAGAAGAGAGAAAGAAATGATTTTAATTTTTTTAGGTCCAGAAATGAAGCAGAAGTGAGTAAATTTTAATGAAACGGTGCAAAAATGACATCATTTACTCAGAAATCATTAATTTGTCAGCATTAATATTTCAGCTACAACATTGCCTGTCATTTTGTGCCTGCAATGACTGATAAATCTATAAAAGCGTGCTGCTAATTTACTGAATATTTATGTGCAGTGTCATTTGCAGAGTAAGAATGGAATTTATTTCATGCAGAGTTCTGTGGGAGAACATTACCCACAAACCTTCACCCTGGTGGGTGGGGGAGGGCAGGGGGAGACCCCAAACTTCCTGGAAAGCTGGTGACAGGATGGGGGAAAAGGGGGATCCAGGGCTCAGTCCCCAGCTCCAGTGTACATGGGAGGGACCACCTCAATTTCACTGTAGGTACCAAGGCACTCTTGGAATGCTCTTCCTTCCCCCATCTTGGCAGGTTCACATTCGACCTCTCCTACTGTTCTCAGATGTGCTCCCAGGAAGGCACCCCAGATTCTGCTGCCCTTATACTGCAGTGGGGCACCTGCCGGCTAGATGTGGGGTGCGCTCAGTTCCCAAACCTGAGAACCTACCTAGGCTTCAGGTCCTGGGTGGGTTATCAGAAAGGGGACCCGAGAAGAACTTGTTACATGCCGAGCGTGCAGTTGGGCAGCCTGAGTTCCAATTCTGACTCTGTGAATGATGGTCTCGGCAGCCTAGGTCTCAGTTATCTGGAACATGGGAACACTACTGGCCTAATGCGTGCAAAGCTACTGGCAGAGGCCCCAGGAAACATTAGCTGTTGCCACTGCTGTTGGAAGAATCACTGGCAGATACCCTGCTCCTGAGTGTTCTTTTTCCAGGTCTGTTTCCCCAGGTGGGGATGGAAGACGCTGAGACCCCATCCCCACAATCCCGAGAGGAATATGACCCAACAGGACTCCTCACTCCCCTACACAGGTCTGTTTCCCCATTCCCCTCACCTCCACCCTCCTCATTTTCATAGGCTCACTCCCTGGAATTCCAGAGTACCTATCTTTAAGTGCTTCCTGAAGCAACCTGCTGTGTTTCCCTGGCCCTGGGGGCCATTTGGGGTAACACCTCCATTTTAGACAGCAAAATCAAGACCCCAAGAGGGGCACCAGCTGCCCAGGGACCCCTCACTCCCACTTCCCCATTCCCCACCCCAACAAGAATACAAATCACAAGCCTTCCAGTTTTGCACAATTTTGCTCAATTTCCTGCCTGAATGGCACAGGTCCTGACCCTCTGCAGGTGCTCAGAAAGCGTTCATAGAATCGATAAAGGACAGCTAAGTCTCCCATCTTCTGAAAGCTCTTTGTTGCTTTCTCTCTCCTCCTCTGTAATGCCTCTAAACTGGTTCCTTTCTCTTCTTTGCCGCTGTCACTGCTCTAGTGCTCTACTAGTGCTTATCTAGACCCCCCCATCCCCCCG